>NC_063332.1:162029038-162040004 GCF_021869965.1 Rhincodon typus | reverse complement strand
TCTTTGTTTTATATCAGAATACTATGAATTTAGGCCCTACACAACTTGAGCCCTTAGCCAGACATTCAAGTGCGATCATGAACATGTGCTGCATTTATCAACTGACAATTGGACAAGGCATTATACGGAGGTAACACAGTGTGGAGCTGGAGGAATACAGTAGGCCAGGAAAGTTGACATTTCGGATCGGGACCCTTCTTTTCATTTCTGAAGAAAGGTCCCGACTTGAAACGTCAACTTTCTTGCTCCTCTGATGCTGCCTGGCCTGCTGTGTTCTTCCAGCTCCACACTGTTATCTCTGATTCCAGCATCTGCAGTTCTTGCTATCTCTGAGTGCATTATACTGAGGGCCTATTTATCTACTCAAAACAGCAGAAATAATCTCACGGTGCTACTGGAATGAAAAATTGTTTGGGGGTATGCAGGAGTGTAGAGTTGAAGTTAAAAATCAGATCAGTCATGATCTAATTGAATGGCAGAGCAAGCTCGACGGGCTTACTGGCCAGTTCTTGTTCCTTGTTCATTTGTTGGAACAACAGTAGTGCTTAGTACGCTGGCCAACATTTCTCATCTACCCATATCTCCTGAACAGATTGTCTGGTTATTCAATCATTTACATTTATAGGACCTTGCATGAACACACAGGCTGGCATTTTTGTCAACACAATTGGCTGCACTTTTACAATGCATCATCGACTGCAACTACTGATTATTTAGTGACACATACACACGACAAGGCAAGGTATTCTGCATTGCTATGTTGTCTTCAGCACAACCATCACTACTGGTTACAGAGCCTTAACTGGTCATCTCTGTACAATTTGAGGATCGTTGTTGTGTGAAATATGGCTGTCATAATAAAAGTGATTACATCTCAACACTGATTGTGAAGAGCTTCTGGATTTCATGATAATATGTAAATGTATCAGCTATGGTTCAGTTGGTAGACTGTCACTCAAATCAGAGGTTTAAGATTCAAGTCCCACTCTAGGTCTTCAAGACAAAAATCAAGGCTGACACTCCAGTTCAGTATTGAAGGAGTGCTCTATTGTCAGAGGTGCTGTCTTTCAGTTTTGACATTGAACTGAGTCTCTGTCTGCTCTCTCGGATGGTCACAAATGGCACTAGGTCAAAAAGCAGTGGAGTTATCCCTGTTATCAAAGCCGTTAAATATCTCTAAACAAACAACATAAAAACAGAGGTGATCTGGTTCCTTTCCTCTCACCAACTACAACAGAAATCTGACTGAACATACACTGTTGCACTAAGACCTGCTCGAAATAAAGTCCAACAGACTGCTAGACACACGCAATAACTGCAGGCTTCAGCAGGGACAGATGTCCTTCGATACGGGGATGTCAGAGGCACGTATGAAGCAAGCAAAAAGCAACAGTTCCATCAGCAGAGAAAACAGCTCCATTGTTAGCAAAGTCAGGGGCAGTAATCAATAACAAAATATACAGTTGGAGAGATAGTTCAAACACTACTGTGAAATATACTGTACAGACTGAGGAAGCTCTAGACAACATGAAAGCCTGCCTGTCATGGCAGAGCCAGATATTGAATCCACAACTCAGTTACACTATTTATGGCTGTGCCTAAAGCTGAAGGTGCTTGTGTTATATGACCTAAATACATTAGGCACAAAAACCAGCACTCCTGCAGCATCTGCTGGAAGGAGGTGGCAGTGCCCAGGATATGCATGATTCTAAGACTAATACCCTGTATAAGAACAAGGGTAACTGCAACAATTGCAAAGCTATAAAGGCATCTCCCTGCTGAGTGGCATGGTAAAAAAAATCTTCCAGCATTGCCTTCCTTAGACTCCAGATCTTGGCTGAACGCATCTTTTTGAATCTGTGTAGTTTCCGAACTGGATGATTTAAAATTGACATGATCTTCTCTGTCCAGCAGCTGCAAGAGAAATTATGCAAGCAATGGCAACAATATGTCAAGGACTTTCACTTCACCAAGGCATTCAACCACGTGAGACGAGACAGGCCATTTATGCTGCTTGATTTGATTGAATTTATTATTGTCACATGTACCTAAGTATGGTGAAAAATTTTGTTTTGTGCGCAGTATGGGCAAATCATAACATACAAAGATCATAGGGTGATTGAACAGAGTGAGGAATACAAAGTTATGGTTGCAAAGAAGGTGCACAAAAAGCAAGATCAGCATTAGATTTGAAATTTAAAAGGTCCATTCAGAAGAAGCAGGGAAGAATTTATTTGTATATATGTTCAACTTTTATGCTTTGGCCACCTGCCGAAGCTGCTCAATGAGATCTTATTTCCTTAACAAAATGCTGAGCAAGGTCAGCTAGGGTCAGATTGGCATTCTTTGAAATCTGCAGTGTGACACCAACACCTTTTGGCATATACCCCTTTTTGCTAATGCCATATCCTAGCTGGTGACCCGTACATAGTACCTACTTACATACTAGAACTGACAGAACCTACTCTGCCTTGCCCACCTAAGATCTAAGACAAACAGCATCAAGTTCTCATCACAGCTGCTCTAGGCTGACAATGCTACACTAACATTCCATACTGAGCAACACCTTGAGTGGAATTCTGACAGATTCTCTCACATTGCAAATTGGTGGTATGACCAATAGTATCAGGATCATTTTTAGAATGTTGCCATATGCCATCTATCAGCATTGATAATGTGACACTGGAGTTTGTCTACAGTCTTACATATGTAGACTCCATAGTAACCAGCAAATTATCTATGGAACAGTTTTCACCTTCACTGTCGCAAACATAATGTCAGCATCTCTTGGCAGGCTAAGGACACAAACTTAGAGGTCTGGAACATAATGTCTGTGCTGACCTGGCCACATTCAACAGAAAATGATCATCTGTAAACTGAACTGTCTACATAGCACCATGACTTCCTGGGCATCCACACCTGTTACAACGGCATACAGAGACGGCCCTGACTCTGGAGGTTGACTGTTTGAATGAAACTAACAGAAACAAAAAGAGATCGGTTGGCTGATAAAACGGCCAACTTGCCAACTAACAGAGGCCACCGAGTCCTGCATCTTCTCAAACCACTGCCCTCATCCTCAACAGATGCGGCTGAGACTGTCATGCCAGAGTGGCACATCTGAGCCACGTAGCTGGTGATGCTCAACAGAGAGGTGACCACCGGAAAGCAAATCATTTTCGTGCTAGACAGTGAGCTACTATGTTTATACCACATTGCTGTGCACACACTGGCTGGCCGCTGTGTTGCCTACAGCACAACAATGACTACATTTCAGAAATGCACCATTGGCTGTAAAACGCTTTCGGCGGGTAGGGGGAGGGGGGTGGTGTCCGCTAGACGTAAAGGGTGCCACAGAAATACAACACTTTCCAGCGTGAGCCACTCTGGCAAGACAGTCTCTGCCGCATCTGTTGCGGATGAAGGCAGCGGTTTGAGGAGGTGTAGGGCTCGGTGGCCTCTGTTTAAGTTGACAGTTCTGCGGAAGGGTAACCGGACCCGAAACGTTAACTCTGACTTTTTTCTTCACAGATGCTGCCAGACCTGCTGAGCCTTTCCAGCAACTTCTGTTTTTGTTCTTTCCAACGTTCAATAGGAAACCTCCGTATTCCCCCTGCATTGTTTCAATTCTCTCTGGCACTCACCACTTCTCTGGCCCGGGCGGTGAACTCGGCCCTAGTCCTCCCCTTCCTCAGGATCTCCTCTTTGACCGGTTCGCCACTGACACCGATCGCCTTGTTCCGAGTTTTGACGGTTTTCACACTCGCTCGGAACAACAGCGTGATGTCGGCCGCCATTCTGACCGAAGACACGTCACCGCTGGAGAGGTCATCACAGCGCGACGCCGCCCCTCACCCCGCGCACAGGCGATGGTGGCGGCGTCATCTTGCGGCGACCCGGCCGGCGTCGCGCGCCGTCCGACCTGCCTCGGAAAACGGGAAAAAGCTGGCGGCGGGAACGCGGAGAAATACCCGAGGGCTGTGCCTGTGGTGAGAGAATAATTCCCATGAGGGTTTCGTGGTTTCCGAGGGCGGTTTGCTCACGGGTCGTTACCGGATGAGCCCGGGGTCGCCATGGAGACCAAAACACATGAAAGCTACTTCCCTTCCCTCTGAGATAGTAAGAGCTGCAGATGCTGGAGTCAGAGATAACACAGAAGAAGGGTTCCGACCCGAAACGCCAACTTTCCTGCTCCTCTGATGCTGCCTGGCCTGCTCTGTTCCTCCAGCTCCACACTGTACTCCCTTCCCCCTGGACTTTATCACGGCTTTTATGGAAACCACTCAGACCAGGACTAACTCCTCACTATCACCTGTACTGCATTCCACCTCTGGAAAAGCTTGCTCAGTATTTCGTGTTAGTGACCCTCACCGCGCCGTGTTCCTGTCTCTTGGGGAAATAGTGGGGCCGGGGTATGTTGTGACTGATTGTCAGCCCCCACCCCGGGTGAATTGTAATGTTGTAAACGCTTTTGCACATTTCAAGCTCCCAGGCCGAATGGAATCCAGGATTTACTTTATTTTAAACGGAAACCTGAGGTGCCGTTCCTCAAAATTATTCAGTTAGTTTCGAACGTTCCTGGGCTCAACAGCGTGACATTTAATCAGTGATTTGTGATGCCAGGCGACGAAAGCAGAAGTGGACACCCTCTTCTGTTTTCGTGGAGCTGGTATTCACTCGATTCCTATCAATATTTAAAGGACCAGTAGCGGGCGTGTGAAATATATGCAATTGCGTGGATGGGGACAATTTTCCATTACAAGATAACCTCATCTGATGACAGTTCAGGTCCAGCAGGACTGTAGCAGAGCCACCCGGACAGGCAAGGCCCCAACTTTTTTCTACTCCTTTTTATCAAAAATTGGCGTTTTTTTGTGAACCTCTTCTCTTCCCCCGCCCCCGCCCCCGCCCCCGCCCCCATCCTTTATCCCCTTTTGATGTTCTTGGCCTTGAGATGCTGGTAAGGAATACCTCAAGAGCATGTTGAAGTAAGGAAAACATCAAATCTATTTAAGAAAAACCTAACCATGGTTCCATCTTGGCATGAGGCTGGAGGAGAGACCTTGTTCTTAAGACATTGCATCACTTGCTATGGTGTACACCACCTTATTAGAATATCACCGTTAGGTTTAACCCTTTACACTCAATCAGTCAAAGCAGAGACATTCCGATGCATCCTGCAAATCCTATCCAGACCAATTTGAAATAGTGGGTGAAGCACTTTCTGAGCAATGGCAACAGTAGTCTGACCTACATGCCTGATAACAGGACCTAGAGAGAGAGTGCAGAGGTTAGGTCTGCCAAAGATCACAGGTGCAGTGTCACAAAAGGAACAGTGATCTCCATCAATCCACCTGGATAAGTGTCACAGTTATGCAACATTGTTTGTCTTGGACATTAGGCTATGTATTTGTGTGGTGGGCAACTAGGCAAGGAGGATGAATGTGTGATCTGCCTTCAGACTGCATGACAGATGAGGTCAGGTTAGCTTGAGTAAGCAGTTTGATATAAGCTACCATTATCTGGTAGGGCATTGGTAGCATTTGTCAGTTTGTTAATTCTCCACTTTCTTGTAAAGGACAAGCAGATTCATAATCAGACAGCAAGGACAAAGATGGGCAGAAGTATGCTTGATCTTATGGTCCTTGCCACTGCTGAGGAAGCAGGCCTGCAGAGAACAGGAGGCCAATCTGTTGTTGATGGCAAGGCTGGAGTGGCCGGGGATCAGAAGGAGAATGAACTCGACCTGCTGGAGCCATAAAGGGTGCTCAGGACCACACTGAGCATTGTGTAGTGCTCAGAATCTCTCTGTTTTAAAGGGTTTGTTTTTGTTCTCCTTATACAGGTGCCTGCATGCCAGAACATAGGCCTCAGCCACTTCAGAAGAGTGAAGACACCACCTCCAGGGACAACAACACCAGAGGATGCACTGTTACCTGCCTGCCTTTCACCCTCCCCAGCGGAGGTGCACCCTCCAAGATCATGAATGTGTTGTGTTCAGATTTGGGGTCAGTTTCTAATGAATGCATATCCCAGCAACTATTAGAGGCTGTCACCACCAAGGTTGTTGACACTCTGAGGGCTGTCCAGGCATAGCCCCCTGCAGAAAACAGGCTCTTTGGTAGTGGTCATAAGAAGCCTGCCAGAAATGCAGCAGTTAAAACAACATATGATGGAGATGCTAGGGGTTCTGAGCAGTTTTGCACAGACTATGGAAAGCCATGACGTCTGCCATATCTCAGGCACATTAGCGCATGACTTCTCCTTGGAGAAGTTGGCAACTGCCACAGAGAGCCAAAGCAAACAGTTGACTGATGTGCTGTGACCTGCATGCCAATCTTTATCCATAGACTCGATACAACAATGGCTAGGCAAGTGAGGGTGAGAAACCTAGACCTCCCTTTCGATTCTTCCTATAGCATCTATACCCTGGAGCATTAAACTGTCAGTCCTATCCACCCCTGAGCCATGTCTCCATAATTGCTATGATATCCCAGTCCCATGTTTCTAACCATAGCCTGAGTTCATCTGCCTTACTACCCTTGAGAACCTACTTTTTATATTCCTGCCTAACTTCCTATATCTGTCCTCAGAATTTCATCCTTTTCTGTTCCTATGTAGTTAATTCCAATGTGTACAACAACCTCACACTGGTCCCTCTCTCTGTTGAGAATATTCTGCACCCTCTCTGAGACATCTTTGATCCTGGCTCCAGGGAGGCAACACACCATTCTGATGTCTCGCTGTCGGCCGCAGTGTTGTCTCCATTGTTGTCTGTCTATGCCTCTGACTAGTGAGTCCCCTATCACAAACGATTGCTTGGAACCTGGTATACCCCTTGTTACATTAGATCCAGTCTTGGTACCAGAAACCTGTCTGCCAGTGCTACGTTCCCCTGAGAGTCCATCATCCCCTACGTTTTCAAAAACCGGTATACTTGTTTGTGATGGGGATAACCACAGGAGAATCCTGCTCTACATTTCCTGGAGGTCACCCATCTAGCTGAATGTATCTTTGGTTTATCTCCCTCCCTGCAATACAATCCGTCACATCCCCTAGCTCCTGTAAATTCCTCATTGTCTCTAACTGCTGCTCCAACTGATCCATGTGATCCAATAAAAGTTGCAATCAAACACAATTCCTGCAGACATAATCATCAGTAATATGGAAATACTCCCTAATCTCTCACATCCGACAGGAAGAGCACATCACTCCACTAAAGGTCATCTTTGCACTTTAACAATCTACAGACCCAGAAAATAACACAGTCTTACTGCTCTAAAAATGCTGTTCCAGGTCAGCTTAGTACCTATGTTCTTATATTTTTAGAGTTTAATCAAGAGACAGATCTCAATAACAAGATACAGTTAAAAAAAGCACCTACTCTATTCACTATTGTAGAGTTACAAAATTAAAACAGTAAGGTTACACTTTAAAAACCTGCTTAGCTGCTCCCCTGCTGTGAGCACCCACACACAGGTTTTCTCAAGGTCAGCTGTGAATTTTGCTTTTGTTTATTTTTCTTAGAGGGATCTCCATGGCCACGGATACTTGAAACCAGACAGCAAAGGCAGCAGCTGTGCAGGTTACTGCTGGTTCAGATAGCAGTATAGGTTTTCTTCTTTGTTTGAATCACTGCCCATGTGGTCACTGCCTTTGTTACTCTTCATTTTTTTAAAGTGCCATTGACCTTTTTCCTGGTAGGCTGCTTAATTTATGCCTGCAGGCATACGAATCTTCCTGAGAGAAAGTGTGTGACGGAGGTCCACTCCTCTTGCTATTTCTGGGTGGTAGAGGACACCAGTTTAGAGTTAGCTCTTGGACATAGGGAGGCAGTGGTTGCAAGACATCCCGAGCGTGCAAATCTGTCTTGATAATTGGATAGGATTAGGACTGTCAATCTTAGGCGAGTCTCATGTATATCAGATTATCCCTAGTATATCTGGTTAGAGTCCTAGTATTCATTAAAGGCTCAAGTCATGTGTTCCCATTCATCACCATTTGATGAGGTGTGTTGCTGTTCCCAGTCATTCTAATCAAAGGAATTAATGGCCGTGGCTTGCGGCGTGTGACAGACCACAATCCATGAAACCATGTGGGGCATACTGCAGAGCACCTGCCAATCTGTCAAGGCAGTGGAAGCTTGTTATCTACATGCCAGTTCTGGTCAATGGATGACACTGTTGGAATTAATGTATCCTTTGACAATCTTCCTCACTGTGGTTGGTTCACTCGCCAAGCTGGTTTGTTAGTTTGCAGACGTTTCATTACCCTGCTGGGTTATGTCATCAGTGCAGCCTCCGATGAAGCGTTGTTGTATTTTCCCGCTTGTTATTTAAACTCGGGTCAAATACAACAATGCTTCATTGGAGGCTGCACTGATGATGTAACCCAGCAAGCTAATGAAATGTCTGTAAACAAACAAACCAGCTCGGCAAGCAAACCAACCACAGCATTCGCAACCTGAGCTACTAATCTTCCTCATTATCCACAACTCCACAAATTTTTGTGTCATCTGCAGAATTCTACCAAAGCCATCCGTCAAGCAAGAGGAAAGTATACAATAAGTGGCAGGAGCTTTAGGAGCATTGATATACAATGGTATCTTGGGGTCCAAGTCCGTAACTCCCTGAAAGTGGCAACACAAGTGAATAAGGTGATAAAGAAGGCACACGGTATGCTTGCCTTCATCAGTCAGGACATTGAGTATAAAAGTTGGCAAGTCATGTTGCACCTGTATAAGAATGATAGAATTCCTACAATGCAGAAAGAGGCCATTCAGCCCATCAAGTCCACACTGACCATCTGAAGGGCATTCCACCCAGACCCCCCACTCTCTTCCCATAACCCAGCATTTACCATGGCTAATCCACCTAGCCTGCATATCCCTGGATACTGCAGGGGAATTTAACATGGCCAATGCACCTAACCTGCACATCTTTGTACTGGGAGGAAACCCGAACACTTGCAGGAAACCCATGCAGACATGGGGAGAATGTGCAAATTCTACACAGGCAGTCACCCAAAGCTGGAATTGAACCAGTGTCACTGGCACTGTGAGGCAGCAGTGCTAACCACTGCCATCATGCCACCTTTAGTTTAAGACTTTAGTTAGATTACATTTGGAGTATTGTGAGCAGTTCTGATTGCCACACTATAGAAAAGATGTGGAGACGTTATAGAGGTACAAAAGTGGTTAACCAGGATGTTGTTTGGATTGGAATGTATTAGCTATTATGAGGAGTTGGACAAACTTGGATTGTTTTCGCTTGAGCATCAGAGGCTGAGGGGTGACCTGATAGAAACATATAAAATTATGTTGACAGTTGAAGTTTTTGCCCCGGGATATAAATGTCAAATAATAGGGGGCATAGGTTTAAGGTGAGAGGTGAAAAATTTAAAGGAGATGTGAGAGGAAAGTTTTTTTTCATGCAGAGGGTAGAAAGTGCCAAGAACGTTCTGTCAGAGGAGGCAGTAAAAGCAGATACATTAACAAAGTTTAAGAGGCATTTAGACAGACATAGAGACAGGCAGGGAATAGAGGAATACAGACAATGTGCAGGCAGATGAATGGCACGATGTTTGACACACATGGTGAGCCCACAGTCCTGTTTAATGTTCTATGTTCCTTAAGCAGTCATAATAATGAGAAATGATCTTATTGAAACATATTAGATTCTGAAGGGGAAAATAATGTAGATGCTGAAGAGATGTTTCCCCTCTTGGGGGAATCTAGAACTGGGGTACAATTTCTAAAAATGGGGTCTCATTTAAGTTGGAATGAGGGTGAATTTCTACTCTGAGGTTTGTTAACCTTTGGAATTCTCTTCAGAGAGTGTGGTGGCTAGTTCATTGAATAGAGACAAGGCTGACATAGATTTTTGATTTACAAGGGAGTCAAAGGTTATGGGGAACTAGCAGGACATTGAAAAAGCCCACAGTCAGATCAGCCAAGGTCTTACTAAGTAATAGAGCTGACGAAAGTTGCTGAATAACCTGCTTCTGCTTCTGTTTTTTATGATTTTCAATTACAATATCATTAAACTATCTGGTCAAATCGATACTTTTCTATGCAGAAACTCAATTGATGTGAAAACATAAAGGCTTTATAACAATGACTGAACGTTATGAATGTAAATATTTGTGTAGGCAATTCAAAAGGAGCTTCAAACAAAAACCTAGAATACTCCTTCTCCCACCCACCTTCCTGCAAAAATGCTATCCCCTATTCCCAATTCCTTCGCCTCCGCCGCATCTGCTCCCAGGATGAGGCATTCCACTGCCGTACATCTCAGTTGTCCTCGTTTTTCAAGGACCGTAACTTCCCCCCGCCTCGGTGGTCGAGAACGCCCTCAACCATGTCTCCCACATCTCCCGCACCTCATCCCTCACACCGCGTCCATGCAATAAGAACCAAAAAAGAATCCCCCTCGTCCTCACGTACCACCCCACCAACCTCCGGATCCAACGCATCATCCTCCGACAATTCTGCCATCTGCAATCCGACCCCACCACCAAAGACATCTTTCCCTCCCCACCCTTATCTGCTTTCCGGAGGGACAACTCTCTCCGTGACTCCCTTGTCCGCTCCACACTCCCCTCCAGCTCCACCACACCCGGCACTTTTCCCTGCAACCGCAGGAAGTGCTACACCTGCCCCCATACCTCCTCCCTCACCCCCATCCCAGGCCCCAAGAAGACTTTCCACATCAAGCAGATGTTCACCTGCACATCTGCCAATGTGGTATACTGCATCCGCTGTACCCGGTGTGGCTTCCTCTACATCGGGGAAACCAAGCGGAGACTCGGGGACCGCTTTGCAGAACACCTACGCTCGGTTCGCAATAAACAACTGCACCTCCCAGTCGCGAACCATTTCAACTCCCCCTCCCATTCCTCAGACGACATGTCCATCCTGGGCCTCCTGCAGTGCCACAACGATGCCACCCGAAGGTTGCAGGAACAG
>NC_063332.1:162012619-162028638 GCF_021869965.1 Rhincodon typus | reverse complement strand
TATTTCAGAACCCCCTTCCCCTCCCCCTTTTCTGATGAAGGGTCTAGACCCGAAACGTCAGCCTCTCTGCTCCTATGATGCTGCTTGGCCTGCTGTGTTCATCCAGCCCTGCACCTTGTTGTTTCAAACAAAAACATATTTTGAACAAATTACACAAAATGTTTGTTATTAACTTACATAGCTTCTCTTTCAGAGAATAACAGCCACCTTCTGTTTGCAACAAATGTATTAAAATAAATTGGCAAATAATGTCTGTAAGAAAAGCTGTTCTTTACAATCCCTGAGACCATACTAAATTCTAGAGGGAAAAGCTTCTTTGTCACAAATATATCGAAATGATATTCACTATTTTAATAAAGTTATTGACCATTTTTTTTAAAACAGGAGCTTCATTAAAATAGCGACCAAATAATTTCACCCAAATGTTTAAACAGTTGCGTAATATATATATGAGAAATAATTTTTAAGGTGAATTTTATTCCCAGTCACACACTACAAGTGCAATTCTCACATTTCAATGTGCACTTAACCTGAAATAAAATTCTATGGATATTGATGTTTAAAATTAAAATATAAAGTTCTGGAAATCCCTAGTCTGGTAGCATCTCTTAAAAGAGAAACAAGAACATTTTAACAATTTACTTTGATGGTCCCTCACCAGACTTGAAAAATGTTAGATATAAGAAGCAGGGAGGTGGGGAATAGTTGGTTGAGGAGAGTGCCAAATGAACACAAGGGAAGGTCTCTGATAGGTAGAAAGCAGTGAGCTTAAATGCTTGAGGGATGATGGTGCAAGGCAAAGGAGATGGTCAATGAAGAATCTATTTTTGCTTTACAGTTTTGAGGGCATTCATTCAGTTCTCCTGGAATCAAACTAATGTGTATCACAGCCCCTAGGAATTTGCTGTAATTTTTCTCAGTTTCTCGGTCTGGAATTTATACACACAGATTCTCAATATGCAAGGATCCCATTAATGAGCTCCTCTATTAGCTTGACATGGCAGATCTGATGGGGCTTAATGACTCAGGAATATGGATATTTCATTCTTTTCATGGATCCCACTTGCAAATCAGACTCCAAATATCCCTAATAAAAACTGAAGGAACTGCGGATGCTGTAAATAAGGAATAAATACGGAAGTTGTTGGAAAAGCTCAGCAGGTCTGGCAGCATCTGTGAAGAAAAAAATCAGAGTTAACTGAGTTTTGAGGAAGGCCACCAGACCCGAAAGGTTAACTCTGATTTTTTTGTCACAAGTGCTACCAGACCTCCAAATGTCCCTACTTCTGGATGGCCTTACTGCTCCACGATGAGGCATCAGGCAGAGTCTGCCATTTCATAGACTGCTCCCAGACTAACTACCTCCCAGAGTGTGAAACCAATAAATTGAGATATATAATAAAATAAGGGGAACATTGCCATCTCAATCCCTACCAGTGGCAACATGATAGATATGAACTGTCTCCAGATAGAAATGCAAACCAGTTATTAGTTACCTTTAACATGAATATTTCCTTTGATCTGAAAAAGTATGTGGATCATTTTAAAACCTTCCCTAGTTAACAAGGCACTTTAATTTTCTAAAACTATATGAATAATTTAAAGTCTCTTCCAGAATGCACAGACAGATCTCCTCAAGAGATCTCACATTATGGCTTTGCCAACATAACATGAGCCTCCTTTTGACTTACAATCACCTCACGTCGGTCTGTTAGACCCCTAAGACCAGAAATACTTTCATTTATCATATTTTAAAAAATAATAATTTAATTGATTCACAAAGCATTCACAGCTTTCTAGGGAAAATTCTCAGTCCTTCAAGTGAAAAAAGTTATCCTTTCTGTGTCTGAAATGACCATAAATTTAAAGTTTTAGGAAAGATTTGTAGCTCAGGTTGTGGGTGAGGTTGTTGACTTGCTTACCGAGCTGGCTTGTTTTCGTTCAGACGTGTCGTCACCATGCTAGGTAACATCATTAGTGAGGCCTCCGATGAAGCAATGCTGTTCTACTCTGCTTGGAATTTATACTGTCTGGTCCGTTATGGTGAGTAGTGTCATTTCCAGTTTTGTTCTGGATGGGTTTGTATATGGCATCCAACTCTATATGTTTATTGGTTGCCTTATGGGTTGAGAATCATGCCTCTAGGAATTCCTGTGTGTATCCAAGTTTGGCTTGGGCTACTATAGTTACTTTGTCTTAGTTATGATTTTCAATTACAATATCATCAAACTATCTAGTCAAATTGATACTTTTCTATGCAAAAACTCGAATGATTTGAAAACATAAAGGCTTTATAACAATGACTGAACCTTATGAATGTAAATATTTGTGTAGGCAATTCGAAAGGAGCTTCAAACAAAAATATATTTTGAACAGCTTACACAAAATGTTTATTATTAACTCCCACAGTTTCTCTTTCAGAGAATAACAGCCATCTTCTGTTTGCAACAAATGTATTAAAATAAATTAGCAAATAATGTCTGTAAGAAAAGCTGTCCTTTACAATCCCTGAGATCATACTAAATTCTAGAGGGAAAAACTTCTTTGTCACAAATATTTAAAAATGATATTCACTATTTTAACAAAGTTATTGACCAATTTTTTAAAATAAGAGCTTCATTAAAATAGTGACTGAATAATTTCTCCCAAATGTTTAAACAGTTGCACAATATATATGTCAGAAATAATTTATAAGGTGAATTTTATTCCCAGTCACACAATACAAGTGCAATCCTCACATTTCAACATGCACTTGAACTGAAATAAAATTCTATGGATATTGATGTTTAAAATTAAAGTTCTGGAAATCCCAAGTCTGGTAGCATCTCTTAAAAGAGAAACAGGACCATTTTAACAATTTACTTTGATGGTTCCTCACCAGACTTGGAAAATGTTAGATATAAGAAGGAGGGAGGTGGGGAACTGGGACAATGTAACTATGGTAATCCAAGCAAAACATAGACACGCACGTGAATTCCTAGAGGTGTGGTTTTCAAACCATAAGGCAATCAACAAACGTATAGAATTGGACCCCATATACAAGCCCATATAGAACAAAACTGGACATGACACTACTTACCATAAATGGACCGGACAGTATAAATTCCAAGTGGAGTAGGACAACATTGCTGCATCAGAGGCCTCGCTGATAATGTTACCTAGCGTGGTGACAAAACGTCTGAATGAAAACAAGCCATCTCAGTGAGCAAGTGAACAACCTCATGACCATACCTTTATCTTGAGGAACATTAGCTAGAACATCAAGAGTGATCCCAGCTGCCATTGAATGTGCCACAAAATCTTCAACACTAATTGGCTAACAGGATCTCAATTTAACATTTTACCTGAATTAATGCAATTCTGTCTGATACTCTGACATCTTATAGGCCCACAATGTACAATGCCACAGTCTGAGCCAAAATGGTAATTGCCTCAAAAGTTAATTCTCAGGATTATCATGTATTCTGCAACCAGTATGACATTAAGGCTCATGAAACTATACCTTCCAGGTGGTTGACTTTATCTTGCAGAACTATATTTGGACAATCTTTTGATTCAATTTTAATACGTTTTGTCAGTAACAACCTAATTTATTCTTTCATGGAATTTTTCAGTTTTAACATTAATCTTTTGATTTAATCTTTTTGAGTCTTTTTCTTCTTCATTGCTATTTCTGGAATGATACTATTTTTCATAAATGAAAACCAGCATACAATGATTCATGCACAACAGCTGCCATGTTAATCCACTGCTTTATTCTTCCTTAAATAAATGTACTTTACTTGGAATCACAATTATAAAGGGAGTAAGAGTACATAAGAGTAAATATTTTCTATGACAGATGATCTGAAAAGCATGGGTTCCTGCAACTGGATTATGTAGAAACAAGCATTAAAAAATACAAATAAACCTGATCATTTAACCGTCCCGCACATTGAATTATCTATGTTTGTTTGAGAAGGGCAGCTTTTTAGTCCAGTCCTTATTCCCAATGCTTACAGTTCAAAAACATAAAATTGACCATTCAGTTAAGAGTTTTTATTTGTTTTAAATATTTTCTTCTGGAATGAGTTCCTTGAAGGGACTCAGATAGGCACTGCCATCTCTCTACCTTGAAAAAATTACAATTTTTCTTATGTGAGCCAAGAGAGTGAATTTTACCAAGTTCTTCAACACTGCAGACTATGAAAGCTGAGCCTAATCAAGCACCCATTAGCTACCACTCCATTTCATAGCAGGAGTGACAAGATAAAATTAGACTGACCAGAAGAATATTAACCAACTTTTTGTAAAGTAAAACCCAACTGGTACAGGAAGAGCAGCAATGTGAATATTCATTCTAACCTGCACATATGGCTCACTTTTTAACCCCCTAAATGGGTTTAAAGCAAACACTATTTCAGATAAACATTAGCATTACTTGCATCTTGAGTTGTTTTTTAAAAATCCTAACTGTTTTTGTCCCTCCTTTTAGTTTGGAGAATCTGAGGGCAATTATAACGCTTGCCTTTGACTCAGATCACCTAATTCATCATAGTCCAAAAAACAGTCTTTAGGGCCTTCTGGTTTGTATCAACGGGCAGTGCCATTTAGCCGGTCTGTATTATAACAATAAATAAAATAAATCGAGTTATGTCAATGGCAACAATAGAATAATCTGTTGGCCTCCAAAAGTAACACGGTCAATGCACTGTGCAATTCAATGCCTTTCATATATGAAGGAAACAACTTTGATGATGTAGCATTTTCCAACTAACACATTAAACTTACAAAATTAGCCTAATACTAGAACAACCGTTATTACCGAGAAAACAGTTGTGTTTGAGCCGAAGCCAAAGTTTGATCATGCCAAGAAGCTGTTAAAACATAAAGGGCAATTGTTCTTAACTTAATCTTTCAACATAACTCCTGAAATGTGTAACTCAGACAAGACAGTTTGTCATTGCCTACTACCCACTTTATGATTCTCTAGAATTTAGAAGGTTAACTGTAATCTGATCCAAGTCTTCAAGATATTAACGGGAAAAGACAGGTTAGATAAAGGTAAAACAATTTCCACTGATTGGAGATTCTAGAACTAAGGGTCATAGTCTGAGAATTGGGGCCAGACCATTCAGGATAGATGTTAGGAAGCACTTTTACACACAAAGGGCGGAAGATGTTTGGAACTTTAAACCCACAAATGGCAGCGCATGATGGATCAATTGTTAATTTTAACTCTGAGATAGATAATTTTTTATTAAGGCATTAAGGGATATGTGCCAAAGGCAGGCATATGGAGTTAGGCCACAGATCAACCATAATCTCTAATGAACAGTTGAACAGGCTAGAAATGTAGGACGACCTACTCTGTTCCTATGTACCCGTTTTAAGATGTAAAATAAATATTAAGTTTTTGGAAATTTAAATGGCACACTTACAAACTTCTGTGGAAAATCATTGAATCCTCAGTGATTAACTTGGTTAAGGCAGTGAGTAGTTGAGTTACAGCCTAACAAGGTCCTTTGTTCAATCCCTATTCTGTGCTGAATTGGCTGGATTAGTATTAAGGGTGCTCCAATTTGGATCCAAAATGCTCCTGCGATAGTGAAGGGTAAGTCAGCAATCTTCTCTTTGCTGACTAGCCAGTAAGAAGGCCCTTGGAAAAATGGGGTCCATGCATGATAATTGAATGAGGCTGGGATCAGGTTTTCATGAGCACGGTCAAATTGTTTTTGACACTTTCACTGACAAAACTTATGCTTGAAGAATGGCACTTGGGCATTTGTGGCTATTAACCCCAACAAGTACTCAATATATTCAGGAGAGTGGCGGTGGGGGAGAAGACAGGGAGCATTATATATAATCTAAAACAAAATGTCGATGTCTTATGCAGAAAATTTAGTAAAGACAATGTGAAGCTAAAGCACTGAGATCAGAAAATCCAATAATTGATCTCTGATCCATGCTAACAGATATCACTATTTGTCTCACTGCTAATGCATTGGAAGGCTCATCAATGAATCCTTGATCCTGAGGTCCAATAGACTCATCACTTCATTCTTAATGAGTTCCGATATTCTAGGTAACTAGTCAAATTGAAATTAATTTGACAAATGTAATTCAACTTAATCTGTTATTAGTTTGATTTTAGTCACTCTGATTGTCAGCAATTGTTGCTGATAGATAATAATAATTGATCTGCCCATAATGATCTTTGCTTGTAAATATTTAATTGGCTACATTGATGATTCCTGGTGGTAGTTAGAAAAAGCAAAAAAAAAACCCAAGAATGTCAGCTATTTAAAATAAATATAAAATCAAGAAGAAAAAAACTATGATAGATTTTTTTCTGGATGAGATTTAACAAATCAAAGCAAAACAGGACTCTCTGCGTTGTAATTTTTAAAAAGGTTACTGAAGAAAAGATATATGCAACAAACTTAGAACAATTATGCATGTTCTCTTGAAGGAAAACTCACAGGATTCACCCTCTCCAGTCTGTTCTGATTGTAATAAAGGAAAAATACTATGGTTGCTGGAAATCTGAAACAAACACAGAGAATATTGGAGAAACTCATTAGGTCTGGCACCATCTGTAGAGAGAGAAACGGAGTTAATGTTTCAAGTCCAGTATGACTCTTGCCCAGCACTGATTCTGTGGCACTCCATTAGTGTAGAGTGAAGAAAATTATACCTTTACCCCTTAAATATAGCATCTGAACATGTGTAAAAGGAGTTATGTAATAGTGATGTCAGGTCACAAGGAATTGGAGCTTGGGTCTACAGGGCTTCAGATAAAATGCCTGTTCTACCATTTTCTATATATAGTTGTGTTCAATAAAATCTGTTGTTGTTCACTCACTGTGGATCTCACAATACCACCTGGTGGCAATGTTGACCAGACCCACAGAGTTGGAGGCAAGAGTCATTGGGCATAAAGTGAAGGCCAGTGACAGTAAGGTGCTACAGGAAGAAAACATGAGGACAGCTCAGTGATCTGAATGCAGAGGCGAGGGAAAAGCTCAGCGATAGTAGGGGTCAGTGAGCAACACACTTATTTAGGCACCAAACCATGAAACAGGAAAACTCATACAGAAGTTGATGAAAGAGCAAGAGAAAGCCCATGGTACAGTACAAGCCAAACATTTCCATGGATCAGAAGTCTGCTGAGAAGAATTAATGTTCAAAAGAAGACTCCTCTGCAATACTAGAAACAGGCAGGACATATAGGAATAATTTAGTCCCCACAGCCCAAACTGCAAAAATCTTTATCTTTACCAGATGATGTAGAAACATTGACAGGCCATGACCAGGTTGTGTCTTAGATAGACTAGTACCAACTGGTCAGCCAATACCATGTTGGGCAAGTGCTGCCAAGTCAGAAAAGGACCAAGTTATTGTAATTTTGTATGTGATCAGTGATAGAGCTAATGCCATTCTTGACTTCTTGATATCGCAGTAGTTACAGAAATTTGTTTAAAACTTTAGGCTCTTATCTCAGTTTAAGAAGAAACTATTTTCAGGCAAAGTTTAATCAATGCAGACAATGGTTAGGGCTGACTATTAACTCCCTTGTAAATGTTTTATTCCATCTCATAGATAACTGTCAAAATGAAAACTGAACGAAAAACTCATAAATTATGCCATTGTAACAGAGGAAAGGAGGAAGTCTTGTCAGAGTTATTATAGTCCAAGGAAGATCTTAACATTACAACAAAAATTGCAGCCTGTCTGACAAGCTGAACCCTTCAGGCAAAACAGCTTTTCATTTGATAGGATAGAAAATGTCCATCAGGTTAAAAATCTGGAAAATGGAATATAACCTGGGAAATGCAAAGTTGTTTACTTTGGCAGGAAAAGTGAAAACACAGAGTATTACTTAAACAGAGAACAACTGCTGAATTCTGATGTCTGCATGAATTACAAAACCCTAACATGCAGGTACAGCACATAATCAACTAGTCTAATGGGATGCTATCATTCAATATAAATTAATACAAAAGTAAGCTCTATGATTCAGTTATGCAGGACATCGGTGAGATTACATCTTGAACAACATGTTCAGTTTTGGTCTTTCTATTCAACTCACAAAGTAAATATTCTGTAAGTGGTTTAGAGAAGATTTACGAGATTGAAACCTGGAATGAGTGGATTGTCTTATGAGGATAGATTTTGGGGGTAGAATATAAAACAAGAAGCAGATCAATGAGAGATAGTAGGAACTGCAGATGCTGGAGAATCTGAGATAACAAGGTGTAGAGCTGGATGAACACAGCAGGCCAAGCAGCATCAGAGGAGCAGGAAAGCTGACGTTTCAGGTCTGGACCCTTCTTCAGAAATGGGGGAGGCAAAGGGGACTCTAAAATAAATAGAGTAGGGGGGAGGTGGATAGAAGGTGGATAAAGGAGTAGATAGGTGGAGAGGAGACGGTCAGGTCAAGGAGGCAGGGATGGAGCCAGTAAAGGTGAGTGGAGGTGGGGAGTTAGGATGGGGGTTGATCAGTCAAGAGAAGATGGACAGGTCAAGGAGGCGGGGATGTGGCTGGTGGGTAGGAGGTGGGGGTGGGGGCTGGTCAGTGAGACGGGAGGAGCGGATAGATGGGAGAAACGACAGACAGGTCAAGGAGGCGGGGATGAGGCTGGTAGGCAGGAGGTGGGGGTGGGGGTTGGTCAGTGAGATGGGAGGAGCGGATAGATGGGAGAAAAGACAGACAGGTCAAGGAGGCAGGGACGAGTTGGGCTGGTTTTGGGATGAGGTTGGGGGCGGGGAGATTTTGAAGCTTGTGAAGTCCACATTGAGACCATTGGGCTGCAGGGTTCCGAAGTGAAATATGAGATGCTGTTCCCACAACCTTCGGGTGGCATCGTTGTGGCACTGGAGGAGGCCCAGGATGGACATGTCGTCCAAGGAATGGGAGAGGAGTTGAAATGGTTCGCGACCGGGAGGTGCAGTCGTTTGTCATGAACCGAGCGTAGGTGTTCCACAAAGCGGTCTCCAAGCCTTTGATTGGTTTCCCTGATGTAGAGGAGGTCACATCGGGAACAGCGGATACAATATACCACATTAGCAGATGTGCAGGTGAACATCTGTTTAATGTGGAAGGCTTTTTTGGGGCCTGAATGGGGGTGAGGGGGGAGGTGTAGGGGCAGGTGTAGCACTTCCTGCGGTTGCAGGCAAAAGTGCCAGGGGTGATGGGGCTAGTGGGGAGTGTGAAGCGGACAAGGGAGTCACAGAGAGAGCAGTCCCTCTGGAAGGCAGATAAGGGTGGGGAGGGAAAAATGTCCTCGGTAGTGAGGTCAGATTGCAGGTGGCGGAAGTGGCGGAGGATGATGCGTTGAATCTGGAGGTTGGTGGTGTGGTACATGAGGACGAGTGGGATTCAGTCTTTGTTGTTATTGCGGGGAGGGGATGTGAGGGATGAGTTGCAGGAAAAACGAGAGATGCGGTCAAGGGCATTTTCGACCACTGTGGAGGGGAAATTGCGGTCCTTGAAAAACAAGAACATATGGGATGTCCGGGTGTGGAATGCCTCATCTCAGGGAGCAGATGCGGCAGAGGTGAAGGAATTGGGAATAGGGGATGGCATTCTTGCAGGAAGGTGGGTGAGAGGAAGTGTATTCTAGTTGGCTGTAGGAGTCGGGAGGCTTGAAATAAATTTTCAAGGATCGCAAATTCCCCTCCACAGTGGTTGAAAATGCCCTTGACCGCATCTCTCGCATTTCCTGCAACTCATCCCTCACACCCTCTCCCCGCAATAACAGCAAAAACAGATTCCCCCTCGTCCTCACATACCACACCACCAACTTCCGGATTCAACACATCATCCTCTGCCACTTCCACCACCTGCAATCTGACCCCAATACCAAGGACATTTTTCCCTCCCCACCCTTATCTGCCTTCCGGAGGGACCGCTCTCCCTGTGACTCCCTTGTCTGCTGCACACTCCCCACTAGCCCCACCACACCCGGCACTTTTCCCTGCAACCGCAGGAAGTGCTACACCTGCCCCTCCACCTCCTACCTCACCCCCATCCCAGGCCACAAGAAAACCTTCCACATTAAACAGATATTCACCTACACATCTGCTAATGTGGTATATTGTATCCGCTGTTCCCAATGTGGCCTCCTCTATATCGGGGAAACCAAGCAGAGGCTTGGAGACCGCTTTGTGGAACACCTATGCTCGGTTCGCGACAAACGACTGCACCTTCCTGTCGCGAACCACTTCAAATCCCCCTCCCACTCCTTGGATGACATGTCCATCCTGGGCCTCCTCCAGTGCCACAATGATGCCACCTGAAGGTTTCAGGAACAGCACCTCATATTTCGCATGGGAACCCTGCAGCCCAATGGTCTTAATGTGGACTTCACAAGCTTCAAAAACTCCCACCCCCGACCTCATCCGAAAACCAGCCCAGTTCGTCCCCGCCTCCTTGACCTGTCTGACTTTTTTCCCACCTAATCGGTCCTCCCACCTCACTGACCAACCCCCATCCTAACTCCCCACCTACACTCACCTTTACTGGCTCCATCCCCGCCTCCTTGACCTGTCCATCTCCTCTCCACCTATCTACTCCTTTATCCACCTTCCATCCGCCTCTCCCCCCTCTCTATTTATTTCAGAATCCCTTTCCCCACCCCCATTTCTGAAGAAGGGTCCAGACCCGAAACGTCAGCTCAGCAGATCAATGATCTTTTGAAATGACACAAAAGGCTTGAAGGGCTGAATGGTCTATTTTTGCTCCTGTTTTGTATGATTACACAAGTCAGACATTGACTCTGACCACGTCCAAGAGGACACTTTATTCTACAGTTCAAAAGTTAAAAGACAAATCACTTCAGTCTGTGGAAGCATGAGAAATAGATGCAACTGAGGACCAGGGTGAATAAGGTGGATGCCTGAGTGAAGTGGTGGAGATCAGTCCTGGTGTGTAGACATGAGAGTAGATGGCAGAAAAACTCATTTCAAATTGAATATGGGGACAGATGTATCAATTCTTTGAGATGCTACTCTCTAGTTGAGAAGGAGAATTATTAGATTGCCCTCCATTCAATTTTGGAGTTCAGGAGGTAATAAAGTCAGAGTAAAAGGCTAGGTACATAGTACACTTTGCTAGGGTGAAAAGGGGATTACAGAGACCATATATATTATTCCCAATTAAAAACATCCTTTATTAAAAAGATCTGCATATGTAGTTTCAAAACTCCTCTATACACTAGTTGCAGCAGAAATTAAACCCAACTCAATACCTAATCAGATTTCATTGATAAAGTGCCCTTCCTATGACCAGAGGTAGATATTGCTGATGTATCATCTTTGAATAATGGTGAGAAGCACTGGGAACACGGTGAACTGTGGCATAATAATGACCCACTTAAAGATTATTTCATAGACCCTAATTTGGTTGTCCAGAAAATAATGGTAGAGAAGAATATTGCAACAAAGGTAGAAATATTCCTGGTTGCTACAATTTTTGACTATAGTGCCAATAATGGAAACATCTTAGCTGTCTCTTTTGAAGAGTCCCTTTTTTAGGAACAGCGTGGAAAAGATAAGTTTGCCTGTTTATTTCACCAAACCTGATAACATGCAGCAAATATTGAAAGCAGTAGAAGAAAAGCAGTCAAGATAAAAAGAAGCCCTGAAAACAATTCAAAGGCTGCAATGGAGTTCCATAAACCAGCTATGGAAAATATTACAGAATTTTTCAGTCAACATTGGTGGCACGGTGACTCGGTGGTTATCACGGAGCCAGGGACCCAGGTTCGATTTCAGCTTCGGGTGACTGTGTGGAGTTTGCACATTCCCCCTGTGTCGGTGGGATTTCCTCCAGGTGCTCTGATTTCCTCCCACTGTCCAAAAATGTGTAGGTTAGGTGGATTGAGCATGATTAATTGCCCATAGTGTCTAGGGATTTGCAGTCTAGGTGGATTAGCCATGGGAAATGCAGGGTTCCAGAAATGGGAGGGGTTGGGTCTGGGTGGGATGCTCTTTGGAGAGTCGGTGTGGACTATTGGGCGAAATGGCCTGCTTCCACACTGTAGGGATTCTATGATTCCACAGGAGCAAACTATTGAGCTTCTAGAGCCACATGTTGCTATAGGGAAAGCTTTTTGGGTCTTCCAGCACCAAATAAACTGCAGCAGTTCAAGAAGGTAGCTCATCACCACCTTTCCAAGAGCGATTTGGGGAGGCAATAGCCCAGCGGTATTATCACTGGACTGTTAATCCAGATACCCAGATAACGTTGTGGGGAACCGGGTTCAAATCACGCCCCGAAAGATGGTGGAATTTGAATTCAATAAATTCTGGAATTAATAATCTAATGATGACCGTGAATCCATTGTTGATTGTCAGAAAAACCCATCTGGTTCACTAATGTCCTTTAGGGAAGGAAACTGCCAACCTTACTTGGCCTGGCCTACATGTGACTCCAGACCCACAGCAATGTGGTTGAATCTTAACTGCCCTCTGGGCAATTAGGGATTGGCAATAAATGCTACCTAGCCAGTGATGCCCTCATCCCCTGAATGAATAAAGGAATTGGGGATAGACAATAAATGCTGGCCTGCCAGCAAATCCCACATCTCCAAATTAATTAAAGAAAATTAATGTCAAATATCCGAACAAGCTTAATCAGATTGAAACTCAACAAGTCTTGTAAAAGTCTAATTACTTGAAATGGCTGCAGTGCAAAAGACTCTGCTATTAGCTGTCAGGGAGCAACATTCTGAGTATGTCTTCACTCTGTTCATCCTATCACCAATTGTTGGGAAAATTCCTGGTGCTGAGGCTGATCCTTCAAGCAGACTGATGTACCACACAAAAATTTCCTATTGATCTCGAGCCAGCAGTCCATTTTGCTGTCCATGATAGCACAGCTATACTTTCTTAGAGAGTCCTGGAGAAGTCATTATCTCCTTCCCAGCAACCTCAGTCCACATGAAGTCACAAGTGCAAGAAAGAATCTGGACACCAGATAAAACAGCATGAGGGGAGAAGATAAAAACTGAAGAGTGACACCACAAGGAAAGTTACAAGACCAAAGACCATAAGATGTAAGAATAGAAGCAGGCCATTCAGCACATCGAGGCTGCCCCATCAAGGAGATTTTGGTTGACCTGGTAATCCACAGCTCCACTATCCTGCTTCTCCCCCATAATGCTTGGTTCCCTTTTGTGAGTTGATTTGTTGTTGACCAACTGTTGTTAGGGACTCTGTTTCAAATACAGTCATTTTGAACGATGTAAATATTTAAACCAGCACAAGAAATGTCAGAATTTATCGTTACAGGAGAGGGAACTTACCTGAGAGTAAGGGTGAAGAATTTCTACTGACCACAAATATCCATTTTTAGTTAACAATGCAAGACTGCGATTAAAGTAAGTTAAAATAATTAAAGTTTCAGTAAGTAAAGTAACTTAAATTTTAAGCTAAGTTATGGCAGGGCAGCTTGGCCCAGCAAATTATCTATCCTATGAAATGCAGGAAGTTGTGATACTTCTTGGGACCCAGATGAGCCAATGTCACCAGCTGCACAAGCTTGAGTTCCAGCTTTCAGACCTCAAACATAGGAGATGTATTTACAAGATGGGAACTATGTGGATAGCACATTCAGATAGGTAGTCAGACTGTAGATTCAAGGCTAGAGTAAATAGGGGATCAGTGACTGACGGGCAGTCCAAGAGATACAGGCAGGTAGTGAACGAGTTCCCACAAGTTCCACCCAGTACTTTTCCATTCTGAATATTGGTGATGTCTGGGGATCTTTGGAAAGACTGTAGTGAAAGCCAAGCTGAAGGCACCGTGGGTGGCCCAGCTTTACAGGAGGGTAGGAAGAAGAACAGAAGAGAACAGGACTGACGGGAAATTCTTTAGTTAGGAGAACAAACATGTTTTTATGGCGTGTTTCCTTCCCTGCTGCTAGGGCCGAGGTTGTCACAGAAGGGCTGGAGGACATTCTTCTGGGGAAGAATAGAGTTTGTGGTACGCATTGGTATAAATAACATAGGTAGTCATTGGGCTTAAATTACAGGGGTGTGGGGGAAACAAATTGCAACAGCCAGAAGAAAAGTCGGCAGCCAGGCTAGAAGAGCTTGACCCACAGACTAATGTGCTGTGGGTGAGTTGAATCAGTGCAGAATGGGACTTCCACCAGTCAATGGGAGGAAGATCTACCCTCTGGAGCTAAGAGGCAATCTGATTGGCTGGCAGTTCCAGCAGTCCCAGCAGTGTTAGAGCTCAATAGAGTGAGTGCCCTATGGATACCCGGACTCGGGTGAGGAAGAGGCTTTAGGAGGAAATGATTTGGAAACATTGTGGATGGGGTTGTGGAAGGAGTTTTAAGGTCCATGAAAGGGAGGAAGGAAAAGGGAGTTACTGTCTTATACTACCATATGTGCAAAGAGCACACTCCAAAGATAGCACCCATTTGTTGTTCTCGCCATTTAAAAAACATTTAAAACTACAGTATTATGTGATGGGCAGGGTAATATTGAGGTCAATTGAGCTTTTAATAATGTGAAAAAGCAAGATTCTGGACTGAGTCTTATATTTCTTTGGCGAAGGGTTATTTGTGCCGAACGTTACGAAAGGTTTTTCATGGTGAGGCCTCGTGAGATCTATCACCTGCCTTTATTAGCTACCTACCCCAGCCATGTGATATTCCACTCATCTGTTTCTAGCCCCATCTTACCATGCACCATTCCTAGAAGAATTCAGCACTGCTGGGATACCCCATCCATGGTGCCTGTGCCATCTTTAAAAGGCTGTTGTGTACTGATGAGCACCGTCAGTCTGGACCTGCCGTGCATGGTCATAGAGAGACCTAGAGTTATCCTATAGCTGGCAGAGAGGAGAAATTTGGCACCCTGTTTTACGGCACGGACCTGGAAATCTGGCTGAATGACTGAATGGACGCAAAAGATCTTCCACAGGACCAGCAGAAGAGGCCATGGCACCAGACCATGCCAGCCAGCTCCCAGATTGCTACCCAGGTCGGTACAGTATTGGCCGTATGGAGACATACACAACATTCTCCACTCTAGTCAACCTTCTCCATTCTATCAGCCTCAGTACCACTATCTTCTGAGATTGTTGACTTGCTCGCCGAGCTGGCTTGTTTTCGTTCAGACGTTTCGTCACCATGCTAGGTGACATCAGCAGTGGAGCCTCCGACGAAGCGATGTTATTCTTCTCCACTTGGAATTTATACTTAGTGGACAACAACCTCATCCACAACCCGAGCTACAGATCTTTGCCAAAAGTTTAAACCACTATCTTCTGTATGAACACCTCTCACTCACTCTATCTCCGCTTCTGTACCCACCTCCCACTAATGTCACGTTCTACCACTCTGATTGTTGCCTCCAATATCTTTCCTCACTCTCTCTCACCTACTCCAACTCCAGACACCAGCAAACATGCTTGCCCTCTATGCTGCCTACTTATTCACTTGGGGCACCTCCCCATCTTCACCCTAAGTGACAGCAGTGCCACCCACATTCATCTCCATTAATACAATTCCTGTGACTCATTCCAGGATGAAAACAATCCAGAATAGAGCAGAAAGAATCATAGTGGGCTGTCTGACATTTGGCTCCTCAACCCTAATGAGGAGAGGATCCTCACTCTAATCAGGACTGAGACTGTCCAGGCCCCTGGACTAGTACTGGAGGTTGTCCTTGACTTACTATGCCAGGACCACCTCATCAATGGCACTCTCTGCTGACTTGACTAAGCCATGATGTGGAGGACTGGGGTGGGCAAGGCCAGAAATCACACAACACCAGGTTATAGTCCAACAGGTTTATTTGAAAACACAAGCTTTTGTCCTGAAGAAGGACTGAGGCTCTGAAAGCTTGTGTTTTCAAATAAACCTGTTGGACTATAACCTTGTGTCGTGTGATTTCTGGACTTGACTAAGGATTGCTTACAACCATAGCGAGTTTACTGCCTTTGTGTCTGCTCAAAATGGCATGGAAATAGATTAGCAGTGTGAATATAATATCTCTGGCTGAGAGGCAAGATGCAAAAAG
>NC_063332.1:161983002-162012609 GCF_021869965.1 Rhincodon typus | reverse complement strand
GTTTTTCTTTCCTGATTCCAATGTTAACATGATCTGTGTTCAGTTAGTCTAAGAACCAACTTTATTTTTGTGTCTTTACAAATTACGGACTGCAAAGAGGAAGAACTGTTTTTAGAACAGTGATTTACCAGGATGGCTGCATAATTTCACAGCCAGGAATTTGATGAACTTTTGATTTGTGTATGAGTTCCTGCATTGTTCAGATGATCAGGAACTAAAGAGTTATTTACAAGAAAACCAAATAAATGTTGATGCTGGAAATCAGAAACAAAAGCAGAAATTGCTGGAAAAACTCAGCAGGTCTAGCAGCATCTGTGGAAACAAAGCAGAGTTAATTTTTCAGGTCCATTGAGCTTCTTCACGCTGATTGTAGCTGGGAAAAGTTTGGCATGTATGCTGAATGTGAAGTGAATCTGAATGGTTCTCAACTAACAGAGTAGGAACTAGAATTCCAGAATTGGAAACAAGTTACAGAGACACAGACACACGGAGAGAATGACACAGAAGTATTGCTGTTGTTCTCCCCATGACAAGCTGCTTGTTCTTGGCAGAAAAGAAAACTTTTGGCAAGGTTGTCAAACTAAACTTGAAGGAAATCAATTCCCTTCCCTGCAGCATTGCTGTGAGCTTTGATTTTTGAATTGATAAATCAAGATTAATTTTTCAAGTGAGTCAGTTGCTCTGTACTTCTTTCAAATTGGTGGAAGTTCCCAGAGAAAGACAACTGAACACCAACAGCCTGGCTAACTGAACACAGATCATGTTAACATTGGAATCAGGAAAGAAAAACCAATGGACTGACTTTCCCATTTTTTTTACCTCTGCCAATAATCTGTTTTCCCTATTTGCTTGTCTGTCTGTGTGTATGTGTGAGAAAGAGTTTATAAAAGGATTGGCATTTTAGTTAGTGGCGTTATATATCAATAACTTATATCAGTTTACTTGTAGCTATAGTGTAATTACTTAACATAAATAATAATGCTTGTTTAGTATAGAAACATGGTCCTTAATTTCTATAAACCTTAGTTTAGAAGACACATAGATTGGGGTACTGTGTGGACCTTAAAATATAACATTTGGTGCAATTCTAGAAAACACGGGGCTTGATTTACAGCGTGCTACCCCAGAGGATCATAACAGTACGCTCAGAGTGAGTGAGTGCTGGGTCAGCAAGCAAACGCATTGGGGGTGCAGCTTATTCCAGTCCACGAGCTGGGTACATGTCCCTGCATTTTTCCACTGGACAATGCTCTAATTAGGCTTTAATTTCAGAGAGATCAGATCTACATCGTTTCTTCATTTTTTTTCCCTCCGGGTTTGCTTGGTCTCCCTCTCTTCATCAATCACATTCTGGAGCTGACAGAATGATTTAAAGAGAAGGGTTTGGTGATTGGAACGAGGTCAGCCAGGTAGATCTCATAGAATATGAGTTCCCTGATTGGGGCTATTAACCTGGTCCAATCAGGGAGCCCTGGTTGATAGATATAAACAGGAGTGTCAGGGGTTCTGCTCACTCTAGGAGCCAGCTCTGTGCTAGCTCGGTCAGTGTTATGTACGATGCTTATGTAAGTAAGGGTATCTTGGTGACGGGATACCTGCTTTCATGGAGTTATTTCAAAAGGTGAGGAAAGAACTTGACCCACGTAATGGTAATGCTGCAGCATAACATCATGCACATGTGACTGGGCAGATCTTGCCTTTTATTTTTTCTCTTCCCCATATGGGAAGGGCCTGACTTTCTGCTTGGTACCACCCTCCAGCAATATATTTGTAGCCAGCAACTTAGTGTCAAGATGCTCCCTCATCTCTCTGCATTGGGCTTTGTGTGGCATTGTATGGCCTCAATAGTGTCATTAATCAAAAAATCAATTTGAAAGCAATTAGCCAGATCAAGCCATAAATAATTCTGTACACAAATGTTACTTACTATTTGAATAATCCTTGACTACCGACTATCTCGAATGAAACTTTTGTTCAATCCGTCCCTGAATGCTCATGATCTATACTAAACTTTGGAGCCCAGTATTAAGAGCTGCATCTTCTCCGCCAGTGTGGCTCTATGACATAAAGACAAAAAGGCCCGGGTTCAATTTTCTGGTCTGCGCTGAGTTAACTGGTCTTAACTGTGGTAATTGATCATAGGCCTCCTGGACTGGGCAGATGAAAAATCAGACGGTTTCCTGTTCCTGATCTTTATCTTGTGTATATACAGGGAAACAAGAAGAAAGAAACTGCATTTATTTAATTTCTTTCATGTCTTCAGGACATCTCGAGTTATTTTACAACCAGTGAAGTATTTTTGAACTCTAATCACTATTGTAATGTGGGAAAACACAGCAGCTATTATGCACACAGCAAGGTTCCTGAAGCTGCTAGAGGATAATGACCGGATAATCTGTTCTTTAGTGGTGTTGTTTGGGGGATAAGTATTGGCCAAGACACCAGGGAGAATGTGAGACAACAAAGTGCAGGGCTGGATGAACACAGCAGGCCAAGCACCTTCAAATGGTGCCTCAGCAGTCAGACTCAGAAGTGGAAGTGGTACCACTTAAGCCAAAGCTAAGAGTTGGAGAAGAGAGATGAGAATTAAATCAGGTTAGGACTTGATGCAGTCTGAGATTGACCAGTCTGCAGACATTGACTGTACAGAGCCATACATGAATTACAGAAAATTAGGAGAAATGCTAATGTCTGCTGATACAAAGTACCATACTTTAGCATATCTCAGCGCCTTCAGACGAGGAAGCAAATTTTGGTGAAAAAAACTTATTTTGATGTTATCTCAATGCTTCAAGTTTGAATTGGTTGTTGTCCAATAAAAGCTCTTCCTTTTTTTGTTGAAATATAAAATGTGTTATAATTTTTGTGTAAAGTGTTACTTAAATCCTTGTCATTATTCTAATTGCCAAAAAAAAATGCTTTTTTCTCCCCAATTCTTGTGTTTTTGATTCTGAACTCTGTAGCTACATTTGCAGCAACATTTATATCACAGTAATTCTAGAAATCTAACGATAGAAATCTTTTGGCTTTCGACATGCTTTCATGGGCTGGGAATTGATTTATGTCTTTCAATAACACTTAAGGAGTGGATAGTTTGAAACATTTCATACAAGATTTGGTATCAATTTTTTTATCCTCTAGTTATTTTAGTTATTCAGTTGAGTAGTCAAGCTTTATTCTACATGGGCACTTTATTTCCAAGAGCTCTTCCTGTTCTAATGACCACTTGTTGTTGCACTTAATGCTGTTTTTCTCTCCCATGGGTGGTGCCATCCATATATGTTATGAATATGCACAAGCAATTGCACAGGCTGTACACTAGATGACACTATAATTGGGGTCAATTGCTCAGAAATTGCTGGAATGGGACATCTCGCTGTACGCAGTATGAGTGGATCATATTATTTTTGTGTCTTATGTTGTTGGAAAGGTGAGTTGCTAACAGCTCAGTGTTGCAAACAGAGCGAGTAGCCTCCCGAGTATCCTGTCCAATGGTCTATCCCCTTAACTATTTAAACTCAAAGATGAAGAAAGAAACAGACAGAGTAGATGACGAGAGAAGATAGGATGAATTACAGCCAAATTAGATTGAAAAAGAAATAATGAAGGACAGAAAGAGAAGGAAGTACAAGAGAGGGAAAAAGTAGAGGAGTAGTAAGAAAAAACAACTAAAACATTTGAAATTCCATTCAAAACAAGTTACTACTTGTAGGAGTGAGACTCCACAGTTTCATTGTTCTTGCTCTGGGATGCCAAGCTTGAATAGCATCCAGGACCATAAATCACTTCATCAACAGTGTACATACAACATTCCATCACGAATCCTAAATAACTGTTCCAAGGTTAATTTGTAGTAACAGCATACTCCAGTAATTTCATACTGCAATGGGAAAAATCATAGCAAAGTGATTTTTTTTTCGCTTTTGGCAAGGGTGGTGAAAATCATCTAGCAATTTGTGAAGAATTGAAGCTAATCGTGTTTTTCTTTTTCCCAAATTTCAGCATTTGTTACGAGCTAATAACAATGGTCTACATGAACTTGCCATAATTAATCAAAGAACTGCAGATGCTGGAAATTTGGAACAAAACAAAAAGTGCTGGAGAAACTCAACAGGTCTGGCAGCATCTGTGGAGAGAAAGCAGTGCAAATGTTTTGGGTCCAGTGACCTTTTCTTCAGAATCAGTTTGTTAACTCATAAACTCTCCATAGTTTGCCAGTTATTTCTGGGCAACTTAGCAACTAGCTAAGACTAACAGTTCACCAGACTATAACTGGGGAGGTGATAGCATAGTGATTATTTTACTGGATTAGTAACCCACAATGTCAGGCTAATGTTTTTGGAGTATTGGTTTGAATTGCAGGTGGTGAAATCGGAATTCAATAAAAAGCTGGCCTAATGGTGACCATATTGTAAAAACCCATCTGGTTCCCTGATATGCATTTAGAAAGGAAATCTGCCATCCTCACCTGGCCTGGCCACATGTGACCCCAAAGCCACAACAATGTGATTGACTCTTATCTCCCCTCTGGGCAATTAACGATGGATAATAAATCTTGGCCTAGCCAGCAATGCCCACATCCCATGAAAGAGTTTTAAACAATAAGCACCAGCTGCCCAAAATCTTCATATACAATGAATATTTTACACACACGTACATACAGTTCCGTAATTTGCTGTAACAGCGAATTGAAAGGCATTTTCTGTCATTTACACTTGGCCTTGTACATTTACTATTCTATATTTTTGCAGTGCAAGTTGTGCAAGTGTTAGCTGTTAACATTTCAGTGAGTGACATTAGAGAAGAGGCAAACAAATAGGTATTCCCCTTAACTGATCAAATTGCAGAAATGTGAGAATACCAGCACAACAGTTGAGAAAGAAAAGTAAGTTAGAGTGTTTGAATTCAATGTCAAAATCAAATACTGAGAAATGAGTAAAAAGGCATGTAAGAAAGGCACAATTTCAATAATCATGGAGGATTTATTTTCTTCCCCACATCCTGGCTACTGCTAAGGGATCTGTACATAACTCCCATGTGGGTTCTTTAACCTTTGCAGTTTCTCAACTCTACCCATGCTGCTGCTGTGTCATCCAACTCTCTATGGCTTCTTGCTATTGATTTAATTTAATTTTTTACAACAAGGCAACCCCACCCGCTCTTCTCATCTGCAGGTCTTTACAATAAGACACATATCAGGTTCTCAGCCCTGATTCCGTTGCAGTCACATTTCTGTGATTCCCACAACATTGTACTTGCCAATTTCTGTGCTGCAAGCTCACTTACCACGTTTCATATATTGTATGCATTTAGATATAACCCCCTCAGTTCTACATTGACTGGCCTCCTTCTCATAGTTGTCCCCTTATCTGAAGTTAGATTACTGGTCCTTTCCATACTGCCTGTTCTATTACTTGTTCTGGAAACTTTAATAACCTCTCCTAAGCAACTCCACCGGCAACATCACCCGTTCCCCAACCCCCACCCCCCTTAACTAGTTTAAGCCGTCGTGCCACCCTATTTAGCCTTTCTGTTAGGATCCTGGTCCCAGATCGGTACAGGTGGACCCCGTTCTGACAGTACATTTCTCTCTTGTCCCAACACTGATGTCCCATGAAATGGACCACCTCTTTTACACACCACTCCTTAAGCCACATGTTTACTTCCCTAATCTTTTTATCTCCTTGCCAATTTGCATGCAGCTGAGATAACAATCCAGAGATTACAACCCTTGATGTCATGTTTATTAATTACTTTCCTAATTCCTGATATTCCCCTTACAGACCCTCTTGCCTATGTTATTGCTGCCAACATGAACCACAACAACTAGATCCTCCCTCTCCATGTCCAATATCCTTTCAAGCTGATCCTAGATGTCCTTTACCTTGACACCAGGTGGGCAACACACCGTGCGGTACTCTTCAATCCTGCTCATAAAGGATGCTAAGCTCTTCCTAATTAAAGAATCTCCTGCCGCTATCATTTTCCTTTGTGCTCCACCTCCTCGAATGGCTTTCTGGACCCTGGTGCAATCCTCCCTGCAGACTCTTTCCTCATCCATACAGGGAGCAAGTACCTCATTTCTGTTGGACAGGTCAAGAGCTGAGGTTCCTTCAATGTTATGTTCACAATCCCTTTACCTGCCTCACTTGTTGTCACATGGTCCTGGCCAAATTTGAAATATTTAAGCCACAGGATGTGAATGCCTGGAACACAGCGTCAAGATTTCCCCATCCTGGATGTCGTGCACTGTCTGGAACTTGGATTCCAGCTCATCATCTTTGAGCCAATTCTTCAAGCTGCAGACACCTACTGCAGATCTGGCCACTGAGGCCAGCAATGGGATCCGCTGGCTCCCACACCATCTAAGAACAACATGTGCCCGTACTGGCATTTCTAATATAGTTAATTAGGTTTTCTTCCGAAAAAATATTATTCCCAGATAGTCCCTAAGCTATTATATTCCTTTCTGAATCTACTATTATTTAAGAATGCTATACCATGACACTGTCTATGAGGACACCCTTCCCAGACTGCTTCACCCTGACACTGACTGCGAGGACACCGTTCCCAGAATTCTTGACCGTAACACCGACTGCGTGGACACCCTTCCAGATTGCTTCGCCGTGACACCAACTATGTGGACACCCTTCCCAGAATGCTTCACCATGACACCGACTGTGAGGACACCCTTCCCAGACTGTTTCACAATAACACCAACTGCGAGGACACCATTCCCAGAATGCTTCACCCTGACACCGACTGCGTGGACACCCTTCCCAGAATGCTTCACTGTGGCACAGATGGCGAGGACACCCTTCCCAGACTGCTTCACCCTGACACCGACTGTGAGGACACCCTTCCCAGAATCATAGATTCCCTACAGTGTGGAAACAGGCCCTTTGGCCCAACAAGTCCACACCGACCTTTGAAGCACCCACCCACACCCATTCCCCATAACCCACCTAATCTACACATCCCTGAACACTACAAGCAATTTAGCATAGCCAATCCACCTAGCCTGCACATCTTTGGACTGTGGGAGGAAATCGGAGCACCCAGAGAAAACCCATGCAGACACAGGGAGAGTGCAACACTCAGCCCTGCCGAGTCTTCACCGAGGAGACAGCAACAGTCAGCCCTGCTGAGTCTTCACCATCCCCCCAGACCTCCCCCTTACTGAGGACGAACGGTCAGTCCTCAGTAAAGGGCTCGCCTTTGTCCCCCTCCACCCACACATCAACGAATACCGGTCACGTTTGGACATAGAGCAGTTTTTCCGCCGCCTCCACCTCCATGCTTACTTCTTTAACCGTGAACCTAACCCTCCCTCTACTGACCCCTTCTCCCACGTCCAACACACCCCATCCTCCTGGACACCACCCCAAGGCCTCCTACCCTCCCTCGACCTCCTCATCTCCAACTGCCGTCGAGACATCAATCGCCTCAACCTTTCCACACTTCTCACCCACTCCAACCTCACCCCCACAGAACGTGCAACCCTCCGGTCCCTCCGCTCCAACCCTAACCTCACCATAAAACGCGCGGACAAGGGAGGCGCAGTTGTAGTATGGCGCACTGACCTCTACATCGCCGAGGCCAGGCGCCAGCTCTCTGACACCTCCTCCTACCGCCCCCTTGATCATGACCCCACCCTCGAGCACCAAACCATCATCTCCCAAACCATCCACAACCTCATCACCTCAGGTGACCTCCCACCCACAGCCTCCAACCTCATCGTTCCCCAACCCCGGACCGCCCGCTTCTATCTCCTTCCCAAAATCCACAAACCTGACTGCCCTGGTCGACCCATTGTCTCCGTCTGCTCCTGCCCCACCGAACTTATCTCCAACTATCTGGACTCCATTTTCTCCCCCTTGGTCCAGGAACTCCCTACCTACGTGCGTGACACCACCCACGCCCTCCACCTCCTCCAGAACTTCCAATTCCCCGGTACCCAACACCTCATCCTTACCATGGACGTCCAATCCCAAAACACCTGCATTCCCCATACAGATGGCCTAAAGGCTATCCACTTCTTCCTGTCCCGCAGGCCCGACCAATCCCCCTCCACTGACACCCTCATCCGCTTAGCCGAACTCGTCCTCACCCTCAACAACTTCTCTTTCAATTCCTCCCACTACCTACAGACAAAGGGGGTGGCCATGGGTACCCGCAAGGGCCCAAGCTATGCCTGCCTCTTTGTAGGTTACGTGGAACAATCCCTCTTCCATACCTACACTGGCCCTAAACCCCACCTCTTCCTCCGTTACATCGATGACTGTATCGGCGCTGCCTCGTGCTCCCACAAGGAGCTTGAACAGTTCATCCACTTCACCAACACCTTCCACCCCAACCTTAAGTTCACCTGGACCATCTCTAATACCGCGCTCTCCTTCCTGGACCTCTCTGTCTCCATCTCGGGCAACCACCGAGAAACCGATATCCATTTCAAGCCCACCGACTCCCACAGCTACCTAGAATACACCTCCTCCCACCCACATTCCTGCAAAAATACCATCCCCTATTCCCAATTCCTTCACCTCTGCTCCCAGGATGAGGCATTCCACTCCCGTACATCTCAGACGTCCTCGTTTTCAAGGACCGCAACTTCCCCCCTTCAGTGGTCGAGAACGCCCTCCACCGTGTCTCCCGCATTTCCCGCAACTCATCCTTCACACCCCGTCCCCGCAATAACAACCAAAAAAGAATCCCCCTCGTCCTCACGTACCACCCCACCAACCTCCGGATCCAACTCATCATCCTCCGACACTTCCGCCATCTGCAATCCGACCCCACCACCAAAGACATTTTTCCCTCCCCACCCTTATCCGCTTTCCGGAGGGACCACTCTCTCCGTGACTCCCTTGTCCGTTCCACACTCCCCTCCAGCTCCACCACACCCGGCACTTTTCCCTGCAACTGCAGGAAGTGCTACACCTGCCCCCACACCTCCTCCCTCACCCCCATCCCAGGCCCCAAGAAGACTTTCCACATCAAGCAGATGTTCACCTGCACATCTGCCAATGTGGTATACTGCATCCACTGTACCCGTTGTGGCCTCCTCTACATCGGGGAAACCAAGCGGAGGCTCGGGGACCGCTTTGCAGAACACCTACACTCGGTTCGCAATAAACAACTGCACCTCCCAGTCGCGAACCATTTCAACTCCCCCTCCCATTCCTCAGACGACATATCCATGCTGTGCCTCCTGCAGTGCCACAACGATGCCACCCGAAGGTTGCAGGAACAGCAACTCATATTCCGCTTGGGAACCCTGCAGCCCAATGGTATCAATGTGGATTTCACAAGCTTCAAAATCTCCCCTCCCCCTACCGCATCCCAAAACCAGCCCAGGTCGTCCCCGCCTCCCTAACCTGTTCTTCCTCCCACCTATCCCCTCCTCCCACCTCAAGCCACACCCCCATCTCCTACCTACTAACCTCATCCCGCCCCCTTGACCTGTCCGTCCTCCCTGGACTGACCTATCCCCTCCCTAACTCCCCACCTACACTCACCTTTACTGGCTTCATCCCCACCTCTTCGACCTGTCTGTTTCCTCTCCACCTATCTTCTCCTCTATCCATCTTCTATCCGCCTCCCCCTCTCTCCTATTTATTTCAGAACCCCCTTCCCCTCCCCCATTTCTGATGAAGGGTCTAGGCCCGAAACGTCAGCCTTCCTGCTCCTATGATGCTGCTTGGCCTGCTGTGTTCATCCAGCTCTACACCTTGTTATCTCAGACACAGGGAGAATGTGCAAACTCCACACAGACAGTCGCCCAAGGGTGGAATCGAACCCAGGTCCCTGTGAGTCAGCAGTGCTAACCACTGAGCCACCGTTCTGCCCAGAATGCTTCACTGTGACACCGACTGTAAGGACACCCTTCCCAGACTGCTTTACCATGACGCTGTCTGTGAAGAAACCCTTCCCAGACTGCTTTACCATGACACTGACTGTGAAAATACCCTTCCCAGACTGCTATACCATGACACTGTCTGTGAGGACACCCTTTCTAGACTGTTTTACCATGACACTGACTGCGGGTACACCATGCCAGGGTAACTTTGCAAATAGTTATAACTCAGTCTATTTGGATGTTCGCTGCAATATACAAGAAAATTAATTCACACAGCATGAAGCATTAGTTTCAGTTATATTTGCATTGTGAATGCAGACTATTTTAAGAATGCCATCCTTCATGCCACATCTGACCAGTGAAAAACTTTTTTATTTATTCAACTAATACAGGACTTATGCTACATAATTACAAAACAGTTTCTGAAGGTTGGTAAGGGTATGGTATTATTGTGATGTCTCAGAAAGGGACTAATGAGATGTAGAAAAAATTCTGATGATTTCAGATGTTTGATTGGTGCAATGACATCTGATCTTATTGGAAACTACTGTAATTACACATGATTACATACATTCAGCTTTTTGAAGCTGAAATGAGTCAGTTTATTTCCTTTTCATTTTGTCATCCCTTTTAAGCACATTACTATTCTCATCTTGTTCAAAAACAGTTCAATGAGACCTTGTGGAATAGTTCCATAATGTGCTTGTTTCCTCAAAATTAAATTTCTTTTATTGCCTGTCTTATTCCCAGCTCGTTGTTCTTTGTTATGGTCTGGTGTTTTGTCCTGGGTTCAAAGAAATGAAACTCTATGAAGATGTCAAGCTGTTTCTTATGCCCTAAGGGAAGATTCCATGACTCTTGACCATTAATAGACAAAGAACAGATATTTTGTTACACAATTTGAAGAGTCAACAACATTTGACATTCATTTGGTTCCTTTTTCACACTAAATTAATCTCTGGCAGGGCATAAAGGTCTGTTTGTTCTGCAACACATTGGATTTGTTTTGTGCTGCATGTTTCTTCACTGGGCACTGAAACCCTTTAACATATTTGTTTTCCCCATTTCAAATCTTCTCTTCTCCACTCCTGGAAGATTTAGAACTCCACAGTTAGTCACTGCCTTCAGCTATCTGCACATGTACTCCGTCTTAACACACAGACTAGATATTGACTGTCAATTGGCCATTCAACTATAAAAGCAATGAGGGGATAAGAATTGTCTGTCCATTTTCCATCAAGAGTTAAGTAATCTTCACTTTGCTAGTCCAAAGATACTGAGCACAAATAGGATCATAGAGATCTATAGCACTGAAAAAAGGCCTGGTTGGTTAATCAAATCTGCACTGGTCAAAAAACAAGCACGTAATAATTCTAATCCCATTTTCCAGTATTTGGCCCATAGCCTTGTATGACTTGGCATCGCAAGTACACATGTAAATACTTCATAAACTTCATAAGTGTTTCTGTCTCTACCACTCTTTCAGGAAGTAAGTTCCAGATTCCCACCAATCTCTGAGTGCTTTTTTTTCTCTCTAATACTAACCTTCTGTTGTTACTTTGGGCTGTAATCAGATTAGGGAGTTGCTCTGCTCAGATCCACACTACTTTAAAATTTACAATCATCGTTAACAATAGGAAGTTGAATTCCAAGAATATTTTAATAATTTGTCTTTCTAGATATAAATGTTAAAGACATAGAGTTTTCTTTTTTGGGTGTAATTGGTAAATTGCACCCAAAATGCACTTGATGCTCTGGTAAGATTACAGCTCAAGTTTCCACTGAAATTAATTTGCTTAATCATAAATGTAAAACTTTCAGCAAACTGTTGCAATTAGGCAGTGCAATAAGTTGCAGCCACTTTTGGTTCTTTCCATTAAAACATTTTGATTGATATGTTTAAGAGTGGGGAGCTAGTGTAAATATAGGGTTTCTGACTGAAAGCAAGAACTTTTATTTAGAATATCCAGTACTCCAGATTAAACTGTTTCAAAATCTCTGAAAAAGTCTGTAATAAAATATATTGACCCATTTAATGCTTTCATTGGTGAACATTAGTGAGTTACTCAATAAAGAAAAACTCTAAAATGTGGCTACAGGTGCTGCGCACCTAAACATTGAGACCAATTTGAAGATCCATCTCTAACCAGAGTAATCAACTGAATCCCATATTATCAAACAAACCTGTTGGACTATAACCTGGTGTCGAGTGATTTCTGACCTTGCCCATATTTTTAAGCTTTGAGTATCAAAAATTATATGGGTGGGACTTGAATAGGGCAAATTGAGGCTTGAACAGCATAACACAACCATATGTTGTTTTGGGTAAACTTGCATTTAAAATTCCCAATTTTCTTTTTGCTATGTTCCGATTATGGATACAAGAGGAACATTTATCTCATAAGGTTTAGCAATGCCAGAAGTCAGAAAAATGTTATCTGAGACAGAGAAGGCCTATAAATCTAAAGTTACTTATGAGGGTAGGTTACATTAAATATTTGCAGCATATTGTTATGATCTCGACAGAGACTAGTAATTGTTACAGACAGGAGAGGGATGGTAGACTTCTTTCCCATGTTACCACATCTCAACTGACTGGAAACAAGTTTTAAAAGCAAAATACTTTAACTCTTTTAGTTCTGTATTTCTCAAAAATAATCAAAGGACATAGGAAGGATATTATTAAGCTGGAGGGGGTTCAGAAGAGATTTACCAGGATGTTGCTGGGTATGGAAGATTTGAGTTATACAGACAACCTGGATAGGTTGGGACTTTTCTCACTGGAGCACAGAAGGTTGAGAGGAGACCTGATAGAAGTTTATAAAATAATGAGGGGTATAGATAGAGTTAATGGTAGTTGTCTTTTCCCTAGGATAGGGCATTTCGAGACTAGAGGGCACATAGTCTCTGTCGAGATCATATCAATATCCTGCGAATATTTAATGTAACCTACCCTCTTAAGTAACTTTAGATTTATCGGCCTTCTCTGTCTCAGATAAAATTGTACTGACTTCTGGCATTGCTAAACCTTATGAGTTAAATGTTCCTTTTGTATCCACAAGGTGAGAGGAAAGAGATTGAAAAAAGACATGAGGGGCAAATTTTTTACACAGAGGATGGTTCGCGTTTGGAAAAAACTTCCTGAGGAAGTGGTGGATGTGGGTACAATTACAACATTTAAAGACATTTGGATAAGTACATGAATAAAAAAGGTTTGGAGGGATATGGGCCAGGAGCAGGCAGGTGGGACTAGTTTAGTCTGGGATTATGTTCAGCATAGATAGTTGGTCCGAAGGGTCTGTTTCTGTGCTGTATGACCATATGACTCTATGACAGAGGGTGGATTTTTCTGAGGAGTGGCAAGCACAATAAGATTGTCATTGTGCTTCTTTTTTACATTAAAAAAGAGCTCTGCATTTCTGACAGGAGATTCCGATCAATATTCCTTTTATGCTTTAAATTTCCAGCATCACAAACAGCCATTTTGACAGCTCTTGTGAAAGGGTAAGAATGTCTGGTAAGTGTGAAGTTAGGGTGCCAGATAGGCAAGGTGTTAGGGCACAAGGTGGGAAAGGGATGGGTAAGTGATGGAATACTTGTGGCAGGTTGGGGTGGCTAGATGATATCAGGTCTAGCTGGTAAAGAGGTCAAGTCTCAGAGGCACAGGGAGATGTTAGGGGCCTAGGATTGGAGGGTGGGTGGCGGACGTGGTGTTCGGTCTAGTGGCAGGGGAGGGAGCGGGTGTCAGGTCACTGGTAGAGAGGAGGAGCATTGGATCCTGAGGCAGGGGATGTCAGGTGCTGGAGGGAGAGGGAAGCTTTGGGTTTGGCAACAGGGGAGGAACTGTGTTGGGTGCTGAGAGAGCAAAGGGGTGTCCGGTTCAGGGTGGAGGGAGATATGTATTGGGTCCTGCGGGAGAAAGTGTTTTTGGTCTTGAATGGAGGGGAGATATATTGGGTCTGGGGTTACAGGCCCCATTGGTGGGGTTGTTAGGTGCCAGTGATATGGGGTGAGTTGTTATGTCTGGCAAGAAGGAAGAGGGCATCATGGTAGGGACATAGTAGGTCCAACGTGAGAGAGGGAGACATTGGGTCACAAGAGGAAGAGGGCTGTTGGGTGTTGAGTCAGGGTTTTCTGAGTGTAAGGGATCTAGGGAAGTTAGTGGAGGGGGCGAGTGAGGCAAACTGGGAGTTAGTTTAATAGTTACTCAGGAGCTAAACCAGCTACTTAGTTGCCTAACTTCTTTCTGAGTAATTCAATACTTAACTGCAGTAGAACCGTTCAAGTTCTCAGATTTAAATGGATACCTTTGGAAGGTTCAAGCCATAAATGAATTGCATGTCAGAATTTCCTTGGAGTCTGCAATGTCAGAATTTTCCAAGGCCCTGGTGTCCTGATGTGCAACTCCCATCTACACAGCAGAAACAATTCTCTGCCCAACAGAAAGTCTGGACCAGATTCCATGCAATTTTTTTAAAGAAAGGATAAATGTTTATTCCTCAACACCAAAATATATTTGCAACAGTACTCTTACAATCACAAGAAAAAAGATTTCAAAAGAGGTAGCATGCACTTAGGTCTGAATTATCCAAAAATTCATCGTTATATTTGATTGCATTGAGATGAAACTTAGAATGTTGCAGGCCTGACGATTCCTCTTTTGTCCACTGAAGAAATTGAGTTGGGAATTTACAACAGCTTCATTCTGGCTTGCTGCTTGCAGTAGCAGCTTTTCTGTTTTACGTCAATTGAGATGCAGTCAAATCCCTGCGGTGAAGATCTAGTTTAGTACTTTAAATCGTTAGGTAAAGGCTAGCCTAATTGCTGGTGGATTTTAGCAAGGGTCTTTAATTTACTGGTATGGATTTGGTCCCTCTGAGTTTCCTTTTCTAAATGATACTGTTCTCAAAGTATGCATTAATAAATGTTCCTTATCACAACTGTCTTTACACCAGATAACCAAAGTATCATTTTATCATTGGCAGGGGAATTGAGTTTAAGAGCCGTGAGGTTATGCTGCAGCTCTATAAAACTCTGGTTAGACCAAGCTTGGAATATTGTGTTCAGCTCTGGTCACCGCATTACAGGAAAGATGTGGAAGCTTTAGAGAGGGTGCAGAGGAGATTGACAAGGATGTTGCCTGGACTGGAGGACAGGCCTTATGAGGAAAGGTTGAGGGAGCTAGGCCTTTTTTCATTGGAGTGAAGAAGGATGAGAGGTGACTTGATAGAGGTGTACAAGATGGTGAGAGGCATAGATAGAGTGGATACTAAGAGACTTTTTCCTAGGGCGGAAATGACTACTACAAGGGGGCATAATTTTAAGGTGAATGGAGGAAGGTATAGGGGAGATGTCAGAGATGTTCTTCACACAGACAGTGGTGAGCGTGTGGAGTGTGCTGCCGGCAGTGGTAGTGGAATCAGATACTTTAGAGACTTTTAAGCGACTCTTGGATATGTTCTATGTTCTATCATTGTCTACACAGGAAATCCTGCTGAAAGGGGTGGTGCAGAGGTGAGATTTCCTCTTCCCCCAAGACTGGCAGTGGAGGTCACAATGCCATTAAATTATAGTCTGGTCTGAGGTTGCCATCCAGGACAGTATAATCTCAGCCTGTTTGAGGAATGCATATCAATGCAAGAATGATGGTGGTGAAACTCCCTTCTCCACTCCATCAGTACCTTCTCTTTAATCCCTCACACTCACTCTATTTCCCTTCTTAGCCACCACCTGTCAAGATTCATGTTATACCACTCTCACGTCTGCCTGTATTATCTTCCCTCACTAGGTCATACCCACACCAACGCCCTAGACCACTAACCGTACATGCCCTCTGCACTGCCTACCTCACTGGCTTGGGCCACCTCTGAACTGGCACCAAAAGAAATAGCAGTGCCACCCACTTACATCTCCCACAATACCTGCATCTCTCTCATTCCAGGAGGAAATGTCCACAGTAGAGCAGAAAGAGTCAAGACGGGTATTTGGTTTCCTGACATTTGGCTCCTCATTCTTTATGTGGAGGGCATTCTGACTGTGACCATCCCAAGTGGCTGACAGACGATGTCTGAGCCTGATATCAGAGATTGTCCTTGCCTTACAGTGCCAGGATCCCCCAACTGAAGGCTAACTCTTCACTTGACTGAGGACTGCTGACAAACATGGCAAGCCTCCAGGCTTTGATCCGCACAAAACCACCTGGCAACACATCAGTGCTCGTGAGCCTGGTATCTCTAAGTGAGGGGCAAGGCGCATAAAGGCAAGGCAAGGATGCTGTATGCATCCATGTAGACTCAAACTGAGTGAGTGCTGAGAGAGCAAATGAATAGTCTGGAGATGCAGTCTGGTCCATGAGCTGAGTACATGTCTCCTAGTGCAAAGTGTCTTTGCTGAAACTTTACAATGATAGTCACTGTTGCAATCAGAAGAGCACCTTGATCTGAGTACTGAGATAACAAGGTGTAGAGCTGAATGAACACAGCAGGCCAAACTCTACACCTTGTTATCTCAGATTCTCCAGCATCTGCAGTTCCCACTATCTCTTGATCTGAGTACTGCTTAGTAGATTCAAACGTGAGTTGTTGGGCCTTCTGCTTAGTTCCAGCTAGATTGTTCCTTCAAAATTCCATGGTTGTAGATTCCCCATTCAACACATTTGCCAAAGTTGCCACAGTTATAAGTTTAGGCACCCGAGGTCAGAATGCTCCCAAATGTTTAATATATTTTAATATGGCAGTTATATGTACAATACTTCTTCTTTTAGCTCACTTGGCTAGACAGCTTATTAGTGCTGCCAACAGTGCGGGTTTGATTCCTGTACTGGCTGATGTTACTATGAAAGTCCCACTTTCTTAACCTTGCCCATTGCTTGAAGCATGGTGACCCTCAGGTTAAACAACCACCAGTTATTTCTCTCTAATGAGAAAGCAGCCTTATGGTGAATTTCGTTTATAGAGATTTCCTCATGAGGTTAAATGTCAAATATATTTGTAAGTTTTGATCTGGTTTATGTACATGACTGAATGGAATTTCTTTTCCTGTTTCTTATTTCTTTTTGATGAGGAGAATTTTTTTCACCCAGAGAGTGGCGAGCCCATCGAATTCTCTGACACAAAATGTGGTTGAAGATGAAACATTGAAATTTTTCAAGAAGAAGTTAGAGAGAGTGCTTGGGCTAATGAGATCAAAGGATATGGAGAGAAAGTGGGAACAGGGTATTGAGTTGGATCAGTTTGATCAGCCATGATCAAATTCCATCATGGAGCAGGCTTGAAGGGCTGAATGGCCTACTCATGCCCCTATTGTCTATGTTTACATCTCAGCCCTTTTGCTTACTATCGTTATCTACAGGTTTTCTACTCCATTCTGTTATTGGTGCACTTTCATATCTCAATATCATCCTTCCTTAATGAAACAAGTTGAGTTTTCTTGAGGAATGCCCTGAAGGGTTAACAACAGAAGTTATGCATTGAAGGGTCCATTCTCCCTTCTGACAGAAGACTGATGCACCATTGCACATGCCCCTGATGCACATACCACCGTTAATGTAAGTAAGTAAAGTCACCATAGTCCCAGAAGACTGCTCTCTCGTTAGGGGTGAGACAAATAGTGGTTTAACCTTAGGGTCACCATGTCTCAAGGCAAGGTTGAGAAGGAGAGTTCTTCATGGTAACCTCAGCTGGTGCAGGAATTGAAACCATGCTGTTGGCGTCGCTCAGCATCATGAACCAGACATACAGCCAACTGAGCTAACCTACTCCCTCAGCCAACATGCATATTGCAGACTATGTTCAGTTTGTGTCAAAAAGACACAAATCCGATCCTCCCCCTCTCTCCCTATTTATTTCAGAACCCCCTTCCCCTTCCCCATTTCTGATGAAGGGTCGAGGCCCGAAACGTCAGCCTTCCTGCTCCTATGATGCTGCTTGGCCTGCTGTGTTCATCCAGCTCTACACCTTGTTATCTCAGATTCTCCAGCATCTGCAGTTCCTACTATCTCTGATACAATTTTAACCCCACTGCGAAGCCTCTTCTAAGGATGCCTAGCCTGAAGAAGTTACCCTCCTCCCTCCGGACAAACCTCAGGGGATCTCTCTCCCACTGCAACTCTCTTGTAATCTCTTCGGCCTTGAAACTGTTCGACCATGTCCTGAAGCAAACCAGGTACTACAGCCACATCACCTTTCTTAGTACCTGCCTACGGAACCAGATCATCCCCAATGGACTACAGTCCACATTCAGGCCTTCCCGATGTGGCCCCAACCGTGACAATGTCTACATTCATAGCATTGAGCCAGAGGAGACAGCAACACTCAGCCCTGCCGAGTCTTCACCATCCCCCCAGACCTCCCCCTTACTGAGGACGAACGGTCAGTCCTCAGTAAAGGGCTCACCTTTGTCCCCCTCCACCCACACATCAACGAATACCGGTCACGTTTGGACATAGAGCAGTTTTTCCGCCGCCTCCGCCTCCACGCTTACTTCTTCAACCATGAACCTAAACACCCCCTCTACTGAACCCTTCACCTGCCTCCATCCCCACCTCTTTGACCTGTCTGTTTCCTCTCCACCTATCTTCTCCTCTATCCATCTTCTATCCGCCTCCCCCTCTCTCCCTATTTATTTCAGAACCCCCTTCCCCTCCCCCATTTCTGATGAAGGGTCTAGGCCCGAAACGTCAGCCTTCCTGCTCCTATGGTGCTGCTTGGCCTGCTGTGTTCATCCAGCTCTACACCTTGTTATCACAAATCTGATCACCTTGAATTTTTAGAAGAGCTCAAACAAGCATGCAAAATAAAAGGAACTAAATTACCAGGCTGATGTATTCCCAAATCTTTGATTTACAGCTGAATCCACACGAGATTGTGATGGTTTATACAGTAGCCTGATGCAGATCTATCATTTTATGGCAAGGCCGAAATATTGCTGCTGGCCATCTCTTACGTGAATTCTTCCCCACTCTTTTTGCAAGTGTTTATGCTCATTTATTCTGAGCCCAAGGGCCTGAAAATTTGTTTCTGGTGGGAATTTTCAACCATAAACCAAGCTTTAATTTATTCTGACACCTAAGCACGTTTAACTAAATTCTCAAATACTGTGCTTATGTCTTCACAGTTCTCAGCTTTAACCGAGATTTGATTTGTTAATTTTATCTAAGCATAACAAAACCTTATTGTTTTGAAAGCAACAGGACTCAGCAATCCTGCACTAACTACCGGGCCATACCATAACATGAGAATGCACGTGGAAAGACACAGCAAGTTACGTTGTCCACTGGCTGGAATTTCTCAAAAATCATATTGAAAGTAAATTCAGCAATTCTGAAAGAGTCACCCAGGGATCGAAATGATTCCTGCGAGTTATTGCAAGAAGATTGCAAGCTTGACATCTGACAGGAAGGATTGAAGGAGTGGTCTATTTAGAGCCTGAAGATGGCACTGACTGATATTAGAGCCCCCACCCTCAGATTTTAATTTGCCTCCTTGCAGGGCTCTCGGGAGATGGCGGGAAATGTTCCACTTGAGAATTAAAAAGGAGACAATGAGGCGCTTACTAGAAGTAAGACAATATCAGGAAGGAATTTGTTGGAAATATATCAATGGCCATTTGCCACTTTATAAACAGAATTTCTAACTGATTTGTGTGCATATTTATATTCTAATTGGAGAAAGTTTGATAAAAAATTACTTGAAATAGTTTTAAGAAACTTTGGAGAAAATGACTAGTTGCTATGTCGTTTTGACATGTTTATGCACAGCTGAAGCATTGCTCTTCTCAGTACTTTTGTTGAATTCACTGAATTTAGCAAAATGGACTGTGAAAATGGCAATGTATCAAACTTCTGTTGATTCACTTACCACAATTCTTTTCTTTCTTTTTGATAATTTTGCACATTTTTCCTTCTCTAGGAATGCTTATGGTATGTATGCTATATCATGTGTGGCTCTTCTGTAATGGGCTCCTTGCAGCCAATCCAATATTGTTAAAAAGAATGACAATCTGATGAAGTGATCTGCTATTTTACAAGCTTAGTAAACAAGTAAATATGCTCAGTAATATGCCGATCATTATACTTGTTTCTAAAATCTTCCCAATTTAAAGGTTAGCACTAAAAATCTAAGCATAAAAGCTGCAGTACAAAGTGCATACTTTCCCATGCGGGTAACATGTTAATGTTTTTGTAAAGTAACCTGGCTGTCATCTAACTCCTCAGTCCCACAGCAATGCCTCTTCAAATGAAAAGGAGGATGTTGGAAATGTAAATTGTTGCACACAATAATTTCTTTTAGCTCACTATAATTTGGCAAATTGTTAAAATAACAAACGCTGTGCAGTAAGTTTTACAGGACATAACCCTGGAGGTCAGTACACGAAGGTACTGAAATATTTTCTCCCCCTTACAAAGACTGACTTCATGATTTTCTGGTCTATGACTGTACATTGCCTAACTTTGCACCTCAGCTATGTCATTAAGTTATTTGCTACTAAAAGTTAATCTTGGATCAGTACCTAAAGCTGATGTTTTCCGATATGTCTGGAAGTATTAACATTTATTTTAGTACCAAACAGGGCAGCATGCAATAGCCACCATTTTGATGTCCCTTATATTTCTAGCAGTACTAGTGACTTACAGCCAACATTTTCTAAAGTGCTGAAACTTGTTGACACATTTGAATGCAGGTTTCAATTTTAATGCATTCTGGGAATATCACTGAAAGACCAGCTTTTGTTGTCCACCTCTTGTTGCCCTTGAGGAGAAGGTGATGTCCCTATTTCTTGCGTCACCTTTGTCCACAATCAGAAGTACCCCCATAGTGCTGTTAGATAAGAAGTTCCAGGATTTTAACACAGTGACAATGAGCAAGCAGCAACGCATTTCAATATCGGGATGGTGTCTGACTTGAAAGGAAACTTTGTGCTGATGGTAATCCCATCTACTTAATGCACTTGCCCATTTTGGTGGTAGAGGTCATTGGATTGGGAGTTGCTGCAGAAGAATCCATAGCAGATATCTGTAGTCAGTCCTGTAGGTAGGGCAGGATTACACATTGCAGTCACAGTGCACTAGAAGGAATGAATTTTTAAAGAGGTAGATGGGCTGCCATTCAAACAGACCACTTCAACTTGGGTGGCTTTAAGCTTCTTATCCCAGTTGGTAGAACACTCAGCTCTGACTCAAAAGGCTCTGCTTTCAGCAGGGTTGAGGAGGCGGGGAGGCTGCAGAAGGACTTGGACAGGCTACGACAGTGGGGAAAGAAGTGGCAGATGGAATACAATGTGACAAAATATGAGGTTCTGCACTTCAGTAGGAAGAATAGATGTGTCGACTATTTTCTAAATGGGGAAAGGCTTTGGGAGTCTGAAAGGACTTGAGAGTTCTAGTTCAGGATTCTCTTAAGGGTAACATGCACTTTCAGTTGGCAGTTAGGAAGGCAAATGCAATGTTAGCATTTGTTTTGAGAGGGCTTGAATGCAAGCACAGGGATGTACTGCTGAGGCTGTATAAGGACCTAATCGGAATTCAACTGCAATATTGTGAGCAGTTTCGAAGGATTGATGTACTGAAATTGGAGTGAGTCCAGAGGAGGTAAGAATTATCCTGATGATTGAAGGACCTGTCTTATGAGGAACAGTTGAGGACTCTGGGTATGTATTTGATGGAGGTTAGAAGAACAAGGGGTAGTATGGTGGCTCAGTGGTTAGCACTGCCACCTCCCGGCGCTAGGGACACTGGTTTGATTCCAGCCTTGGACAACCGTCTGTGTGGAATTTGCAGATTCTCCTAGTGTGTTCGTGGGTTTTCTCCGGGTGCTTCAGTTTCCTCCCACAATCTACAGATGTGCAGATTAGGTGGATTGGGCATGCTAAATTGCTCATAGTGTCCAGGGATATGCAGGTTAGATGAGTTAGCCATGGGAAATGCAGGATTACAGGGATAGAGTAAGGGGATGGGTCTAGGTGGGTTGCTCTTCAGAAGGTTGGAGTGGATCCTATGGGCTGAATGGCCTGCTTCCACACTGTGGGGCTTCTATTGTTCTATGGATCTCATTGAAACTTACAGACTACTGAGAGGCCTGGATAGAGTGGATGTGGAGAAGATGTTTCCACTAGTAGGAGAAAATAGGACCGAGCATACAGCCTCAGACTGAAGGGACGACCTCTTTAGAATTGAGATGAGGAAGCACTTCTTCAGCCAGAAGGTGGTAGATGTGTGAAACTCACTGCAGAAGGCTGTGGAGGCCAAGTCATTATGTATCCTTGAGACAGAGATAGAAAGGTTATTCTAGATAGAGAATAGAGATAGAGAAGTTCTGAGGAAGGGTCACTGGACCCGAAACGTTAACTCTGTTTTCTCCTTCACAGATGCTGCCAGACCTGCTGGGCTTTTCCAGCAACTTTGTTTTTGTTCCTGATTTACAGCATCCGCAGTTCTTTCGGTTTTTTTGAGAGGTTATTGACGTGTAAGGGGATCAAGGGACAAGGGAGGAGAATGCAGTTGAGAAACTTATCAGTCATAATTGAATGACAGAGCTAGCTTGTTGGGCTGACTGGTGTAATTATATTCCTATTTCTTGTGTTCTTATGGTCTTCATGTCTGAACATGAGTATAGACGTCTAGGTTGACACTTGTAGTCAAGTTGCATGGCACTGTCAGAGGTGCTGTTAAATCAAGGCTCCTTCTGCCTGTTCAGGGATATAAATAATCTCATGACTATTTTGATGAAGACCTTAGTGTACTGGCCAATATTTATCCTGCAATCAGTTTAAAGACTACAGATTATCTGTCATTATCACATTGCTATTTGTGGGAGTTTACTGTGTGTAAATTAGTTGCTGCATTCCTTACATTACATCAGTGACTACACTTCAAAGCAAGTTTAATTGGCTGTAAAACTCTTGGAGACAATCAGTGGCTGTGAAATGTGCTATATAAATGCAAGTCGTTCTTCTTGAATGTTATTGCTGTTGTGCTAATCCAGGCAAACAAGAGTATTCTATTACAATCTGTACTTGTGATATGGAGATGCTGGTGTTGTACTGAGATGGACAAGGTCAAAAATCACACGATACCAGGTTATAGTCCAACAGGTTTATTTGAAAACGCAAGCTTTCAAAGTTCAGCTCCTTCCTCAGGCATAGTGTGTGTGAGAGAGAGTATAAGACACAGAGTTATACCCTTCTCTCACACTATGCATGAGGAAGGAGCTGAGATTTGAAAGCTTGCGTTTTCAAATAAACCTGTTGGACTATAACCTGGTGTTGTGTGATTTTTGATTCTATACTTGTGCCTTCTGGAGCTAAGCTGCTCGTTGCAAAACGTCCAGCCTTCAATCTGCTGTTGCAGCCACATGTGCTGGTCCAGTTAAGTTTCTGGGCATATGCACTTGATATGAAGTTGATGGTAAATTTAAAATTGTTTCAGAGATAGTAGGAACAGCAGATGCTGGAGAATCTGAGATAACAAGGTGTAGAGCTGGATGAACACAGCAGGCCAAGCAGCATCAGAGGAGCAGGAAGGGTCTAGGCCCTTTTTTCAGAAAAAGGGTCTAGGCCCGAAATGTCAGCCTTCCTGCTCCTCTAATGCTGTTTGGCCTGCAGTGTTTATCCAGCTCTACACCTTGTTAGCTCGATGGTAAATTCAAAATATTCACTTTTATTTATTTGTTTGCTGGATGTAGGCATCATAGCACAATTGCCCATCTCTAATTGCCCTCGAGGAGATAGTCGAGAACAACCTTCTTAAACTGCTGCAGACTATGAGGTGTTAGTATACCTATAAGAGGTCCCTCCCAGCCAGATGACCAGGCACGAGAGACCTTGACCTCAGTCCGGATGCCCCTTCCTCAGAAGGAGAGAGGGTAGCAGCAGTATTGACTGAGCCAGAGGATGAACCAGATACAGACACCCACTGAATCACCTCAGGGTGCTCCAGGAGTGGCTGGGCCTTCTACCTTCACCTTGCCTGCCACCCTCAGCCCTGTGAGAGGTCAAACCAAGAAGAGTGGACCTGCTTCTGGGCAGAACATATCCCAGGATGCCTGACCAAACCCCCAACACCAATGAGCTCCACTAAGGGACAGGCTCCGTCCACCCCAACTGTGGATGCTGGAACTGCACTGGTACATAATGGGAAGAAAAGAAAGTAAAAAGACCATCTGAGGACACACAGGTGGCACTTCTTTGCAAATACATTTTCACATTTGTAAATACACTCTCTGTTTTTACTACCAGAAGTGTTTGCAAGACTATGTCTAGCCTCAGCTGCAGCATTGAAGCTACACAGGACACACGGTCTTCGCCCTGGGCAGTGTTTGATGGGCCAGTATGTGAAGTGAGCAGCTCCTGCACCATGTACAGGCATTGTGTAAATCACAACTGATTGCTGTTTTGGCACCTGGGGTTCATCTTTCCTGGTAGACAAACATTGCTTTTACATCACAGGCATTAGTGGGCTTTATTTGTTATCTTGCATGATATGGTGAGGAGTGCTTTGGGCAATGATTTGGACAGCACACAATGGCTTAATGCACAATGTTTAAACATGTATAACTCCCACATATGTTTCAGCTTCAGGGTATGGGTGTCTGTGTAATGGTGTTGCCTTTTGAAGGGCCTCACCTTGATTGAAATTGAAGATGTCCCCCTCATAGAATGAAGCCCCTACCCTGCCCATGATATGTATGGTCACAGCCATTTTTATCTCCATTCAGCACTTGTTATTTACAGTATGATAGAAGGCCTCAGCGGACGCTGCTTGACCAGTGAGTGTCAGGTTTACCCCCTCTGGCTTGGTGAACTGCCAAGTGTAAATATCCTCTTCCGGATAGCCGTCCTGTCAACCCCATAGGCTTTGTACTTCCTCAAGTGCCCATCCAAGCTGTCCATCCAAGTCTTCATCTGCTTTCCTTATAGACTCCACCAAACAGCCCAAACATATCAAATGAATATGCCGTGCCAAAAGACCATTGTCTCCCACATGGAAGACAAGTGTGCACCTTACCGTTGATGACAGCCCTCCTGCATGACCCTTTTCTCTATCATCTCGCTCACATATTTTGAGTTGCTTTTTCCTTCAGTATTGTCACCCATTTGTATTCTAGACTTCAATCTCCTTGATTAAGTTTAGCAGGCTCCCTCCCACATCAGTGGCTCATTTTAACACCATTATTGACTTTTAGTGTATGGAGACCCAGGATTGACTTTAGCCCACCTCTTTGAACAACGTAGCTAGATAGCCCCAACTATGAGTGACCAGACCCCTGATTGATATGTGTACAGTTTCTCGCCTATGTTCCCAAAGCTTCCTAAACTAGTTGCATTAGACCTATAGGTGTAACTACGATCCACTCCCTAGACTGTAGAGACACAGACCCACTGACTTTGACTGCCCTGACCAGTCAACTGATTGCCTAAGACTCTGGACTAATACTGGAGTCTGTCCTTGAGTTACTGTTCTGAGACTCTCTAACTAAAGAGTATCTCCCTGGACTAGACTGAGAACTACTCTCCACTGACTTTGAGACATGGCCATTTGCTTGCAGCTATGTGCAGTGTTTTTCTTGTGTACAAGGCTTGAACATGATGCCAATGTTAGATTGATGTAACACAGTGTTGTACAGTAATATGTCTGCCCCCTTAATTGATAACTGCTGACAAACATGACAAACTACCTGGCTTGGTGCCTGTAACAAACAGCAAGTCAAGGCACAAGTATTCTGATTCTTAAAGTTTGAAAGGCCATAGTGCAAAAAAGTAAGGCGTAACATTGCAAGACAACGGTCTGTGTTGTAACTGAGCCAGTAATCCAGAGAACCCAGGTAACGTTTTGAATACCTGGTTTTAAATCCCGCCATGCTAAATGGTGAAATTTGAATTCAAATAAAAATCTGGAATTACGAATCTAATGGTGACCATGAAACCATTGTTGATTGTTGGAAAAACCCATCTGGTTCACTGACGTCCTTTAGAAAAGGAAACTGCTGCCCTTACCCAGTCCAGCCCACGGGTGACTCAAGACTGACAACAATGTGGTTGGCTCTTAATTTCCCTCTCGGCAAATAGGGCTGGGCAGTAATTGCTGCCCTAGCCAGTGATCCCCACGTTCTATGAATGAATAGAAAATAATTAACGTAAATACAAAGTAAAGGAGTAAGCAAACAAGCTTGATAAACACTCTGGTACATGCCACAAACTGTGCACCCATCCCTGTACACAGTGTTCTTGCAGCAGCATTGCATTGCAAGGAAAGTTGTTGGTGCACTTTGAAGCTCAGAAGTGTAGTATAAGTGGGTCAGAGATTGCTGTGATGAACCGTATATGCAGAGACATGTCAGATGCCAGTGTCTGTGAATGTGGGGGTGTGCATGGCCACTTCCCATGAAGATGTCCGTACCAAACGTTCAAGATGGACAATGGGAAGAAGCAGTGAACTGGAGTTGCCAGGTACCCACTCAGATGAGAATTCATGTTGGGAATTCCGGGTGTCTAGCTTCTGTCCAGTGGTTCATAGGACAGTACATTTTAATTAGATAAAATTAAGTAATAATGAGAGTATAATGAATAATAATCCTTGTTAATATGCTCACTAGCAAGAATCTCATCTCAACATCCAGGACCTGATTAGAAAATGGGATTTGTCAGTCTCAATGTTGAGAAAGGTCTCACTTACTATAGCCCACAATGTTCAAAGCCTGGGAAGATTCTGCCAATAATTTTAAAGACCTCAATTTTCAGGAGAAAAAAGACTACGTTGGATATGAATAACCTTGCACTTATACAACTCCTCCCTTCACCTTGCAGATAATTGAGAGTAAGCTAATTGAACAATAATTTGCTGGGTTGAATTTTGTGGAAAGGATCTACTTTGGGAAATTTTCCATATTGTTGAATGGATGCCAACGTTGTAGCTGTGTTGGAACAGCCTCTTCTGGAGCACATATCTTCAGCATTATAGCTGTGGCCTTATTGGAACCTGTAGTTTTTACTGTGACCATCTATTTAACCATTATCACTTAGAAAGAATCAAATTGACTAAGAATTGAAGAAGTTACTACTGTACCTTAAACCTGTGTTGCTGCCTGTGCACTTTCATCTCAAGGGTATTAGGCATTAAACCCTGAACGTCAATTGTTGAAACCTGGCAGGCCAGTCAAGTAATGTAATAGCAAGATAAGAACTGCTTCCAGATGTAGGCTTTCTACAATATGGGCCATAAATGAGTTAGACTGTAATTATCATAGCTGAAAAGAAGTGCTAACAAAAACAACTAACAAATTATTTATCTGGCAGCAGTAAAGGTGTAAGATATGAAATTATTTGGATTCTTTTATGTTCATTTAATAAGAATGGCAGACTTCAGCTAAGTGCAATCCCTAGTTATTGCACCAGCAGAAAGCCACAGTTTGCAGTTGCATACCCGACATTGTTTTCTCAGCTAAACTTTTGAGGAGTATTTTTGAACACCAACCCGGCGACTGAGTTTTGTTTTCCTCTTAAGTTGTTCCAAACTGATGCTAATTATTTATGTGATCTTTGTGCTAAAGAACAGTTTCAAAATGCTGTTCGACTTTTCACTAAGCCATAGAATTGCATGGCACAGGTCTGGAGTCTTGAATAAAAGCCCATTATATATTTAATGGCTTTATAGGTTTTGCATCTATGAAATATTAAAAAAGTCATTGACAATTTGCTACAAAATTAGCCACATAATACTTCCTTTCTCTCTCGCATACGTGTTTTTAAATTCCAGATTGGATGATGGGTCACTTTGAAAGTGAAATGAAACCATTCTCAAATTGATAAAAAAAGCTGTGAAGTCTTATCAGATGTCTGATGCCTTCTATCCAACAGTGCCGAAAGTCTCTCAACGTTACTGATTAAAGTTCAGTCACTGCTTTGTCTAGAAAATATCTGCTGCTCCAAGACCATCATATTAACCTGTACTACTGGAAATGATTAGAGAGGTTTGTACTGATGTCTTACTCAAACTGCAGTGGAGCATGGCTGGTGCCAGCTGTAAGGCTTCACCTAATTCAGACCAAATGTCTGTCCACACAAAGAGCACTACAAGTCTGGAAACTTGATAACAGCTGATTTGAAAACATTAGCATCAAACTTTCCAGACCAGGAGATGTTACAGTAAATCCATTTAAATTACTTATACAACCATGTTACCGATTAAGGTTGATATCCTTTACCTCAGAAGTCTGGTGTTCCTCACAGAACTAAAAGCTATTGGAAAAGTTGAATACTGACTTAACCTTATAAACTGAGGCATACATAATGGATGTCATTACAGTAAAAAAGTTTCTAAATCTTCAAAGCTGACTTTCATTAAGATTCCATATGATTGCGATTTGAATTCTTTTCACTATTGAATGTTATGTGAAGTGCAGACATTTCTTTCCATACATAATGACTTATCTGATCCAAGCTGACAAATAACAAAGTGTAATAAAGTAGATGCTATTGGCTCTGCCTAATGGTGCCAACTGCTTTTAGAATGAGACCAAAAACATTATTGGACTTTGACTCATGTTGCATTGCTCTCTCGTCTCAATCTTTTAAAGTATTGGTTTTAGCCAGTCACAGCCTGCAGCATTCTTTTAAGATAATTACAATTTTAATCTCTTGCCTTTTCAAGAATGGACAGAAAAGTCATTCTATGAATATAATGTTAACAAGAAGGGGTCCAGAGGGCTCCAGCTAGGCTGATTAAAGGCAGAGGAAGATGGATGGAGTCTCTCCTGATCAGCAGGCCACTGTCTCCTGCTGGGTGTCAGTCTGTGTCTTTGTATTGGTCTGTGGGTATGAGACTTTTGACAGTTGGCTGCTTTGTGTGTGAGTATTTGCAAACTGGTGTGACACATGATCTCCCCTCCCAGCAAGGCCACTCATTAGGCTGATTTTCACTTCAAAGTTTGTATTATCAGCTATCTCTAAAGGCAATTAGGAATGGGCGGCTTTCAGCATCAGACACTTTGTGATACTCTAGTGACTCATCTTTATTGATTCTCTTGTTAGCTTAGACAGTGATTGAGATGATATGACTGTTGCCTTCGACTGGTAAACACGAAAGCAAAACTCTGCAATTAACTTAACAGTCAGTATAAGCCTTGTTAAATTTTGGAGTTTGATTTCTCTACCAAACAAATTCAACAAGTTCCAAGTATTCAATAGAAAGTGTACATTTCATGGACATTCAAATGTTGTACAAGAAATGCAGCCTTAGATTTCCACACAATTTTCCCATCAGATTCCCCAACTTGTTCTGTAATGTAATAATGACCAATTTTCCTTTGAAACAGTTTTGCCATAATTTGACACTTAATCTGTTCCCACCATTTGGAGAATTTTACTGATTTTATTTACACCAGTTTATTTATAGACAGTCTGATAATCCAATAAGTGATTCCCCGAATATTTTACATTAATTACAAGGAAACTGCAATTCTTGACCACCATGCTTCCTGTAATTCTTTGACATTGTTTTGTCTTAAATTTGCAGTTTCATCCTGGGTATTTATGATTTCTTTAAATGACATGATGTGAATATGTATCTCAGGGAAGTTCAGTCATTATTTCCAGTTCAATTAACGAAACTGATAAAACATTATTTGGTGCCTTCTTTAATGCTAGCAGTTTCCTAGTGCTAGAGATAGTAGGAACTGCAGATGCTGGAGAATCTGAGATAACAAGGTGTAGAGCTGGATGAACACAGCAGGCCAAGCAGCATCGGAGGAGCAGGC
>NC_063332.1:161966048-161982602 GCF_021869965.1 Rhincodon typus | reverse complement strand
GCCTGCTCCTCCGATGCTGCTTGGCCTGCTGTGTTCATCCAGCTCTACACCTTGGTATCTGAGGTTCCTAGTGCTGCTGTCTTAAGTTCACTTCACAAAACTATTTTTTCTTAACATGTTGACTGTTTTACATCTATCTCTCAATTTAAAAATGTATTTTTCTCTTTTACGTCTCTATTCAGATCTTCTGTGTGCCATTCACTAGTAAAGGGAAAACAGCCCTCTTCGGTGATCCAAAACGTAAGTGGCTGGAGAACCTCTGCAGGTCTGGCAGCATCTGTGGGGGGAAAACATGGTCAGCATTTCAGGTCCAGTGATCAAGGATGACCATTGGCTCTGCTTTCTCTCCACAGGTGCTGCCAGACCTGATGAGGTTCTCCAGCTATTTCTGGTTTTGTCTTTGATTTTGAGCATCCTCAATTCTTTGTGTTTTTCCCCCTCCCATGATCCTTCATAAACATTGGCCACTAGGAGGAGTGTGAGCATGTTGTTGGTGATAGTACTGAAATGCCTCTTTTTTTTGAAGCCTTTTAATCTCAGGCTGGCTGAGACTGGGAATTTATCACAACACAGAGAATTCAGAAGAGTGTGGCCTTATCGGTTTTAAAAAAGCACATTGTAGTAACAAGGAACTGTGTCATTTCAAAACTGTGTATCTGGACACATTCTGTTCCATGAAATCTACAGATATTCTAAATGCCAAAGTTCCACTCTTAGATGTATGAGCTGTAATAGTTATAAAATTTTCTTCCTCTTTGAGTGCCGATTTTGTCTATTTTCTTAGCTACCCTCCATTTTATTGCCACAGGGCTATGGTTCCACCAGACATCAACATCTCTATAGTACCTCACTTAAGGGGATAGACAATTAGCAATTTGACTGCACACAGTATCATGTTCAAGCACAGTCCTATTTCCACCCAATGTTTTTCAGCAGCTGCATTATACAATCATCATAGTCCTACCTGATAATAGGGCTGTCCTCTCATGACATAGGGACAACTGGTAATGGTTTAACCTGAAGGTCACTATGCCTCAGGTAAAGGGAGAGATTGAGGACGAGAGCCCTTCATGGTAACGTCAGCCAGTATGGGAATTGAACCTATGCTGTTGATATTACTCTGCAAACCAACTGTCTAGCTAAATGACCCTACACAATACTAATAACTGAATGATTCCCTCCTTCCTATTCCAGGACTACTAATGACAAACACTCTTCTATTAAATCAAACCAGTGAGTTTTTGATTTGTATTGCATAGCTATTCATTACCAATTGAGCCATCAAAGGATCTGACATGGTTACAGTACCTGACTCCAAAGAACTATGCAGTCCTATTCCACAGTTACTGCGGATTATCATTACCCTCTATCATCCTTCATCTAAATTGCTAGCTCACATTCATGTCTTACCCTCTTATTCACCAGCCTTTGATTTTACAGATGTTTCTCAAGTTTCTCTTTAATTCTAGACACATCATAGAGATTTATCCCATTATCTTGCAATATAATCTTCTCAAAAAGTCTTTGAGATTGGGCAAGATTTCTTCCTTGTGAAACATATTAGTTGTCATTTATTATGGGGTATTAAGAGGAGCAGACAAGAAAGTGGAATCAAGGCACAGATCAGATCAGTCATGATCATATTGGAGGGTGGAACAGGCTCAAGGGACTGGAGCTGCTGCACTTATTTTTGATGTTCTTGTGTTATAGGCCTTGATAACTGCATTTCTACTTACACCTGACAGTGTTTTGAGAGACTGCTATTGGAAATGCTTGTCATGGTCACATTCAGACTGGGGAGGCTGGTCTGAGTCATCATTTTGGACTACATAAACACCTTGAGAAACATGTAGCAATGATTCACCATGTTCCATGACTAAAGTTGATTCCCATTGCTCTGACTGTAGGACAATAGACACATGTGCAAATTACCAGGCACTGCCAGTCACTGATGCCATCAGCATCTGAAAGATTATTTACAATATAGATTGCATCGACAGAGTGATATTCATTTTTGCAGTTGTTTACATTCCTATAATTTAGAGATACCCAGAATCAAACCAAATAAAGCATAAATTATCTACATTACCGTTTGCTTACAAAACTTGTGAAGAATACAATTTTCAAGCTGGCCTTGCTGAAAATGTGTTATGACAATTTGTACCAAACACATTTTACATTAACACAAGTTTGTGTTATCTTGTTGTCAATATGATGGTTAATTATCTCCAAAACATAACACTGTACAATGAACACCTTAATGTTTAATTTCCATCGGGTCTGACCTATGACACGTTCCACAACAGATTAATTGATTTTATCTTCCTTCATGTAAAATTGGACAAAGATTTTCTGATCCCAAGAGTGTAACAGCATCTTTAATGTACCTGAAGCATATTTGTCATGCAATCCTACTCCATTATTTTATGTCTACTGGGAAACAATAGATGTGTGTGTTATGTCAGCAATCGTTCCCTTAAATATCTAACCTTGGCTGGTTTAGATTACAGGCATATATAAGGGTCACTTGCACTAGACACAGTTCCATTACATTTTCAGCTGCTGATGCCTTGAATCCTATCTTCCCCCTTCGCAAATTTATATTTTGCTGCAGATTTACACTCCCATCACCTCACTGGATTAACCATGCTTAAGCAAAATAATATATCCACAGCTGTTCAAAAGCCCTACGTGTGTGAATATCAAATGAAAGGCTGAATGAGTAAATTAATCCATTTATCGTCAGAAAAGAGGGTGGCCAACAGCATACAGTACGTTGACAACATCTGGTCTTTGTAGGTGTCTTGGAAACACAAGCACTAGTGGTTCTTGGTGCTTATAGAGCTAGCTCTCTGAAAGAAGTAGGTTTCAGGGCATTGAGCTGACCTGGGATTTTGTTGCTGATTATAACAGACATTTACATTGTCAGGGTTTGGACACATAACGATTTGGACTGAAAAACAATTGGAATTAAATGAATATACACTACAATATTACTTAGTGGCTAAAGAATCTGCATGGGCAGTGTTCAAAAGATACAATCTTTGTTTTAGTTTTCTGGTTGTGAACTGTTTATAATGTCAGAATAGATATGAGCAGGCAAGCAATCTAAATGTCACATTGCAGACCTGGATGGGTGAATTGAGAGCCCAGACCTAATAAAAGGCAGTCAACAGCATCCTTCCTTCCACAAGACCACCAAGGATCAAACCCATATCTACCCCACCCAATAGATTTCAGGATCTGATGTATATTAATCCCTAGATCACCAGGAATTAGAGAAGTATTCCCTTCACACTTCATTGCCAGTGTTCAGACACATACCCACTGAGCTCAAGAGACAGCCAGGCTCTGGCAACCCACCCATCACTAATCACTAGTGGAGAGACGCAAAACAACCGCAGCAGATATGATTGTAAACATACAATATTAATTCATCTGAACCAGCATGATGTGTGGTTCAGGGGTGGTAGACATTGAAGAGGAATGAGATGAACCAGAAGATGCAAAAATACACTCTGATTCAGTTGCTGTAATCTCTGATGTCACATTTTCCTTGCAATTGCACCTAAAAAATGCCCTGGCACACTTCATTGCTATGTGCATGCACAGAGACTCACATCGAAAATTGGGGATAGGTATTACAGTAATACAATACTGTTTAGCTTGGGTCCAGTAGTTATTAGGCTAACTGATAAAGTTACCATAATCTTACCAGACTTAGGGCTGCTCTGACATTAAAGAGAAATGACTGGTGGCGATTTAACCTGAGGGCTACCATGCCTCAGGTAAGGGAGGGGGGAAGGTTAAGAAAATAAGTTGTTCCTGGTAACCTCAGCCAGTATAGGAATTAACTGACACTGTTGATGTCACTCTGCATTACAAACATGCTACCCAGCCAACTGAGCTAACCAATTTGAGCTCTAAGAAGGGTCACTGGACCTGAAATGTTAACTCTGCTCTCTCCCCACAGCTGCTACCAGACCTGTTGAGTTTCTCAGCAATTTCTGGATTTTATCTGTCATTTTCTTGAGTGCAAATGCTTATTTATTGTCTGACTGTAGACATTGAAACCTCCAAACAGTAAAGGACATAGCTGGAGCAGCTCCCATAGTTCAATGTAATTTTCAGTAACTGACCTACAAATTGCTGAAATTGGAGCCCAGCTCAGTGCCTCTTCCATTAAGCGTTTTTGTTTCATTTTTGGAAAATATTGCCTGATTACCAATCTCAAATAGCCACATGTGTGCATCTGAGCATTTTGGAATCTTTAAGTATTCCTATTTCACTGAAGTGCCTACCAATAACATGTTGTAACTCAAGAGTATCAGAGAGTTTCAACGTGCTACAAGTTTACAGGTTTATACCTGTACATTAAATATCCTGTTTCTTGGGAAGGTCCAACTTTACCTCCTCCTGAACTGAAGATAATAATGTATCTTCAGCCTAATGAAAGTTGTGTTGCAGGATTACACCAAACTGTTATCCCAAGACAAAAACAATTTCTATTTATACAGTAGAAAACATACCAAAATATTTTATATGGGTTAGGTTGAGTGGAGAGAGGAAGCAAGTTAGATATCAGGGCACAACTTTCCCATTTTCAAGCTGTGTCATTTTTAGGGAATTTCAGTGCAAATTGCCTATCATAGCTCACTGCTACTGTTCTCACACTATCTTCCGTTCCTCACCTCTTTCATCAAGGAACCAGTATCTTTGGCATCCTTCTTGAGCAATCATGTAGCAGGGGAGGCCAAATTCCCGCCACTGTCGGGATCTTCCAGTGTACAAGCTGTTGGTGTGACATTTAATGCCTAGCTTCACACCACTTCACATGTTGAAAGCCAGGAACAAACTTACACACACTGTGCTCTTAGGAGATAAAATGGCTTGAAAAGTGAAGTTGGTGCACACTTTCCAGAGAGGATCCTGGAGGTTCCGGTGAGTGGATTGATCAAGAGCAGGACTACCCTCTACTTGATAGAGTACCAGAGAAGGGCAAGGTGCCAAACAGATGCAGTCTGGACACAGATAGCAGCCTGGGTCAGTACTGACTCCAAGGTCAGAAGAATGCACAGCTCAGCAAGAAAAAGCTCAATGATCTTCTCTGCTTTTTAATGCTATCTAGCACTCACTCTAGCTTTGTCACTGCACACAAATCTCATCAACATTCATAGTCTTCAACTCTTACTATTGCATACAACATGTCCACTCAATGGCTCTCACCCACCTATTCCTGCACAACTACAAATTCTTCATGCCTTCTGGCTAAAGCACTAAACAGTCTCCCAGACTCAGTATGGTTAGTGCAGTTGGCTGCGTAGCAAGTTTTCAATGCAGAGTGACACCAACAGTGTGAGTTAAATTACTGGCAGCCTCCAAGTACGCACATGGTGACTGAGTGCTGAGAAATGATGCTAAGAGCCATGAGAAACATCTTGTGTGGATACATGAAATAGCTGTGCATTCCTGTGTGCGAAGTGACCTGGCAGGAACACAATAGTCAAAGGTCTCCCTGAGTTCTAAAGTGAAATCCTAAAGTGCTGAAGTGGATTCTGAGTTGTTCCAAGATCAACCATGATAATGTGATGTAGTGATTGGAACCAGGTGGATCTCATTAACCATGAGGTCCTTAATTAGGGTTGTTAACCTCGGCCAATCAGGAAAGCCCTGGCTGATCAATATAAACAGGAGATTAGAATCCCCTCAGTTCAGGGGGCTGGCCACAGCCTGTGTCCTGTAAAAATGAGGAAAAAAAAAAAATGTAACCAGGAGATTAGAATCTTCTCAGTGTAGACTGACTCTGAGCTGGATGGCCACAGCCTGTGTACTGAGCACTAGTAAATAAAGGGTGATTTGGTGACAGGAACCAGCCTCTGTGCAACTACTTCAGTGGTGACAGGAGAAAACAGAAGTGCCTCAAGAATGTTTGCTTGCATCTGTCTTCTTGGAGCTGGAGTAAGCATTTCTGGCATCATGTCTCTATCTGAGAAGCTTGGCTCATTTGATCCTGCTGTTGAATACTGGACCCCTTATTTGGAAAGAATGCAGTGGCAGATGAAAAGCAGTGAATAATCCTTCTGACTGTGTGTGGACCTGTGGCATTTTTGGTTATAAGGGGCTTAACTTTCTCAGAGGCACCAGACACTAAAACCTTCTAACAGCTGATGGAGGTGGTTAAGGAATATTATGACCCCAAGCCTCCTCTAATCTTGAGATGCTATTGGTTTGATTTGGCTGTTAGAGAACCAAGGTAATTTGTATTTGGATTTTGATGAGTTTACAATAACTGGCAGAGGAATGTCATTTTGGGTTAACCCTGAATGAGATGATGAGAGACTTTGGTATGTGGGATTAATGATGTAACCATTCAGAAGTGCCTACTAGCTGAATCCCAAATGGACTTCAAACAGGCACTGCAACTGGCTTTGTCATTAGAAAATGTGACAAGTGGAACATGGGAACGACAGGGCATCCCAACAGAAGTGGACACGCTGAACTGTCTGATTGAGCTTAGGGAATACCACTTGAGTGCAGACAATCTCAGAGCCTCATGCAGGGCATGCTGTGAGCAGAGGGACACTAGGCCAACCCATAGCAGGTCAGGTCCTGTGACGAATGAAGTTCAGGCAGGTGATACAGTCCTGAACAAATGTGGATCACCTGAAAGCTGTTAGCTCAAATGGAGCAAGAGAAAAACATACCTGGCCCCTCAGAACAGCCTGAAGGCCTGGAAGAGACCACACGTGCTCCCCCTCCATCTAGTGTCAAGGAAACCTCAGTGCACAATAGATGCAGCCTCATTACCATTGCCACTGGAAGAAGATGAGGAGACTCTTCTGAGATGTTCTGGACACGAGATGGGCCACGGTCCAGTACATGCTGCCTAATTTGAGGGTGAGTTGGACCAGGAGCAAAAGCATTGCAAGAGAAGCTACAAGCAAAAGACTAGGCCTCCATCCCTGGACTTGGGTGGTGAGGGATTTACTGATTGGAACCAAGGGGACCTTGTTAACTACAAGGTTCTTGATTGGGCTTGTTAACCTGGGCCAATCAGGAAAGTCTTGGCTGACCAATATAATCAGGAGATGTGAACTAGCCTGTGTGGTTATTTCAATGTGATGAGCTTGGTGCTGAATTCATTTTCATGATAGATGAAATGTCCATTGAGTATTTAAGGACATGTTGATGAAGGGAAATTAAAATGGACCTTCAGAGGGGCAAGCAGAAAGCTGGTTACTTCTCTGGCTTTCAAGTTGGGATCTGTTGCTATCAAGTTTTTTTGTGAGGGGAAAATTGCAAGCTGCATATGAATAAAGTGAGACAACAAGGTGCAGAGCTGGATGAACACAGCAGGCCAAGCAGCATCATAGGAGCAGAAAGGCTGACGTTTCGGGCCTAGACTCTTCTATGATGCTGCTTGGCCTGCTGTGTTCATCCAGCTCGGCACCCTGTTGTCTTGGATTCTCCAGCATCTGCAGTTCCTGCTATCTATGAATAAGGTGAGTTGAGGTATTCATGAGATGCAAATGCATGGAAATAAGACCGTCACTGCTTATCAGGGAGATTTTGATCTCACTGTTGAAAACAAAAGGGGAAAATCAAAAAATGTTTCTAAATGTTGAGGTGGATATTTTCATTCTTGCTGTATTTTTTCATTTCCTACATTACTAAAAGCATGGGAAAATTGCATCTCCAATGTATTTGATAAATAAATAAATGGAATGGCATGGTAAATTGCTTTTCACTACCACAAGTTATCCCAAAACATTTGAAACTGATTTAATACTTCTGAGGTGTTCTTCTTGTCATGAAAACATCAATGTAACCAAAAATTTTGCTATGATTGATGATGGTAGGATACATGAAAGACGAGTCTGAGAAGTGAAGAGTACGGGAAGACAAATAAGAATTTGAAAATCTAGCATTGATAAAATGTGTGATTTGAAGACCAGTTTTGAAATTTAGTGTATGGGTAGACAGGAGGCTGATTTGGGTCAGTGAAGATGTTCAGCGAATGGAACTTAGTGCAGTCAGGATAATGAGGTTTGCACAAGGTGAATTTTATGGATGGTGAAGAATGGGAGCCTGACAAAAAAGACATTGGAAAAATTACCTTTACAGGTGGAGAAAGGTTTCAGCAATGGTAAAGTTGAGGTGTAGTTAAAACAGGTGATGAAACAGATGGAAGAAAGGACTTTCATGTATACAGTTCCTATCATGGCTTCAGAACATCCCCAAAATACCTTACAGATAATTTAATTAATTTTCAACTCATTACACTATGACACAGAGCAAAGGGCACTACCATAGAACCAAACTGACACTTGGGAACTACGTAACCTCAAGTCACAAAGCAAGAGCATGTAGGTGAGGTGGTGGAAGTTCCAGTATTGAATCAATGGCTGATAGGAGATGGATGATGAGATGTTGCTTGGGGAAAGTAAACACCAGATTGGCCACATGGAACAGAGCATGAAACAATTTATTGAATGGTAAGACCATAGAATGGTTGCAACATGTGGGGAGGTCATTCAGCCCATTGTTCTTATGTCAGCTCCCATCCAGAGCAATCAACCAGTCCCCTTCCTCCACCCTTTTCCCAGTAAGCCTGCAATTTTCTCCTCTGTATATGTTTCAAACTTCCTGCAGGAAGCCTTTGCTGAATGTGCCCTTCAGGCAGTGCATTCCAGATTGTAGCCTGGAATCCTGCAAGGACAGTGTTATGGAAAAACATAGAAAACAGGTGCAGGAGTAGTCCATTCAGCCCTTTGAGTCTGCACCACAAATGACAGACAAAAGGTAATGGAGTAGTCAATTTACACAATGAGAAATTGAGAGTGATCAGAATGGATAATACATACACTGTGGTCACCATCATAGAAAATATAATTTGTAACATGGCTTAGGACAAACCTGATGCACTGAATACCATGGAAGATGTGCTTGGGTCATCTAAGAGAGGACATTATTGACAAGAAGGGCACTAAACAGGGTTACTACGCATCCAAGATCCTTACAGAAAAGACAGATCATAAGTAACTGGTAGTTGGAGAGGGTGGACGAGATGCGGGTATGCTTTTCTTGAAACATTATGCAATGGAAAGGGACAAAACCTGAACAAAAGAATTTCTTAACATTTGTCACCAAACATAGGGGCCAGGAATTGAGAGTGCGACCATTAAGACTCATGAAAGTGATAATTTGGAATGTTTGTTGGAGTCTCAAAAGTCATAGAGCTGTACAGCACGGAAACAGACCCTTCGGCCTAACTAGTCCATGCCGACCAGATATCCTAAGTTAATCTACTCCTATTTGCTAACATTCAGCCCATATCCCTCTAAACCCTTCCTATTCATATACTCATCCAGCTGCCTTTCAAATGTTGTAATTGTACCAGCCTCCACCACTTCCTCTGGGAGCTCATTCCATACATGCATCACCCTCTGTGTGGAAAAGGTTGCTCCTTAGGTCCCTTTTAAATCTTTCCTCTCTCACCTTAAACCTATGCTGTCTAGTTCTGAACTCCCCCCAGCCTTGGGGATAGACCTTAGCTATTTACCCTGTCTATGCCCTTCATGAGTGGATAGTGAAATTTGCAGGGTTCTAGAAGGCAGTATTATATTCTTCTCTTAGGTGTGAATGCATCAATCGCACACAAGGATTGATGAAATAATAATATAGGTTTGTTATTTGAAGATAAGACTATATAGATTCACCATGGATCCTTAGACAGTACCTTCCAAACCCATGACCACTCGTATCTAGAAGGACAAGGGCAGCAGATACATGTAAACACCACTACCTTTAAATTCCCCTTCAAGCCACACCATCCAGTTTTGAAAATATGTTGCTCTTCCTTCAGGTAGTTGGGGAAAAAAATCTGGAATTCTTTTTGTAATGGCATTGTGAGACTACATATAGTACATGACTGTAGTGGGTTAAGAAGGCAACTTACCACCACCTCATCAAGTGCAACTAGAGATGGACAATAGATGCTGGCCCAACCAGTGATGCCCATTTCCCACGAGTGAATGTGACAAAAGATGTCATTCTCTGGTTGCTAAGTACAATATATCTGACTTCTATCACTGATATTTCAGGCTTCCTCACATCACATTGAGGTGGTAATGATCGACAGTCATTAGGATATGACGTGTATACTCCTTTAAGGCTGTATATCTCTGAGTTGCAGTACCTTCAGTGGCCACTGTGTTAGCTGTTTATAGGCCAACGCTTGATTGCAATGGTAGTGGTGCTGAGCTCCGTCTGATATTTTGCCAGGTTCACTTTAAGCTTTGCCGACAGAACGGTCATTTTGGTGGGGAAAATGGCTGCAGATTGCAAAAGTGAAAGTAAGCAGTACAAAAAAGACTTCTTTCTTGCGCAGTCTTCTTCTGGTTGCTATTAACTGTTACTGGATAGATTCTTCTTCCAAGCCCAGTCAGAAATAATGAATTCGCCTGTTTGAAAGTTTGGTTTAAAGCAATACCAGACTTGCAGTCTGCTGTTAAATCTCTGTTCCTGCTTAAACTTTGCAACTGCCATCTTATACTGATTAAGCTTTACCAGATTTGAACAATCTTACTGGCAACTGATGCCTGCTAGATAAAGTGATAGTGATAGTGTGTAGAATCTCTACAAAGCTGCAGAAATCTTGCAAATGCTGAGTTTAGATGGTTGTTTCACTTTCATACCAACTGTTTTCTTCTCACAGCATGTGAAAGGGTTCAGACTTACATATTCTGCCATCAAATCTTTAAACCCATACATTTTTTTTCAAAAATACTTTATTCATAAAAACATCTTAATGTACATGCATAGTTACTAAAACAGTTCCACCTGTGCAGTATACAAAGAAGCACTGGAGTTTGCCTCTATCCAGCAAACAAACCAAAGGTATTTCTTACTCGTACAAGACTATATTTACAATTACTTGAGGCATCGGGATGATCCGATAACTGAACGGACCCCCGTTTAACTTCGGCACAAAGACCTTAGACGGTGGTCTTTCCCCACTGTGTGTTGGCAGGAGCTGTCCCCAGCTTTAGTGTGTCCCTTGGCACGTGGTCCTGGACCTTGGAATATGCCAGTCTGCCACACTTGGTCGAGGTCAATTCCTTGCTCTTGAAGACCGGCAAGTTTCTGACAGACCAAAAACTGTCTTTCACTGAGTTGATGGTCCTCCAGGCGATGTTTGTTTGTCTCGGTGTGCATCCCAGGGATCAGATCGTAGGACACAGAGTCCTGCATCACGAAGCAGCTCGAGACTAATATCAACAAAATCCACTGCATATTTCTGCAGACTTCTTTTGCAAAGGCACATTCCAGCAGGAGATGTGTGACAGCCTCTACCCCGCCCCCTGGAACAGCGTCAAGGGCAGCATGTGGTGGTGCTGAGAGTCTAGGCATACATGGAGGATCTCACAGGTAGTGCCCTTCTCACCACCAGCCACGCAAAGTCTTGGTGCTTGTTCGACAGTTCTGGTAATGAAGCATTCTGCCAAATGACTTTAACAGTCTGCTCAAGGAACAACCTGACAGAATGCATCCTCTCCTTTTTCCTGTAGGATCAAGAGGATCTTATGCACTGACCACTTCCTGATGGGCATGTGGTCAAAGGTGTTTTTCTTTGCAAATTTCTCCATGAATGACAGATGATAAGGAATGGTCCAACTACTTTGAGCGTTCCATGTCAATAAGACCAGTCCCATCCTTTGTAACACCAGGACAGGTAGAACACCAGTACATAGTGACACTTGGTGTTTGCATACCGAGGGTCTTGGCATAGCTTGATGTGGCCACCAGGATGAGGATGACATTGGGTACATTCCTTCGCCCCCACCCCATGCAGAGTTTTGTACGTGGTGTCTCTGCAGACATTGTCCATCTTAGACCTTCAGGTGAAGTGGAAGATGGCTCAGGTAACTGCAATGGCAAGTTCTGGGAATGGACCAGACCTATACTGCTAGCTTGTTACAGATGATGGACATAAATCAAAAATCATTCAGTGACAATCACTATTACATCAAACTGCTTAACAGGTCATGGGACTGATACATCACATCCTGTCAAAGTGGCAATGATTGACAGTCATTTAACATACTTCCTCTTAAAGCTGTATTGAGATTTTATCACGAGTGGGATATTGCAATGAAGACTGGGAGAAATTGAGAGATCTTTCCATTTCAGGTGCGTGCTTGATTTGTTGTGTATTTGCAACATTTTATCCTTTTTCTTTAAACTATGATTGGAGCCAACTTGTATTAAGAGTACTGCTGATATGTTACATGTATTACCATTACAATTGGCCCCTGATGGAAGATAATCCTCTCTTGCACAAATAAATGACAGAACCTCCTCTTGTTGTTGTACAGCACAGCCGCGATGGGAGAGAAGACAATTCTGGCAGAGTGTGTGTAAGGCTGGTTTTTGAAAACTGGGATGTCTGCCATTCCTGTTAATTTGGAAATACACCTGGCCTTCTTTTTCTCACTGTTGCTACTGAAAATTACGAGGGCAGCTGAATATTCTCACAGTGCTTGTATATAGTCAATTTTTAGTTTCCAACAACAAAAATGTAGTTAAGCCCAGCAGCTAATTGGTGACATTTTTCACATACATAATAAACATTAGTGGCATGCCACAATCAGACATCTGCTGTTATGCTAATCATAAAAAAAAGCTCGTTTTAGGCTTTACTGATGTTGTAAATATTTACACATGAATAAAATAAGACAATTAATGATTGATAGAATATGCTAATTTTAAAATATTGTAAAAAGGCTGCTTCAAGTTTAGCAGTTTAGTGGCAAACAGTTGAATGTTGATTTGGTCTTTTGTTCGATAACCACTATTTGTCGATTATCCAAGAAGTATCAGATAAAGCTCTCCCTCAATGGTTTATAATAGCATATTAACTGTATTCTATTGATAGTTTTACCAATAAAAGCATGGCTTTGTGTATGGGAAATTTTGTCTCATAAATTTGAGTTTTTTGAAGAGGTGACCAAGAAGATAGATGACATTGTCCACTTGGACTTTAGCATGGCTTTTGACCAGTTTCTGCATGGTAGACTGGTTAGTAAGATTGGATCACATGGCATCCAGAGAGAGCTAGCCAACTGGATACAAAATTGGCTTGATGGTGGGAGACAGAGGGTGGTGGCAGAGGGTTGTTCTTCTGACTGGAGGCCTATGACCAGCAGTGTGCTGCAAGGTTTGGAGCTGGGTCCACAGTTGTTCATCGGTTATGTAATCAATTTGGATGAGAATACAGAAGGCATGGATGGTAAGTTGGTGGATAACACCAAAATTTGTGAAATAATGGATGGTGAAAAATGTTATCTTAAAGTACAATATGATCTTGATCAACTGGGCCAATGGGGTGAGAAATGGCAGATGGAGTTTAATTCAGATAAATGTGAAGTGCTGTATTTTGATAAGACAAACCAGGGCAGACTTACACAGTTAATGGTAGGGGCCTGGGAAGTGTTGTTGATCCGAGACCGAGGGGTGCAAGTACATAGTTCCTTGAAAGTGGCATCACAGGTAGACAGGGTAGTGAAGAAGGTATTTAGCACGCTTGCCTTTATTGGTTAAAGCATTGAGTACAAGAGTTGAGTTTAAGATGAGAGAGGAATGATTTAAAAGGACCCTGAGGGACAACATTTTCATTGAGGGTGGTGCATATATGGAACGAGCTCTAGAGGAGGTGGTAGAGGCAAGTACAATTACAACATTTAAAAGACATTTTGGATAGGTACAGGGACTGGAGAGGTTTAGAGGGAAATGGGCAAAATGCAGGCATAACAGAAGAGAGCAGTTTAGGAAACCTGGTCAGCTTGAATGAGTTGGGCTGAAGGGCTTGTTTTGAGCTGTATGACTTTATGATTCTAGTGTAGTGGTAACAAAATGAAGTGGCACTACTGCCTGAGCTATGTACTATGAAACACAATGGAAAGCAATGGTATTTATGAATTGTTGTTATATCAGCATGTTTACTCACTGAGCAACTGGAGCAACACAGCACTGAGACAAATTTTTGGGGCATCCTCTCACTTGTCCATTATAATTTTAGCAGGAGAAATGCAGAAATTCTGGTTGAGAGAAAAACCAAGAACTACAAATGAAATGGGGAACCATCTAGGAAAAATCACCATCTGGTTTCTGACCAATCTCAATGTAACACCAAACGACTGGTGATAATTACCCTTGAACAGAGAGAAACAGGTTCGCTGGGGTCAAGGTGGTTCCAACGTGACCTGTCAGTTCTTGGGGACAGAATTGATGTTTGAATGAACTGAGCCACATTTGTAGTATTTCATAGTGCTGTTATTTAATCAGCCTTTCCATCTCTTGGATTTGAGAGAATTAACCAATCATTGAAGTCATTGGTTCTTATTTCCAGATGACCTGGCAGGACAATGTTTTAACAGGTAAAGTGTTCCTGGCTGGATAAACAATGGAAAATTTGCTAACATCTGGTAAGCTGCATTGTTTTAGTTGGTAAAATTCCAGCTGCATCCCTAGGGAGTATTAGGGCTGCCAAATTCCTGGTGTATGCCAATCTGCCAAAAACTCTGTGCATTTCTCAATATGTTGGTTTGGAGACTCAAACATTGATGATTTCATGCGTACATCAGACTCTGAGCTGTCTGAAAAAAATGCTATTGCCAGAAGTTTAAAAATACTGGAGGAAAAAAAAGACCCATTTCTTTTTACTTCCTTTTTGTCAATTTTCTTATTGATATTATCCTGCGATCCTTTCTTTATTCTCTCACTGCTCATTCTGGAACACTGATATACCAATTGGTTGAAGTGACCACACCTGTAAAGTGTACCATTGGTTGTAAAGTGCTTTGAGAGCACAGTGGCCTGGTGGGTCAGTGGTTAGCACTGCTGTCTCACAGTGCCAGGAACCTGGGTTCAACCCCACCTGCGGGTGACTGTCTGTGTGGAGTTTGCACATTCTCCCTGTGTCTGTGTGGGTCTCCTCCCACAGTGCAAAGATGGGCAGGGTAGGTGGATTGGCCATGCTAAATTGCTCGTAGTGTTCAGGGATGTGTAGATTAGGTGGGTTATAGGGGGATGGGTCCAGGGGGGAATGCTCTGATGGTCGGTGTGGACTTGTTGGGCCAACGGGCCTGTTTTCACACTGTAGGTATTCTATGATAGAGAAATCCTGAGATTGGAGAAGGATGCCAGATAGTAAACCTTCCTTTCTTTTCAGAATCTTCTTGCCGGATAAGATCTCATGCTGCCAGCCATCCACTGGTTTCTTTTCCAAATAGTGATTCTTTGAGTGGTTGTAGACTGTTTGGAAGCAACACAGCCAGGTCTGAACCTTGTTTCCTTGCAGGCTTCTGAAATCTATCATCAGGACCCATGGATGACCTTTCTGCTTCATGTCCAATTAGATGGGCAATTAATGAGAATTTATGCACCTCATATTACCACTGTTGACACCAGCTGAGATGCAGGTAGAGAGCACGCCATATAGGAAGCACAGCAAGCAAACCTGTGTAGGGTTACTTGCAGGCTCTTGCAGCAGGTCCTTCGTTCCAAGGCACTCAATGTTGGATTGAGGGACTCAGCATTGGGAGGTTGGGATGGGTGCAGTTGAAGTTATTGAGAGCTAATTTGTGCTGATTGTCCCTCCCATCTGCCATGGCCAGATCTCACCACCATGGACTACGATCCAGTGCTGATCCTGGGCATTGGGAGTTGTCATTCTGGCAGCAGCCAATGCCTCCTTAGTGCTGCTGTTGTTCAAAAGAGCTACTGGCCTCGGATTAGCCAGCAGTGTTTGGCAGCATGTAGCTACTCATGGACCCACCAGACAGGCTAAACCTGCTGGAAAACTGGCTCCCTGCTTGGCTTATGGGAATCCATGTCCAGGCAGCTCAACTGCCCCCTGTGGCCTACCGGCACCAAGAGGTGACTGGAACATCCCAGGCAGCCTCTTTACTTAGTTTTAAGTGGCTTTTAATGATCTTAATTCCAGCTGGGACTTTTTCACTGGAGTGTACGAGGTTGAAGGGTGACTTTATGAAGGCTTATAAAATCATAAGGAGTATAGATAGGGTTAATGTCAGGTGCCTTTTCCCTAGGATGGGGTATTTCAAGACGAGGGAGCATGTGTAAAAGACATAAGGGGCAAATATTTTACACAGACGGTGATTCTCACGTGGAATGAACTTCCTGAGGAAATTGTGGATGTGGGCACAGTTACAATGATTAAAAGACACTTCGATAAGAACATGAATAGGAAAGGTTTGGGGCAGGAGCACACAGGTATGACTAGTTCAGTTTAGGATCACATTTGGCATTGACTGGTTGGACCAAAGGGTCTGTTTCCAAGTCATATAACTCTTTGTCCCATCCCCACCCCTGCAAAAATAGCCTGAAAGTGGGATGTAGTTGGGGAAATGGTATTTTGTGCCATTAACCTTTTGTTCCAATCCTGGTGTTAGTCAGGTTAACAGAGATAACAAGGTGTAGAGCTGGATGAACACAGCAGGCCAAGCAGCATCAGAGGAGCAGGAAAGCTGA
>NC_063332.1:161831808-161951048 GCF_021869965.1 Rhincodon typus | reverse complement strand
CATCTGCAGTTCCTACTATCTCTGATTCTATTTACAATGACAATAACTTTGCTTTAGTTTTCTTTCCCTATGCTAGGGAATGTTCTTGCAGAAAGAACACAAAGCTCCGATAATTTAGTAATGCCGGAGGCTGCTGGGACTTTTATATATTTGCAACAACCAAGGGCTGTTGGATTTCAAAAGACCACCTGCCAAGCCAGGCAGCACCAGTGCAATGTTCAAGGGCATTGGATAACTCCACTGACCACTCCCTCATTCCTTGACAGTGTTTCACAATAAAGAGAAATGCAGAAGAAAACAGACACTAATTAACATGTAATTATGTGCGCTAGTAGCTGTCTGGGTCCCAAAAGAGTGTTTTGTATCCATTACATATAATTGTATTTTCATTCTTCAGATTTTATCACAGAGAAGGCGCAAAGTTAAACTTGTTGTGCAATTCTTCTTTACTGTGTGTTTTTTTCCAATTAGTTGCAAAGCAACATGCAGTGCAGGCCTACTTAACTATGCTCTGGGCAGGGAAATCTACAGGTTATATCAAAGGAGGTACATGGAATGAATTAATGAGGTGGCACACTCATTAGTCAACTCTCATTTTTCCTTTTGAATTCTTCAGTTCTCTGAGTCATAACTCTCAAAACACCCTTTTTATTACGGTTATTAACCTGGATGGTGCCACTTACACCTAACTTGGACTAATGCTATTTGTTACATTACATTTGGACAGTTTCACACACTTCCTCCTAGCCATCAGTCCACACCTCAGAATTATGAAAAGATCATAAGAAACAGGAGCAGCAATAGATCACAAGGTTCACCAATCAAAATGAATGTGGCCAGTCTCGGGCTTCAACACCAATTTACCATATGATTCACATATTCCTTGACTCCATAAGAGACCAAAAATCTGTCAATTTCAACCTTAAATATATTCAATGATGGTGCATCCACAACACTCTAGGCAAGAGAATTCCAAAAAATCATAACCCGTTAAGTGAAGAACTTACTCCTTCACTCAGTCCTTTATCCTGAAATTGTGCTGCTTGGTAGTAGATTGAATTGAATTAGCTTTATTGTCACATGTACTCACAGGAGTACAGTGAAAACTTTACAAGTTGTCACTACGGTGCCATCTTAGACACAAGGTACTGAGGTGAAGATTCTTCAGTCCAGCTTCTTAAGGAAAATTTGGAAAAATAAAGAAATAAAAAAGTCCAGCAGTGCAGATTGTAGGAATACATTAGAAAAACAGAGAAATAAGAAGTTCAGAACAATGGTCCTTCCAACCCGTTCCATGCCAGCACCGAGCCTCTAGTCCATGCTGGCCCTTGACTCCAGACTGTGCAGGACTTCACCTCGAGGCTCTCAAGGCCAGCAGACCGCTTGGAATCACCTCCAGGCCAGAAGTCCACGTTGAGGCCATGCCAGACCTAAAGATCGCCATAGGCCACTGAAAGACCACTATGCCAGGTCGAGAGACCACCACGCCAGGCTGAGAAACCACCACAGGCCGCTGAAAGACGGCCACGGTGGGTCGGGATGACACGGCGCCGGGCCGGGAGACTGCCAAGCCAGGTTGGGAGGCCACCATGCCAGGCTGGGTAACTGCCACGCTAGGCCAGAAAGCTGCCACACCAGGCCGGGAGGCCACCTTGCTGGGCCTGCGCTTGGGCTGGGAGTCCGAGGCCGAGAAGAAAGAAGTGGAGAGTAGAAAGAAAACACAAAAGAGGCGAGGAAAAACAGTATCTCAATGTCTACACCGTCCAAGCCCCTTGAGGATCTTGAATGTTTTAATGAAATTGCCTCTCATTCTTCAAAAGTACAGAAAATATTTACCCAACTTAGTTAACCACTAATCGTAGACATTCCTCTCAGTTCAGGGATCATTCTAAATAACCTCGCATGTACTGCCTTCAATGCAAGTATATCCATCCTTAAACATCAAGTAAAAATAATAGAGTCTTCCATGTGTGGTTGCACAATTGTAGCAAGTAATTCATGTACTCCAATTCCCTTTCAATAATGGTCAACATGTGCCTTCCTAATTGTTTGCCATACCTGCACGCTGACGTTTTTGAGTTCTATGTGCAAGTACACCCAAGTCACTGTGAACATCAACATTCACAAATTTCATGCTTTTTAAAAAAAAACTGATGTTCTATTCTGTCGTGATCACAGATCCTAATCATGCTTTGACAACAAGTACCTGATTTGTTTGTGGACTATTGATCCATATTGATGACAAAGGCCTTCTGCTTGCCACAACCGCGGGATTAGTTCTCAGGTAATTTGAGACTGTGAACAAGATACAGAAAATCCTTCAAATCTCCACCAGCTCTGGGGCTGTCTACGTTCTCTGCAGTAAAAGTCATTTTGAGCCTGAAGAAAACCAGTTTATTTTTCCTCCAGCAGTGCTGTAAGCCATGACTTAATTAACAAGTCAGAGATCTTTTGTAAGTGGGATCCAGTCATCCTGTGCCTCTTGCAAACCAATGGAAATATCTGGAGAAGGAACAGCAAGAAGAAGCATTAAGATCAGCACAAGAATCATCTCAGCAGATCCTGTAAAACAGAACTACGTTCCCAGTTGCCTCTTTATGCATAATTCCCATGTACTTTTCTGTGTGTATCTGTGTAAAAGGGCGATTACAATGGGATTAGGATATTGGTAAGTAGAATTATATACTAACGATTCATAACTATTTACCTGTAGCTTGAGTCTAATTACTTGCAATACGTGGTAATTTTCCTGAAGTACAAAAACCTGCTCTGTGATTTCTATCTCTCTGGATCTAAAGGACAGGTAAAGGAGGGATTTCTGTGTACTTTCATTTTTGTAATGACTGTGGGAATAGTCAAGATTGATTTCCAGTCCATTACCCCTGTGAGTGATAGTGTTACGTTATTGGTGTTCCCATTGGATATTCCGATGGTCAGATAGCCTTTAGAGTAATGCAGACTGGAGTTGCATGGGACCTTGCAAGATTGCAGGCGTAGCAGACTTCATGGGAATTCTCTGGGAAATTGATAATCCTGATAGGCAATTCCCTTCCATCTGGAATTTTCCAAAATAATCCATTAAAAGCACAGAATTTGTGAGATTCCACTTCATGTAAGCCATAGTTACAAAGGAATCAAAAAACCTCATCCAACTCCTGGGTAACTATTAAGCTGACCCCTACACCTATCTCACTGCCTCTCCCCAAATATACCACCACCCTCTTATACCCTGCTGGACACTGATGACCATCCCTCCATGACCAGACTCTCCCCAACCCGACAAAATTCCAAACCACCATGCCACTACCCCACCCCCCGATAAGAAACACACCCCCACCAACACTGCTGGGCTGAATCCCTGGGAACCTGACACCACTCCAACCCACCGGATCCGATACAGCACCTCCCCAACTTCACTGGATCCAAAGCCTCCATCACCAATTGACCCGACAGACCCCTCCCCAACTGCCAGACCGGATACTCCTGTTTCCCGCTGGCCTAGCACTCCCTACCATTCCCACTGGACTCAATATCTGGATCCCAGACTAGAAGTGAATTGTGGAATTCAGCGGCAAGGCCTGGGTGATCCTCATCAGTGACCATCATTCTTAATGCCAGGTCCATTGATCAGGCCCTGAGTGCCTTTGAATGAAGGATGTTCCCCTGAGACCTGTCAAGCAATCACACATGGGTTTGCTTGTTGTGTGCTCTGCAGGGCAAGTCCACATTTTCTGCTGGGCTAATACTGGCAATAGTGAGATAAAGCATCAATTGTCCACCTAAGGGGATCAATTAGTGGTGAGCAGGAAGGCTATTCACAGTAGTTCAAGAAGGCAGCACACCACCAAGGGCAACTAGGGATGGGCAATAAATGTTGGCCAGCCAGCAAAATCCATGTCCTATGTGACAATTAACTGGTTAGGTGACTGGGTAAGAAGTCGCCAGATGGAATCTAATGCAGAGCAGTGAGAAATTATCCACTTTGGACAGAAAAATGGAGAAACAGTTGGGAAGCAATGACATAATGGTAATGTTACTGGAGTGGCTAATCTAGGTGGCCCAGTGTAACCCTGTGGGGACAAAGGTTCAAATCCCTGTCTGGTTCACTAATCCCTATACAGTCTTGCCTACATGATACTCCAGATCCACATCAATATATCTGACTCTTTGCTGCTCTCTGAAATGGGAAGCCATTTAGTTCAAGGGCAAGTAGGAATGGACCAACAATATTGACCTTGCAGATATAAAACAAGCCCTTGTAATTAAAACTAATACTCTACTTGTCTTCCTGATTTCTGGCTGTAACTGCACATCAGTTTTAGGTTCTTCGTGTACATTTAAATTTCCTTCAATATTTCCAGTCTCTCACCTTTTTCATCAAAGCTCTGCTTTTCTATTTTTCTGCCCAAGGTGCATACTTTTACAATGCTCCCAATTAGATTCCATTTTCTACTTTCTTATCCTATCACTTAGCCAGTTTACGTATCTTTGCTATCTGATGCCTTCCTCCTAGCTTTATCACCTGACTTCATCCTGCTAGTTTTTCCTAAAACAAAATCATTAAAACAGATTACAGGGGTCCCTGATTTATGGACATCTGATTTATGAATGGTCGTATGCACGAATCTGATGCCATACAGGGGTGTAATTTTAAAGATCTGACATATGAGCATTGCTTCATTCAGGGGTTTCTGCTATAATGTGATAGTTATGTTCCTGTGCAACATTGTGTTATAGAAAATCACAGCACAGAAATAACAGGGACTGTGGGAAAAGTGGGGTTGGGGCAGACCACCAAAAAAACTCTCAAAATTGCTCAAAAATCATCCAAAAGCCTAACACAAACTATAGCATAGTTTGAATAAATGTTTGATTCATATCTAATAATGAAATAAAAGTAAATTTAACACCTTACCTTGAAAAAATGTCAAGATAACTCAATGGGGGAGGAGGTTTTGAGGTAGCTCTGTTGTTAATGCAGGAGCTGAGGGTCATCATCATCATCATCATCATCATTATCATCGTCTTCAGGTGCAGTTGTGGTTACAGGGTTAGGGTGAAAAATAGTTAATCCAGTAGTGGGTGGCTGTGGTTTGTTGTCTTCTGACTGTTTCTTAGGAGTTGGCTTAAAGAAGATATCCAGTTTTTGCTGCTTTTCCCTTTTTCTTCTTTTATGAAGAAGCTGTTCATAGGGTGCTAAATAAGTTCTGTTACTGTGCTGTGTTCTGTATTGTAATCATTGTCCTCTAAGGGCTGCAACTGCTTTTCAATTTCCCTCAGGATAGAAGACAAAAGAGAAGTGGAAAGCTTCCATGGTGCTGCATTCTAGAGTTCATCTTCTTCATCTCCAGCTTCCACTTACCCCTCAGTGACAAGTTGTTGTCGATCAGTTGTAGCGAGGTCTTCACAATGGAGCTCATGCAGCTCTTCAACATCCTCACTCTCCACTTCTTCAAATTCAACTTGCTTTGCAAGACCAACACTTTGATTCCTTTGAATGTCCTTTGATTCTTGGGTGCTCCTCTGATAGATCAAAGGTTTTAAAATCTTGAAAAAAGTCTGGAAGTAGCTTTCACCAAAGTGCATACAAGCAGTCCTTGCAGACATCACCTCATGTGTCCATGATAATGTCAATTGCATTCTTGATGTTAAAGCTCTTCCAAAATTGAAGATATGATGTGGAGGTGCCAGTGTTGGACTGGGGTGGACAAGGTCAGAAATCACACAATATCAGGTGATAGTCCCACAAGTTTATTTGAAAACACAAGCTTTCGGAGTATAGCCCCGTTGTCAGGTGAAGTTAGAAAGAAGCACACAGAACACAGAATTTATAAGAAAAGATCAAAGGATCAAACAACTGATGAAGATGTATTAAACAAACCTAAGATGCTGTTTAATCAGTTAGCAGCTTTAATCAGTTAGAAGGTTTTAATTGATTAATATGTATATATAAATCACCAAATTTCTTTCAAGTCACTCTCCTTATCCCCCTCAGTGGCTACAATCAGCCTCTTAAATATATACTTTAAATAATAAGCTTCAAACACTGCTATTGCACCCTGGTCCATGGGTTGATGGAGAGAGGTTGTGTTTGGGGGTAGAAATGGCACTTTGATGTTTTCAGAAAGATCACCAATGGTGGGAGGATGGCTTGGTGCATTATCCAGAATGAGAATCTTGAAACCCAAATTTTTTTCCTGCAATACTTTCCAAAAACGTCTTCCAAAACATCAACAATAAGGTCACTGATGGAATCATGTTATAGCCAACAAAGTTCGCATTTTAGCAATAGCGTTCCCTGTTCGTCAGTCACGTTGTAACCAATTCGCATTGCTGGAACATGCGTTATAGCAGAACTCCCATACTTATAAATGGCTCCTGTATATTGCCCTTTGTTGTTTTCCGACTTGCATACAAATTGACTAGCAAATAGACTCAAGAATGAAACCCATTTGCAAACCAGCGACTGTTTGTATTGGACCTTGGGGTTCGTTGTAATATTATGGGGAGCTGCAGCCTCTGTTGTGCTTTTAGAGTTTACTGGTCATTGTGGGATTACTATGGGCAGAGTGTGCTTCCCTCTTCTCCAGTTTTGATAGGAAAGTAAGGAAATAAACAAATTTGGTCATCATTTCTTTTGTGGCTTTTAAGGAAAAATTCTAGTATGCATAATCTCAGCTGATGTTTCAAGCTTGGGGAAATGTTGCATTGTTGGAGCAAGAATCTTTCAAATGAAACATTGAAATTATCTGGTTGGCACTATTCAGTAAAGTAGGACAAGATAACCTGGTCAACCTACCTTTTTCTTAAAAATTTTTAGTTAATCTATTCAGACACGTTAAAATAGACCTTTGAGGCAGGTGAGTCTTGAGCCCAGACCTTCTGGCTCAGACTTAAGGACACATCCTCAAGATGCTTCTTTTTTAAAAAAATTGTCTCACTCTCATTCATCCAATGATATTCCTTTCAGTTCTTTTCTTTCCTTTCAGTTCCTTTCCTTCCAGTTCTGAGGAAGGGTCACCAGACCCGAAACGTTAACTCTGTTTTTTCCCTTCACAGATGCTGCCAGACCTGCTGAGTTTTCCAGCAACTTCTGTTTTTATTCCTGATTCACAGCATCCGCAGTTCTTTCAGTTTTTATTTATATTCCTTTCATTATTTGACTTTACATCCATTGAATATTCCAATGACCTCTGACTGGCCTCACATGTTCCATCATCTGTAAACTTGAAGTCATCCAAAACTTAGCTGTCCACAGTCTCACTTTTGCCAACTCCCATTCACCCATTACCTTGGTGATGTCTGACATCCATTGGCACTCCATTAAGCAATACCTCAATTTTAAAATTCTCACTCTTGTTTGCAAATCTCTCAACCTGCCTGTCCCTATCTTTACTCTACTGTCTGAACACAGAGACAACAGCGTGTACCATCCACCAGCGTGTACTGTAAGTCTTCCCCGACAGCACCTTCCAAATCAGTGACTTCTACCATCTAGAAGGACAAGGATAGCAGATGTATGAGAGGATCACTAACTGCAAGTTTCCTTTCAAGTCACACAGCGCACCGTCTTGAATCTATGTCACAAGTCCTTTACTGTTGCTGGGTCAAAATCCTGAAACTCCTTTCCTAACAGCACTGTGGGTGTCCCCATATTGGAAAGGACTGCGACAGTTCAACAAGGTCACTCACTAGCTCCCTCTCCAATGGCGATTAGGGATGGGCAATAAATGCTGGCATAATCAGAGATGCCCATATCCCAGAAAAGAATATATGTGAACAGATAGCTGCAGTCCTCCAGTTTTGCTTTGAGCATCCCAACTTTGAATGGCTCCACAATTGGTGGCTGCACTTTCAGCAGCTGTTGTCCTAACCTCCAGAATTTCACTCCAAACCCTTTCAGTCTCTCTGTTCCTTTATGATGAACCTTTATAGTCTACATCCTTAACCAGGTCATCTGCCCTAATTAGTCATAGTTCTGATCATTGTCTAATTTTGTTTGATGATGCACCTTGGGATATTTTGCTATGTTCAATGTGCCGTGTAAATACCAATTGTTTTTACATTGCCTTGGCCTGAAATATTTTGTTCTGAATCGCTTTCATGCATCATTGCTCAGTGAGGCTTAAAACTTTTCTTCAAAGGCAGAGTAGAAAAATACATATGTTAAACGATGCTCATTACATGTACTGCACTCTAAAGTAATCTGGAATGCTCTGATTTCGCAAACCAGTTGGTTTGGGTGCTAGACAGTAAAAGTCTGAGAAACTAAGCATGTGGTCTAATTACCTATTTCACGGAAGTGTTAAATCACTTCCTGACCTGTTAAGGACATGTAAGAATAACATCAAAAATGAGCTTACCTTGGTGTCTTGACGTTGGTTTGCAAGAAACCTCAATGTTGACAGAGTAATTTGTCATGGTGCGCATGGTAACAATAAATAATGTTTGTCACTAGAGAGTGGTTTACATAGTTGCAAATGTCCAAATCATTACTATCTATAGGTGTGAAAGCTAACCAGTTGTAGCAGTTTTATTGCGGTGGGTGTTAAAATATTTGGGTGTTAATCACATTGCAACATATCACAGAACTCTTTATTTGCTACTACACAGCCCTTCAGGGAGTATTTATTCTTCTGTGTTTCCTGTTCAAATCAGCAAGTTTCAAGATGTCATAGTTCTAATGCTGAATATGAATTGAAGGGCTCAATGACTTATTTCTGTGCTGTGACTTTTTGTGTCTTGGTGTCAAGTGTGAAGACAAGATTGTCATGAGTTGATTAGTGGAGCTGTTGGTTGAAGGAAGGGGTAATTGTTAAGCGGTGAGCTACCTTGGAGTTGACAGGGAGATTAAAACAGAAAGGAGAAATTAACTATCCTGTTTGCCAGACAGGGAAATCCACACCTGAGCAAACTGGACAAGTATCATAACTGTACAAAGGTCTGTATTTCAACATGACCTTTTAATTCACTGGGTGCAGTAATGTTTGCTCAGATTTGTTTGCATTGTAATGTTAGGAGATACTGCATATTTACTCATGGTAAGACCTCACACAGCAGTGATGATATTTCTTTATGCAGAAGGTGAGGATAGAGCTGTTCTATGGACTAGTCCTTCCAGAGAGCTTGAAATGGTGATGTGATAATGTACATGATATTTCTGTAATATGTTTTGATCTTTTCTCTTATGAAACAACCCTGGGAGATATCAGATGCATATTTTGGACATTACAAATTTCTGTTATGAGGGCTTGAGTATCTAGTTAAAAAGTTGGAGGGAAATTAGAGTCGAGATAAAGGCAAGAATTAAACAATTTACAAGAGAGAAAGAGGGAATGAAGGGATATGCCAAAAAGAAGGGAGAGGAGAATCATTAAGGCAAATGTAACCACAGCATCAAAAGAAAGAGTGTGATTGTTGATGTTTTCATATATTGCATTGCTTAGGAACAATAGATACTAATAATTGATAAAAATATAAAGAAAGTATGTTGGCAATATGATACCCATGAAGAGATCAAGATATTTTGGACATGCTCTCTTTGTCCGAATTGAAGAATGAGATAAGCAGATATCTTATGTGACAATAGAAAATAGAATCAAATAAGTGGGAGGAGAGAGGAGGGATCTGAACCCACAGATGATAGCTTATGGGCAGAATGTTATCTTGCCCTGCTGGGGACATTGCAGACAGGTGGGAGGGTGATGGTGGTCTTTCTAGTACCTACCCATCTCTGCGCTGTCACAATTTAACAAGCAACAGGGAAGCCTCAGTCAGCTCACTCACACTTGAGCCAAATTAACACTATTCAGCGGCTAATTAACGGCCATGGAACAGCCACTTCCCACTTGCACTGCTATTTCACAGAGCAGGGATTTTGTGCATGCTGAAGCTGGTAATGTGAGAAATCTAGCACATAACACTGTGGTGGGAAGAGGTGGAGGGAGGGGAGCTGGAGCTGTGTGTGGGTGGGAATGCCTCTTTTACCAGTCCTCTGTTCCCTTTAAAGACACATACCCCATGCCGTTAATCCCACCACTGTTTTCCCTTCCCCGGGATGCTCTGTCCAATCAGGCCACTGATCCCTTACTCTTGCCGTGTCAGTGCCTGCCAGCCTGCCCCGATGATACCCTACCCCCTCATTTATGTCCAGTTGGCTCCAGCAATGATTCTCATTGGGGATTGTTGCTGTCCCTGATGTGGCCACTGCTCCTGGTGGCGCTGATAGGAGCAGAGGGCTTCTGGCCATCTGATTGTCCGGTAGCTCTTGGAGGTGGGTCTTTTTCTCTACACGACAACATCATGTGAAAGTACAGCATTAGTTTTCACATGTTCACCGATGACGCCCCAACTGTGCTTCAATATTATTCACTCAGCTCGTCCCTCATCTCTAAATTGTCAAATTGCTTCTCTGACATCCAGTAGAAGTTTCTTCTAAATAGCCACAAAAATAATTTACTTGACATTCTAATGTAATCCTGACCAGTTTCCTATATTCTACCCTCCATAAATGAAGAGTCATGATAAAACTTGACTGCCCATTTCTAACATGCTCCAAGTCCTGTTTACCCATTCACCTTGTGCTTGTTGACACTCATTGGTCCCTGGCAGAGCAACTCCTTGATTTTAAAATTCCCATCCTTGTTTTCAAAGTCTCCATGGCCTCTCTGCTCTCTATCCCTGTGTTTTCCCTCCACCCCCCGCTAGCCCCACACCATCTGAGTTAACGGTGTTCCTCTAATTCAGAACTCTTGAGCATCCTGCCTTTGATTAGGGTTAGGGTTTGGGTTAGGGTTTATTGTTCCATCATTGACATTGTGCTTTCAACTGCTTGAGCCCTGAGCTCTAGTATTCCTTCCCTCAACCTCCAATGGCGGTTGGAGCCTAGATTATTGGCGGCGGCAGTGCCCAGAGCGAGGGCTCCTGGCAGCAGAGGTGCCTGGAGCAGAGAGTCCTGGTGACAGTAGGCCCAGAGCCTGGATTCTTGGCAGCGGTAGGCCCGCAGCCTGAACCCTTGGCAGTGTCAGCTAGGTGGCTGTGGCAGCAAAGCCAGGGTCTCCTGGGGTGTCGATGTCGTTGCTACTGTTCCTGAAGTGGGACTCCTTGAGAACTGGAACACCTTGCAAAGACCTTCAGAAGCCCTGAAGCTACGTTTGAAACCCTAGTTTGAAGAGAAGATGAACTCTTATTTAAGTAATTTCTTTTTATCTTCATTGTAACTCCAAATAGCACCGGATTGTGGTGACAAAACACTTTCCACGATATCTTCAAGATATATGTGGCAATAAATAAATCATTCACTCGTTCGCTCCTGCCTGTTAACATCTCCTTTTCCTTGTAAGATTCTCATTAAAGCCTAGCTTTTTTATCGAGCTTTTGGTCAGTTCTTTATGTGGCTCAGTGTTATATCTTGTTTTATTGAGCTCCTCTAAAATGCCTTGGAACATTTTATTAGTTTCAAGTTGCTAAGTAAATGCAAGTTATTGTTGAATTCCCAGATGATCTAAACTCAAAATAGCTGTGGCATCAGGATGAGGATCAGTCTAATTTGACCAATAAGAGTACGCTTTTAGCAGACACATGTGCTTCTCTTTTTTCAGGTATGTGGCTTCGTTACAGCTTTAACAACCCATCCACAGTTGAGTTACAGAAGTAAAATATATTTGTGCGCAAATGGATACATTTGCAAAAACCTTAGACAGTAGAGATGGATAGAATCCATGATTGCTTGGAGATGCTTCTCTACCAGTTGATGGAATAAAACATGCTTTTGAGCAAATACTGAAGAATATCACTTGAAAATTAATTGCGAATTCGTGGGATTAAAATTTCGTCTGCGATTGTTCTACCAGTGGCAAAGGATCAGACAAGACTTGTGCCCAGCTGCCTGATTCAATTTCCTAGAGCCCCTACCAGCAATTTTCTGATAAAAATTCTTACATTATATTTTAGTATTTTGACCGGTTTCACCTGGTTCTGAGCCATGGTTCACTGTCATAGTGTCGTAGAGCTGTATGGCATGGAAACAGACCCCTCAGTCCAATTTGTCCATGCCGACCAGATTTCCTAAATTAATCTAGCCCCATTTGCCAGCATTTGGCTCATATCCCTCTAAACCCTTCCTAATCATCTACCCATCCAGATGGATTTTAAATGTTGGAATTGTACCAGCCTCCACCACCTCCTCTTACAGCTCATTCCATATACGCACCAACCTCAGCATGAAAAAGTTATCTCTTAGGTCCCTTTCAATTCTTTCCCCTCTCACCTTAAACCTATGCCCTCTAGGTTTGGACTCCCCTACCCTGGGGAAAAGACCTTGACTATTCAACCTAACCATGCCCTTCATGATTTTATAAACCTCTATAAGGTCACTCCTCAGCCTCCAATGCTCCAGGGGAAATAGCCCCAGCCTATTCAGCCTCTCCCTATAGCTCAAACCCCCCAACCCTGGCAACATTCTTGTAAATCTTTTCTTGAACCCTTTCAAGTTTCACAACATCTTTTCTATAGCAGGGAGACCAGAACTGAATGCAGTATTCCAAAAATGGCCTTAATTGAAAGTAATAATCTAGGTTAATTTATTGATGACCTTAACAATGGTCTATACCTCTAGAAGGTTATTCTAATGTTGGTCACTCACAGTTTCTCCTACCAGCTGTTGAGACCCTGAGGCCTTGCGATTTTGTTCACTGATCCTGGCATGGTCAGAACTGAGTCAGTAATGAGGCTGCTTTGGTACATGATCTTGACATAATTCCTGGGGTTGCATACATGTCTATGCTGAGAAAGACCATTGTTGTCCATACTCATCTTTCTACCAATTTCATCCAATGCACCCTTTCTATTCCTCCAGTTTCTTCAAAATGCAAAAGATCATATGAGCACAGGCCATTCAGCCCTGGAAGCTGGTTTTCCTGTTCAATAAGATCACAGCTCAGTTCCATCCTCCTGCATTATCTCTATATTCCTTAATTCCTTTACTATCCAAAACGTGTCGATTTCTCACTTGAGTATATTTAATGTCGCAGATTCCACAGCTCTCTGAGTTAGAAACCCAGTTTCCATCAAAATCTTTTCTCAGATCCCTTGCGTTGTGTAGGGGTGGAAGGGTCTGAAAGGATTAATGCTGAAGACTGCCTTAAGTAGCACCCACTATGATCATACAATACCTACGTGGTACATACAGATTTGGTGGTAGCACTTCGAATGAGTGAGACCTACCAACACGGTCTTCCTCACAGTCTCTGTAACAATATCTATTTTATTCATGTAATTTGTAAATCGTTGCTGTCATGCAATAAACTATATTTCTCCAAAGGCAAAGTCTTCTTCACAGTGGACCACCAGTGGTTTTACTCTAGCACACTAGACTAAGCAGACTCTGTAGCTCCCACCTGGGAAAGTAAATGGTGACAGCATATCTACCAGAGAGCTCATACAATATGATGAACCATTGGTGAGGATTCTTCTGACACCTTGTGGTTGTCAGTCAGGCACTGGAAGACCCAAACCTCTCAACTATTATCCAGAATAATACATTCTTACCTTTCACATGTTGTCATTCATCAGCTTCTTGAAAGATTAACAGAATTAATCTTCACTCTTTGCTCTGGAACCTTGGTCCACAGAATGGTCACCTTCTGGGAAAAGTGAAAGAGCTAACAGCTACCCACATCTATCTACCACTCCATATCTCAAAGGTGTTAGGAAGAGCACTCAGCTTTGGTGGGAATGTCAGTGGATGGTCAATCTATCATTCAGTATTTTTTGAATTAATATCTCTTGTCGAAAACTATTATATGGTTATACTAAGAACCATAATTTAACCACACTTCTTTCTATGTAATTCTTGAAGCTCCAAACAAAGAGAAGTCCATAATCGGGTTAAAAATAGGCTGGAAACACCAATAAGAATTGAAGCAAATATGTTTTATTTCTAAAAAGGCTAGGCAAATGTTTACATATGTATGCTTTCATAATGGTGCAAAACTCATGACACTGGAATACACTACTAATAAAATGAAAAATGCATTTGGTTCGGGACCAATGTTCCATAAATAATGTCTGTACAACAATATTCCACTCACGGTCACTTGAGAAAGCATTCAGCATTCTTAAACTGACAAAAGAAGGCACTAGGATCTACATGTAGCACTCTCTTGTGAACTGAACCAAATCCTAACTCCCTACCTACACTCACCTTTACTGGCTCCATCCCCGCCTCTTCGACCTGTTTGTTTCCTCTCCACCTATCCTCTCCTCTATCCCTCTTCTATCCGCCTTCCACTCTCTCCCTATTTATTTCAAAACCCCCTTCCCCTCCCCCTTTTCTGATGAAGGGTCTAGGCCCGAAACGTCAGCCTCTCTGCTCCTATGATGCTGCTTGGCCTGCTGTGTTCATCCAGCCCTGCACCTTGTTGTCTCGGATTCTCCAGCATCTGCAGTTCCTACTATCTCTAAATTCTACATTGGTCGTCTTTTAGCCTAATTTTCTACCAATAAAAGATGGAGAGCTTTAGTGATCAAATGTAAAATCCTTCATGAGATAAAGTGCCTTTTTTCCCTGGAGAATAAAAATGGATCTTTAGAATCCTGTACGTCATTTAAGGTGTTCAATGTGTCCTTGCAATAGGATTACCGTGGAGCCAGAGGCTGGGGCTCAAGATACAATTAAATGTCTGAGGTTTAAAAATTTAAAAGGTGGGAAAACCTTTGATATCTGTGAGAAAGGCCCACGAGAGACCTGATCTGGCAGCAAACTGTGAGATTGGAGTAGATAGAGTTGACAAACTAATGTACAATATTTAAGAAATACAAAGTAAGGAAACTGGAAAGTGGAAGATCCTGATGTGTTTACAGAGCCACAAGATCGATTGTTACATTGAAACCTGAGAACCAGGTAAACTGTTAGTCATCCTGTGACCCAGAATCTAAATATCACTACAGTTTGTTCCTGAAACTTTGCAGACAGAATGAAATTATTTGAATAAAATGCTCAATATTAGTATTGGACATCAACCTGAGCTTTGACTGGGTGCTCAGAGTTCACAGGAATGAACAAGAGCCATAGGAATTATATGAAAGAACTAGTCAGTGAAGAATGACATCTAAAGTTAAGGGAAGAGTGAGTCCGCATCAATGCTTGTCACATGCAGAACCACTTCCACTGCTTCAACTAAACAGAAAACTAGTACAGGCATTTACATACTCGTGCTGCTGCTGTTCAGACAGTGCAAATGTGCCGAAGTTTAAGATTATCTTTATAATGAGACCGTGGCTTTGGAGAAGATTTTTTTACTTCAGCGCCCTTTATAAAAAATTTCCAGTGGGAGTTGTTCCTGACCGTCAGTTTACGGTTTGGAAAGTGAACCATCGACATTTCTAAAACAAAGTTGAATGAAAAGCTATCACTTAGTAGGTATTGCTTTTCAGTCCGTTCTCATTGTTGCAGCTTATGCTGCAAACTGTGCAGTAAGTAAATAGGGCATTGTGCAATGCCGTTGTCAAGTAACAAATAAACATTGAGAAACTGCCTATGTTAAAATAAAAGTAATTAAAGAGCCATAGCCAGCTCTACTTTTACAAAATTAATAATTCTCTTTGCTCATGGTGTTAAATAGCATTTAACAAGCATTTTTAATGCTTGAAATTCAGAAAGTGTCAAGGACAATCAGATTTAGTAAAAACATGAATGTCAATGGATAAAATCTCAAATTATAAGAGTTTCAAAACACATTGACACACCTCCCCCTACCAAAATGTTACTTCTCTATTTATTTGAACTACTTTCCCTCTGGAGAATAGTCATGCCTGACTTGCGTATCTTGAGATTGTGAGCTTGCTGCTTCTACCAGCTTTCCCAGCCAATCCTAAGGATATAAGGATTTAACAACATTGGCATGATTTTCAATTCATTTCAAATATGTATAATTTTAACACTTCAAGTAGGTTTTACAGTTTAAATTTCATCAAAACGATCCACACGTTTTCTCCTTCTCGCCTACTTGACATTGATTCCTCACACGCATAATTCTCCACCACTATCACATCCAAACGCTGTCAATTCATGCATACAAATTGTCAGCGTTAGTCGACTATTTCGCAACTGAACCTGACCTTACCCTCATCTTACATCTGCGCCTAGGCAGTTTCAGCGGCGGCTGCTAGGCACTGATCTGGAGTGGCGATCCTGTCTGATTTCCCCCTCCCTACATGGGCTAACAAACCACCATCCTGGCTTAGATTAACTCAGCACAAACTGCGCATTGGATCTGGTCCCTTCCTGATGAGTAGGCTGAACTGTTTTTCTTAAAATCAGAACTAGCAGACCTCCTGCAGCATCGTGCACATGTAGGTTGGGGTTCGAACAGTGTTGTGATGTTTAGCTGCTAACCAGGACTGTCAATTACTGGCATTTGATACTGATTTTTTTTGGTGACAATACTCTGGCAGTTCAAAAATTCAATTCAACTACTGCATAAAATATGCTTTGTGCCTCAGGAAGTGGCAGTGGTACCAAGGAGACAATACAAGCAATGCCTTCAACAGTGTCAACTGCCACTTCCCTGGCTTAGTGTTGAGGGCTTGCCAGGATATTCAAGCCATATGCCAGCCTGTCCATATTGACCCCAAAAAGTTGTAAACCGCAACTTTCAAACATCTGTACTTGCTCCTGCTTGCACATACACTGTTCTTTTTGTGGTTCTCTTCCAATGCTGCAGATCACCCCAGAATATGAAAGGGGATAAATTCTGTCAAACTGGGACTCCTGATTAATACAGAATTGCTTTGTCTTGAATGGTTCTATAGTATAAATGTCCCAGAAGTGAATAGCCCTCTTCATTACTTTTCATGAATGTTACGGATTAAAACTATGTTCTGCAGACATACACAGATGATGAAGTGAAATTTAATGTTTGGAAAGTGAATTTTCAAAGCCTATAATCTTGCTATGTTTATTGTTTGAGTATTTGTCATTCTTTAGTAATTAGAGGGTTAGATAAACACTGCTATTCATGCTGTGAGTGAGTTGTATTTAATTGATTCAAAAACTGGAAGCAACTCCACATTGGTAAATAGAGGTTGGTGTGTTCCTGTCTTACCCTCCAAAGTTGTTTTTTATTAGACACGCCACACTCTATCCTCCTCTGCACATTGTGGTGGGAAGCAGAATCCTTATTGATTGAGTTGGGATTCTGACACTGTCATTAGGATTATGCAGTAACTGCTTTAAACACTGCTTTTAGATCTTACTGACCTGATAGTTTCATCAATGCTGCTATGACTTGCCTACTGATTTTGAGAGGCACGACATGTAACCCATGTGTGGCTGCATAGAGCTGTGCATAGGCCTTCAGTATGTAAACACCAAGTGTCATTAAGTACTGAGGTTCTACCTGTCCCCGGTGTTACGAAGGATGAGACTGGCCTCGTTGCTGCGGAATGCTGCAAGAAGTTGGACAGATCTGTATCATTTTTCCTTTGTGGAGAAATTTGCAAAGAAAAGCATCTTTGACCACCAACTTCAGGAAGTGGTCAGCTTGTAGCATCCTTGAGACGCTGCGGGAAAAGGAGAAGGTGGATCCTGTCGAGTTGTTACCTGATCAGACTGTCAAAAGTCATTTTGCAGAATGCCTCATCACCAGAGTTTTCCAATAATCACCTAGATATCACTTGGCTGGTGGTGAGAAGGGCACTACCTGTGAGATCCTTCTTATACACCCGACTCTCTGCGCCACTGCATGCTGCCCTCAAAGCGGCTGCAGGGTGTGGGGGTGGGGTAGAGACTGTCACACATCTCCTTCTGGAACGTGTCTTTACAAATGAAGTCTGGAGAAAGATGCAGTCGTTTTCGTTGAGGTTCATCCCGAGCAGCTTCATGATGCAGGACTCTGTGCTCTATGATCTGTTCTCCGTGACACACACCGAGACAAACATTGACAGAGCTTGAGGGACCATTATCTCCGAAACTTGTTGGTGTTCCTGGGCAAGGAGTTGACCTCAACTGAGTGTCACAGACTGGCACATTCCAAGGTCCAGAACTACATGCTGAAGGATGCACTAAAACTTGCGATAGCTGCCATCAAGGTGCAGTGGGGAAAGACCATCATCTCAGGCTTTTCTGCTAAAGTTAAATGGGATTCCATTCCATTATTGGACAGTCCAGTGCCTCAAATGCATGTAAATATAGTTTTGCACAAGTAAGAGATACCTTTGGTTTGTTTGTTGGATAGAGTTAAACTCCAATGATTGATGTTTCTTCATATGCTATTGTACAACACCAAGCTGCATTAGTGACTATGTATATAAAGATATTTTCATGAATAAAAGTATATTTTTGAAATGAAAAAGTAAACTATACAAAAGCGATTGGAATGGGGGGCAAGTTATGACCATCATGAAGCAAAGAAAGAGGTCATTCGATCCACCTTGCCCGTGCTGGCCCTTTGCAAGGGCTATCCAATTAGTGTCAGCTGTGGCTCAGTCACTACCTCTCTCACTCTAAGCCACAGAGTCCCAGCTTCAAGCCCCACCTGAGGCTTAGAGCACCTAAAACCCAAGGCTGACACTCCAGTGCAGTAATGTGGGAGCACTGCAATGTCAGAGGTGGCATCTTCAGGGTGAGGTGTTAAATTGAGACCTCAGCTGCTTGTTCAGGCGGATGTAAAATAGCCCAAGGTTCTATTTGAAAGAACTGCATATGAGTTATTCCTGGTGCCCTGGTAAAATCTAACCCACAATTCACGTCACAAAAACATATTATCTGGTCATTAGCACATTTTGGTGGAATATGGGGTGTGAGTCTGTGATGCTGATGCAACCAAAGCAGAAGGTCGATTGTTCTACTCTATCCCCATAGTCCTGCAATTATTTTTCCCCATTAAAATGCACATCTTAATCCCTATTTAAAATTCTGCAGCCATCATCTTTCAGTTGGTACGTTTCAGATCAAAACAATTCACTGCATAAAACAAATGTCTCATCTTGACTCTGGCTCTTTAGTAATTATCTTAATATCCTCTTGTTCCTGACACTTTTGCCAGTAAAAATAGTCTGTCCTTATTTATGCTGTCAAAACTCTTCATAATTTTGAACAGGTCCCTTGACCTTTCCTGCAAGGAAAACAATCCCAGTTTCTCTACTCTTTCCTCAAAACTGAAAGTTTACAAAAAAATTAATAACTATGAATGTTTTTTTTCCCTGGTCGTTTCCTGTATGGTACACCAATATACATGGTCCTGACTGTGGGCACTGAAACTCTGTCCATGTGTTCTTTATCATTAAAACCTGCGTCCTAACTATCTGCTTAGGACCTTGATTTACATGGTAAGAGGGTTTCCACTTTTATTTGGGCAGTCACTTGGAGTACTGTCAGCTTCTAAGAAGGCTGCTGGAGGGCAGAATCCTTGCTGACTCTTTGTTAGATCCCTGCACACCACCCCATCCCCCCACCAGCCCACCTCTTCAATGCCAATTTTCCCAATGCAACTTCAAAGAAGAAGAATGCAGGAACTAGAACGTACAATGATACATATTTGTCTTCATGTTCTGGTGAAGTGGTTCACCCATCCTTGTCAAGTCACAAGATCCATTCTTCTGGATTACTACTCAGGTCATAAGAACAAAGATTTACCCTATGGTGTCAACCCATCGAACTTAAACTATGCCATGCTGAGCAGTTGGTTGGAGAGTGTCTCCTTCCATAAGCTTAGCTAGAAATTCTGTCCATCTGACAACAAGATGGAGACCTGTTTGTGACTAGTTCCATTCTAATGCATGCAACAAGCCTAAGCTCCCCCATCGACAAAAGATGAAAACAAATTCAGGCCTGATGTCTTTTTATAGGAACTGTCACATGACCAAGTATGTGTTTCACCAAGGTATGATCTTTGAAGTTTATAATCTGCAGTATTCCGCATAAAAAGAATATAATAGCTGAAAGTAAGATGATTAATAATGTGGAGTCATCCCAGATCTCAGTGTCCTTCCAATTCTGAACCTATCAGTGATGGCTGCATTTTCAGCTCCTTAGGCCCTTTTAAAATTTATTCACACGATGTGGACATCATTGGCTGGACCAGCATTTATTGCCCATTCCTCGTTGCCACTTGAACTGAGAGGTTTACATTTTAGAGGGCAGTTAAAAGTCAATCACATTGCTGTGGGTCTGGAGTCACATGTAGTCCAGAACAAGTATGAATGACACACTTCCCTCCCTTTAAGGACAGTAATGAGCCAGATTGGTTTTTACACCAGTCAACATCATTGCAATCAGGCTTGCATTATTTCCAGATTTTCGTTGATACAAATTTCTGCCATGGTGACATTCAAACATTTGTGGTGTCCTCAAAGCATTAGTCTGAACCTCTGGATTACTAGTCCTGTGACAATACCATTACATAACCATCTCCCTCGCCTTACTGAACTCCTCTGCCTTGTTACTTTACCTTTCTACTAGAAGACACTCATTGAATACAATGTCCTTTACCAAATTCCTGTCATAATATCTCCCCATTTTTTGGGGATTTTGTTGTCTGATTATGCTCTTCTAAATTATTTTGGGATGAGTTATTATGTTAAAGGTGTTATATAAATGCATTGTTATTGTTAACATTTCATAATCTAAAGTACCAAATATAGGAGGACACATTTCACAACCATGTGCATTCAAGACTGTTACTCAGCATTTTCTAAACAGACTTCATTTAACAGGGACCTGATGAATGCTCCTAAGTGTACCAACATTTAATTTTGCCTGAAACTAAAACAGAAATAGCTGGAGAAACTCAGCAGGTCTGGCAGCATCTGTGGAGAGAAAGCAGAGATAATTTTTCAAGTCCAGTGACTCTTCTTTAGACACAAAATATTGTCTCTTCTTTTTCTCCACAGACGCTGTCAGATCTGCTGAGATTCTCCAGCTATTTCTGTTTTTGCTTCAGATTTCCAGCATCTGCAGTTCTTTTAGTTTTAATTTTGTCCTTTTTGTTTAATTTTGCCCCCCTATTAATTGATCCTCCTAAAAATCATTACATTTTAAAAAAATAACCTTTTTTATTTATTTTGATGTCGGAAATAATGAAAATCAAGGGTATCAATTTGGGCAACTAAACTCAATTGCCAGATGATTTTGCTTTGGTGTATTTACTAATAAAATATCATCTCAAAAATGTAAGTATCCAAATTGCTACTGGAGTCACAGTTGTAAAAATGAGATATTTTAGAAGGAAAAATAGATGTGAGTTTTGCCAGTGGAACTGGCTGGTTTCTTTCCTAATGTAGCTAATTGATTAATATGCAGGTGGATAGCCAACAGAAACACACATCAAACTCTTCCAGCTTTAACTGACCTGACAACCCTTCTAACCAACATTCCTGGAGCGTTAGCTAAATCTGCTTTGCTGACATATGGATGAAAAGCTAATATCCATACAGAATTCACAAAATTTGCAATATGCTGGTCTGCAGGCATTTCTTAGCGAATGATTTCTAATGATAGTCTCATATGTGGAAACTGCAAACCATAAACCACCAACTTGTGGTCTAAATGGAGCCAAACTGTATCAATTTTACATTAACTGTTCAGAAAGGACTCTTTGTAGCTACAGATTTCATAGGCAGCTATCAGTGATGAGGAACACATTTCCTGTCCCGTAAACGCCTTGCTTCATATTCACAAATCAGCAATTCTCATTGAGAATATATTACTTTTATCGAGGGGGAGCTCATTTACTACACTTTTGTAAACATCGGATTTTGTTTCTGCAGTCTCCATTACTGAATAAATTGTGGAAATTTTGAATCAAAAGCAGTGCGGTTTGTAGACACCAACAAAATAATATTGACAGAAACCTCTCTTCTTTGTGCGTGGACTGGCAATTATATTGTCCACATGAGTTAAAAACTTGGATAATAATCTGTTTATAACTCCTGTGTATGTCTTTTACCGTGGTTTGCTATTCTCTTTCTGATTTTCTGATAATTCAGCATCTTAAGATTTGAATTGAGTAACATGAGAAAGGATTGCAATTCTAACTGTCCTAGCACCACGCGTGGCTAAGGCTGGGTGCAATGCTGTATTCCTTTCTGTTCCAGGTCTGTGTGCCAATTTATTAAAAAAATTTTTGATTTTGTCTGTGCTTTCTAGCATGGATTGAATAATTGCTATGTCTAATGCTCACTGTTACCCCTCATTTTTTATAAGAGAAAGTTGGAAGAAGGAAAATTAGAAAGGAATTGGATGATTGAAGGTAAAGGTCAAGAAACAGAAAACAGTGAAATGTGAAGTGGAAATAGTTTAAATAAGATGAAACAATGAAGAAGGAAACAATACAAAATGCTGATGGTATTGTGAGGGAGTTAGAAACATTGGAACATTATTACGTTAATCGAGCTTTCCCACCATTCAGGGTCACTAAACTTAAAACATTAATTCTGTTTTCTCTCCACAGATGCTGCCAGACGTGCTGAGCTTCCCCAGCATTCTCAGTGCTTATTTATTCCACCATTGATTATCTGTTCAATGTGATTTTCCCACACTTCTTCCATTTCATAATGTTTCCAGACACTAATCAATTTCTACAGAGTCACAGAGATCTATAGCACAAAGAAAGGCCCTTTGGTGGCACGGTGGCTCAGTGCTTAGCACTGCTGCCTCACAGCGCCAGGGACCCGGGTTCGATTCCACCCTCGGGCAACTGTCTGTGTGGAGTTTGCACATTCTCCCCGTGTCTGCATGGGTTTCCTCCGGGTGCTCCAGGTTTCCTCCCACAGTCCAAAAATGTGCAGGTTAGGTGGATTGGCCATGCTAAATTGCCCATAGTACCCAGGGATGTTTAGGTTAGGTGGGTTAGACATGGGAATTACAGGGGTAGGGGGATAGGTCTGGGTGGGATGCTCTTCAGAGGGGCAGTGTGGACTTGTTGGGCCAAATGGCCTGTTTCCACACCGTAGGGATTCTATGAATCTATGAACTACCTATCTAACTATCTTGAAATTGCTCAATGATTGAACTTCCATAGCCATCTGAGGGAGACAGTTCCAAAGATTCACCATCAGCTGAGTGAAAAAAATCTTCATCATCTCAGTCTTCAACAGCCCATCTTTTATCCTGAGATAACCAGTCAGGGGAAACATGCTATCCATATCTACCTTGTCATGTTCTGTAAGATTATTTTTGTAAGTCAGAACAAGATTACCTCTCATTCTGTGAAAATACAGACCCAATTACCTTAATCTCTCCTCATAAAATAATCCCCCTTCCAAATGGATTAATCTTGTGAACCTCCCTTAGTCTCCGTCTATGACAAGTCCATATCCTTCCTTAGATAAAGAAACCAAAACTGCTCACAATACTTGAAGTTAGGTCTCACCAAGGCTCTGTATAACTGCAGCAAATTAGTCAATACATAGCTGCCCCACTTAACTGTAATTGAGCCAGTGCACTCCACTTTGCATACAAGTCAAATCAATAAACATAAGTAACTGTAAACTATCAATCAATAGTAAGAATTAAAATTATTGTTAAGTTAAGAATTGCTTGAATATAAATAATTATTTAAATGGAAACCATCTCAGAGGGAAAGACCCTGCCATATCAATTTCCTCAGAATCTTTGAGAAAGTGACATTGCCAAGCTAGATGTCAATGTTTCTTTCTGAACTTGTTTCACCGGATCTGAGATCAGGAGTTTCCAAAGTGGGAGAATTTGCAGGAGAGAAACTCATGGTGTATTAAAGTGAGAAAGCCCACCAGATCTTCTGGCAAACAGGCAGTTAATTGGCTGCCAGTGGACTTCTGAGCAGAATTAGGGCCCTGGAGCAGGAGGTCCTTCCCACCTGGAACTGCCGGCTAATCAGATGTGGGAGGTTGTGTCTGCTGCCGGGACACCAACTGCTGGCTGATAGCTTGGGGGGAATCACTGACAGCAAAGGTGAGTGTTGATTGGAGGGGTGTTTCTAGAATGGGGGCAGGGGTGGGATGTGAGGCAAAGTCCAATCCCATGGTTTCGCACAAATTAGTGCAGATTGAAGGAACCTACCCCCAAAAACTGACAGCCTGTCCACAATAGTCAACTAAATGTGTAGGCCAACTGTGCTTGGAGCTGAAGTCATTGCAGCCCAATTAAGATGAGCACCTTTAGCAGTCATTAATTTATCACTTAAGAGGCTCAATTAGCAGTGAAGCAGGAAGAGTGAGCTTGGGATTTCCTATCCAGAATTTAATTAGGGCTAGATTAGGAAGATGGTGGGGTTCCAATTCACTATTAATTAAGATCACTTCTGCCACCAGGCCTACAACCTAGGTTACAATATTATTTTGCCACATGACATAATGTCACACACTTCTGTGAGAGACCATGCAGTGTAACAACATGCTTTCCTCTAATTTTATTTTTTCTATGCAGACCTTCCCAGACTGGAAGTCAATCCTGGGAACAGCACCAGTATGCTGGTCGGCATGTAAGGACTCTTGCACTTGCTATGTAGCTTCAACGAAATGTTGATGCAGGGTAACACCTTGCAGTATCACACTGTGCAACAGCCTACCACATTAAACAGTCTTACACTGTACAATGGGAATTTTAAGATTAGGATTATTGAGCCCAGGGCAGGAAACTCATTGGAAGAGTTTAATTATGGAATTCTGAAAAGCATGGACATGGATTTGGGAGAGGACAATGCTTTGGACAGGCCAAGATGCCAAGTGTGTGTGTTTGGGGAGAGGCATGTGACAGTAGATTTAAAGACGAGAGTGACAGTAACTGAAGAAGAAAAAGGGGAGCTGGGTGATCAGAATTTAAGGAAAAGTAGGTAGGACTCATGGACAAGATGAACCATGAAGAGGTATAAAGGGTGAATGAGAAGGTAGAGAAAAATACAAGTTCAGAGGTACAATGGGGAACTTTGAAAGAAGTTTGATCTGGTGGATGGGAGGAAAGCAGGAGAGGCCGATGATTGAATGGCCTTGATCTGAGTAACAAAGTCTTTGAGCAGCTCATGTTATGTTTGAAAGAGACAGGGAGAAGGTTTAAGAAAACAGTTTGCAGTAAAATGATGACGTTGATAGCTATCTTTGTGCTCCAACATGGTCCTAGAGCAGTTATAACAGTAGACAGCAGAACCAGACAGTGCTCTTTGTGACTTAGCTGGTGATGGTAAATAGCTAAACCAGTTACCCACTGTGACCTTTCCAGGCTGCTTCCCTTGGACTTAAATGAGTTGAGATGTGGACCATGCTGGGAAAATGATCAGACTGAGAAAGACAAATGATTTTATTGAGATTAGGTAGTCAAAAGTGGTATTAAAGGTTTGGTTGAGCAAATCATGTGGCTGCAGAAATGTGACAAACAAATGGTCAATAACTAGACAGTTGGGTTTTTGAAAGTGCAGCTGTAAGTGAATTTTTCCTCAGGCAGATATAGAAGGCAATAAAATTTGAGAGTGGGAATGGGATGTTGGTGGAAAGTAGTACAAGTCAATGATCAAAGGTGGCCTTCAATATGATTGATACGGTGTGAGTAATAGGTCAAGTGGCAGTAAGACTATGGAGATAGACATGAATATAGGTCTGGGATTTACATGAAGGGAGTGAATTCAGGGAGGATAGGAAGATAGTGAACTCAGCTGAGAGAGAACATGAAATCGCTGAGAATAAGAAGTCGTTCAGTACAGAAATGGAAGGAAGAAAACAGTAAAAATATCTTGATTGGAAACTTTTAATGTCACATTGGAGAATGGTAGAGAACTAAGATTTTGAATGAGAGATGAGAGGTCAGAACAAGGTGGGAGGCTCAAAGGAGGAGAAAGTGCCAGAGAAATAGAGGCTCCAGGAAAGATGTCATCTGATAAGTGCTGCACCACCACTGCAACAATCTTGATGGAACAGATGGTAGATGATGTAGCGACGTGGAGAGGCTTCTTCCTGGGGAAAATAAAATTTCCAGTAAGAACATGATGTTGATGCAATCACCCACAATAATTGACAGCAAGTGCCTTGTGCGTGAATAAATGGATATTCTGGAGGGGGATGTGCAGAGGAGGAGTGTGAAATCATTGGCAGATTCCACAAGGTGAGCAGTGGGAGAATATGTTGGGCATGATGGGGGTTGGCAAGGTAAGCCCCCATTGGAGGTTTTGGCCAAGTCAATCAGTGAGAGAGAAAAATGTGGCAGTTGGAAATTGTAGCTTGCTATGAACAAAGGCCGAGTGGCTGATGAGACCTTCGGATGCAATCAAAAGAGACACAGAGGGAAGATATCAGATTAATTCAGACGGAATTGAGTCTGAGACAGCAGTAAGACAGCAGGAAGGCTGGGAATTAGTGCATGGTCGGGTAGAGAGTTGTGTTGGAACGATACCTGGGAGGGAAGATGTGAAAGGTGTCATGACATAATGATAGAAAGGTCAGGGATAGGGAGGAATGCAAGGAGAAAATATGTAAAACGAAAGAGAAGACAAGTGGAAGTAAAAGCCAAATCTCTTGCATTTCCCACACTTCTGCCCTCAAACCCCCTCCCCCTCACATACCACCCCACCAACCTCTTGTGTCCAGCGTATCATCCTCCGACACTTTCGCACCTGCAATCTGACCCCACAACCAAAGAGATATTTCCCTCCCCACTCCTATATGCCTTCCGTAGGGACTGCTCACTCCGTGACTCCCTCGTTCATTCCACACACCCCACTAACCCCACCACACCCGGCACCTTTCCCTGAAACCACAGCAGATGCTACACCTGCCCCTACACCTTCCCTCTCACCTCCATCCAAGGCCCCAGACAAACTTTCCAAATCTGACAGGAATTCACTTATACATCCTCCAACCTGGTCTACTGTATCCATTGTTCCTGATGTGGTCTCCTCTACATCGGTGAGAGCAAGTACAGACTCGGCGACCAATTCGCGGAGCATCTGTGCTCTGTACACTATAATCAACAACACCTTCTGGTTGCCAACCATTTTAACACCCCCTCCCACACCCTGGGTGACATGTCCAACCTGGGCCTCCTCCAGTGTCACAATGATGCCACATACAAACTGGAGGAGCAACACCTCATATTCCGTCTCAGGAGCTTACAGCCCGATGGCCTAAACATAGAATTCACCAGTTTTAAAATCTCCCCAACCCCGGCCTCATCCCACATCCAACCCTCCCTCTCATCCTCACCTCCTTGACCTGACACAACCTGCTCATCTTCTTTCTCACCTATTCGCCGCACCCTTCCCACTGACCAATCTCCACTATCCCCTACCTGCATCCACTGAAAACCATCCCACCTACCTTCCCCCAGCCCCACACCCTCCTTCTATTTATTTCTGAGCTCCCTTCCCCCTCCCTAGTCCTGCTGAAGGGTGTAAACCCATAACGTCGACTTTCCTGCTCCTCTGCTGCCTGACCTGCTGTGTTCCTCCAGCTCCATACTGTGTTGATAGAAGTGATGGACCAGGTTTGCTTTCTCAGCCAGAGTAGGCACATGAGTGAATGCAGCAACACTCAAGTTATGTCAACCTGACTACATAAACTTGGGTTGCATAAAAAAAAGATTGTAAATAGGAAACAGATAAGAGATAATGGGAAAGAGTCCAGAATGAAAGGCAGTGGTCTGGTGCTGGGATAATAATTACAAAGATAGAATGGAGACAACTTGAAAGTGAGGTAAAGTTTCTATTGTCTTACCAGACCATAGTCAGAAGTCACATGACACCAGGTTATAGTCCAACAGGTTTATTTGAAATCACAAGCTTTCGGAGGGTAGCCCCTACATCAGGTGAAGTACTTCACCTGACAAAGGAGCAGCGCTCTGAAAGCTTGTGATTTCAAATAAACCTGTTGGACTATAACCTGGTGTCACGTGACTTCTGATTTTGACCACCCCAGTCCAACAGCAGCACCTCCACATCACTACTAGACCGTAGGGTTGCCTCTCATTGGAGAGAGACAGATGACTTATGGTGGTTCAACCTGCGGGTCACCCCACCTCAGATCAGGGGAAAGGAGAGTTCTACTTGGTAACCACAACTGATGTGGGAATTGAACCCACAACGTTGGCACCAATCCACATCAGAAACTTGTTGACTAGCCAACTGAGCTAACCAACTCATTGCAACTTGGAGGATTGGCAAACTGTTGGCTGTGTTTGCAATATCATATTACGCAGTATCAAAGCTCAGGGCACCACACCACATCATAAGGTACCACACAGGATACTGTGAGTATTTGAAGAATGCTGGACAATTTACTTTTAATTCAATATCTATGGAACTGAATTACTTGCATGACAAGATGTTTTTCCCATTAACCTTCTGATCTAACTTAAAATCATTTTGTTAGGTAGCATTAGTTTCACTAATCTGTATTATGTCCTATTAGAAGAGTGAATACACCTCAAAAAAAACCTTCATCATGTACAGCATTTTGGGAATTCATATGTTTAAAATCCTATCCATTGTTAAAATTGGAAGATTTTGTACAGGCCCACTTCATTGATTCCTCTTCCACTAGGGAACTTGGGTTGGGGGGTGACCTTATAAAGATTTATAAAATCATGAGGGGCATATATAAAGTGAATAATCAAGGTCTTTTTCTAGGGTATGGGAGTCCAAAACTAGAGGGCATAGATCTAAGGTGAGGAAGAAAGATTTAAAAGGGACCTGAGGGGCACCTTTTTCAACCAGAGGGTGGTGTGCATATGGAATGAGCTGCCAGAGGAAGAGGTAGAGGTGAGTACAATTACAACATTTTAAAAGGCATTTGGACAGGTTCATGGATAGGAAAGATTTAGAGGAATACGGGCCAAATGCAGGCAAATGGGACTAGTTTCATTTAGAAAACCTGGTTGGCATGGATGAGTTAGACTGAAGGGTCTATTTCTGTGCTGGATGACTCTATCCTGATCTCAGCTGGAAATGTGTGTTGGCAACAGTCTCTGGTGGTCAATGGGACTTACCCATCTTGGTTTCTGGTGGGAGTTAGGTAGCTGTCTGCCCAGGGTGCTGCCAACGGCTCAGGAGCCTCAGTGGTGCCACCAGGAATGGTGTTCACTGCTGATGAAGTCAAGAGATCTACTGCATTCAGAATTTTTAAAAAAATAAAATTTGGGAATCTGATTGCTGGTGGGGAAACCCATCCAGAGGACTCATCGGGATCATGGGTACAGCCTTCCCTTCCTGTGACCCTCTCATTGTTTACTTCCATTACCCAAGGGCTGCCATTGCGAGGCTGTTTACAGTCAGCAATGGCCTTCCCGTGTGGTGAGAGATTGGGGGAATATGCTGTTGATCCTCAAACCACAATATGGCATCAGGCTGGCAAATTGGGCCTTATTACGGCCTTTGCATATTTGCATAAACCAATTAACCACCTCAATCTGTCCAATTCTGTTCTCGCTGTCGGTAAAATTTCCTGACCACGGGAAGCCATCATAGAACAATGAACCATGGCTCCCCACAATTTTACCGCACATGCCTGGTTCCTGCCTCATGCCAGCTGGTAAAATTCTGCCCATTAAGTCTAGACATTACTGTAACCTCTCTTTACAAAGATCTGTCTCACTTCAAATAACTCATAAACTAAAAACACACTCAGAACGTGATTCATTCCAATAAGGTCAGTATTACTTTTAGTGACAAAGTATGAAAATTGGAGCCACATAATTGTGTCAATATGGTGTGCATATTTCTTTGACAGTAAATATTTTGGTGATGTAAACCACAAGTGCAAGAAAGTGAATGGAAATGAATTTTCTTTAGATAATGGTGGTGTTACATGATCAGAGAAATGTTCTGTCAATTCTGTCAAGCCATTTAAATTCAGCAGCAGGAATGCAATAATTGTTAACTGTTTTACTTCTGTAAATCTCATTAAGGATTGAGAACAAAAGATAAGAGGAATGTCTATCTACCTTATTTAGCCCATTCCTTCTATGTTCAATTTACCTGACATAATAATTTTGAAATAATCCTTTATATCTCATGTTGGAGGTGACTAACTTTCAAGAAACAATACTCCGTACAATCTCGTCAAAGGGTAATTATGCAAAACACTCATTATTAATTGAAGTTTGTAATCTGCTTTTATAGGTTTATAATGAGTCCCCACAAAACCTGAATATTGCTGAAAAGAGACATATTGCTGAAGCTTTTCATTTTGCACTCATTGCAAGAATGCTAAATTTCAAATGATCATTACAGGCTGTAGTGTAAAGAGTTAACATTAATATAAGTAAATAAGTTAGAGTACAACATCAGTATTTTAAGATCCTCTTACTACCAGAATTAGTGGGAGATCGTTCTATGTAAAAGACTCATGTAAAGCCTTAATAAAAACTGAAAGTACTGTGGATGCGGTAAATCAGAACAAAAACAGAAATTGCTGGATAAGCTCAGCAGGTCAGGCAGCATCTGTGAAAAAAAAATCAGAGTTAACGTATTGGGTCTGGTGACCCTTCCTCAGGACTGCATGTAAAGCCTTGTCCTGCATATAGTTTGAAGACAATATTCAATAAAAGTCGATGTCTAGCAATGATCAAGCTTCCTGCAGTCTCTATTGATCCCAATCTAGAATATAAGCGGATGTCAATCAGAAATGAGCTATCATTGATTGTAGTTGCAGGGGAAAAAAAACAGCAGCCGGGAGGTAAAGGCAGTGAGTAAAAAAGATTGTGAGTGCAAGAACAGCGAGGGAAATGGCAACCAAACAAACTGCACAGGAAGAAGTTGTAGAAGTATTTGATGCATACTTTTCTTATGGAAAGAAGACTGCTTTACAGCATGCAAAGTTTAGTAAATGCACCCAATGACAGGGAGAGATTGTCAATCCCTTTATTAGCAATTTACAGAGGCTTTCTGAAAATTGTAAATACAGACCCCTAAAAGATGAATGAATTTGGGAATATAATGTTTTACGTGTCTTAGAAGAGCCATTGTCTGACTTTCGGCAGTCATGTGAGGATTTGACATTATTGCAGTTATCCGGGAATGTAGAAGTGAGAGAATAAAATTGAGGTATTGAGGAGACATTGGAGAGAAAAGTTATTCTCGCTACTTTTTCTGGGCCTCTGCAGTGGCAGCATATCCACATCAAAACATGGACAGCATGAAGAAGCTGTGATAGCTTTCGTTTATAAATGTTCTTCCTGTGGCAAAAAGAGACTGCGTCAGCATGAAGATTGTCCCATGAAAATACTAAGTGCCATTTCTATAAAAGGAGGGGCATTTTAAAGTTGTATATTGCAGAACAAATTCCAAACTCAGAAACTCCCAAACTCAAAGGCACCCTTTGAAGCTGGTTGCATTCAAGAAATTGAATATGTTAAAGCTATTGAAGTGTCATGTGTAGGAGAAATTTCTGGACCAAATGAAAACTGTTGGAGAGCAGAAATGTTGATAGACGGATATAAAAGAAACTTTAAATTGTATAATGCAGCAGGAGTTTCAGTTCTCTTTGACACAAACCGTGGTCCTCTAGCTGTAACTATACAACTCCATAGTCCAGAAGTATATGTTGTAGGAGCCAGCTGCATCAACCCTTTTGGAACCATTACCTTATTTATACAACCATATACAACTTAAAGTCAGGTTACAGATGACTGCTACACTTCAGTGTTAAGAAAGGAAGATCACATGAGGCTTATATTTGACCCAGGCCTTGGGATGTTCCCTTGAGCTTAGAGGAAAGACATTTCTGTTAGTGGTTGACTGCTGTTCCAGGTGGAAAGAAGTAAAATGTCTCCATCGTTCTACGTATGAAGCGATCATTCTATTATTGAAAGAATGTTTCACTATATGCAGGATTCCAGGGCAATTTAGATAATGATCCACAACTTGTTAACAAATGCTTCAAGTGGTTCGCAGAATGTTATGTTTGTCCACATGACCTGATACTCATAAGCTAATTGTGAGGCTGAGAGAATAATAAGAATGGTAAAAGTTTTGTGAAGAAGAATGACAATATCAACCTGATACTGTCAAATTATCATTCTACACCGGTCCAGAATAACCTGATCTCTTTGTGAATTTCTCATAGCAGGGAGACTCGGGACTCAACTTCCTGCTCTTTCGTGCACATTTACACCATGTGTCACAGCTATTGGAGAGTAAGAGAGAAGGAGGATGAGTGCTGGGCAAATAAACAAGAAACTGTAAAGAATACCACACAGCACACAGGACGAGGAGTCTGGTTGAATTTAGGATCAAAATTGTCAAGATCAAATTCTTGAAAAACCACTGTATCTATGATCTTACTTCAAGAAGAGTGAAAATAGAACAGTGAGAAGAAAAAGGAGCACACCAATTTCTACGAGGAGCAGACTTACTTTCCATCGAATGGACAAGTTATTCAGGAGACCTGAAAGATGTTCCAAATAATGGACTGGCATCATTTAATGATTCATATATCACCTTACAGAGTTCGGGTGAAACATGTAGAGATGCCCCCAAGAGAGCTGAGAACAAGGTTAGATAGACTGAAACTACAACAGCAGAGAAGCACACATAAAGTAAGAGACTTGGGAGTGGGGTGGGGTTTGGCGGTGGGGAGCGGTGGGTGGTGGTTGCAGGGAGATATAGGATAATGTGAATAGCTATTGAATAGTCAGAGATTTGGGGATGGATAGTATAAAGAATAATGTTAATTATATAAATAAGACTATCTACATAGTCAGGGATATAAGATCACATTATTACCAGAACCAATGGGCAATGATTCTACATCGAAGCCTTGTGAAAAGTTTTCTTCTTGAAGATAATGTTTAATAAAAGGTAATGATTACAACCAGCCATGCCTCCCGCAGTCTCTATGAATCCCAGTCTTGGATATAATTTATGATTGACTGAGGCATTGTCATGGAGTAAGCTATGGGAACTAAAATCGGGCTCATTTGCTGGAAGTGACATATATTCATTGGCAGGGATCTGTTCTCTGCAATCGAAAGGATTATGTTCACGCCTGATACCTTTTTTTGAATTTTCCAGAGTTAGGGCCAATGTAAACAGCCTGTCTCCTCAGCTTGGACTTTGAAAAGCAGAGATACAGAACTTCTTGGGGATCATCACATCCAGAGAACTTTATTGGAAATGGGTGGCAATATAATGCTAGAAGTAACAGAATATCAAAAGTGGTCTGATGTCTGTGGGAGATTGTAACTATTCAGGTTCAGAGAACTCCCCAAAACTCCACATTCACTTCACTTCCAATTCTGTCAAACGTACCGTCAGACTATATCTGGAGATAGTCTTGGGGACACAACCGTTCCTTCAGGTCCAGTCTGGATGTTTCCACCTGATGTATCATGTCAACGATAAACCAAGTAGAGCAGTGGGCATGATGGGTGAAACTCTTTTCTCCATCTGTCCTGTTTCGCTCTGTCTGTGTGAGCTTCTTTGTGTCTCTTTTGGTTGTAAGATGGTGCTGCACTGCAGTGACATGGAATTTTACATTGCTAATATAATTTTTGTTTTTTCTTGTAAATTAACCCTTTATGTGTGAGGATTAATGTTCCAGCAATGTGCCCAAAACGAATTTCTGAAAGGACTCTGAAGATTTGAATTGAACTGAACACAACATTCAAGAAAGGAGTAGGCAGAAAGCAGGAAACTACAGGCCAGCTGGTCCAGCATCGCTTTTTGGAAAAATGCTGGAATCCATTATAAAGGGAATAGTAACAGAATATTGTAAAAATCATAATGCACCAAATGGGGAGGTGGTGCCATAGCGGTGCTGTCACTGGGGCTAACAGCACAAAGCCTTGTGTTAGTCTTCTGGATAACATGGATTCAAATCCCACTATGGCACTTGTGAAATTTGATTTCGACAACAATCTGGGATAAAAAGCAAGTTTAATGCTGGCAATGAAATAATTTTGAATTATTGTAAAAACCCATCTGGTTCACTAAAGTCCTTTACAGAAAAAAATCTTCTGGCCTACATGCGACTCCAGACCCACAGTAATGTTGTTGACTCTTAATTGTCGTCTAGGAAATGGGGATTGGCAATAAATCCTGGTTCAACCAAAAATGCTCACAGCCAATGAACAAGTTTTTAAAAACTCAGATTCAGAATGGTGTTACGTGGGAGAGGGAAGAAGGATCTGGAAGAACGATGGTACACATGAGTTATTGGGACAGTTTTCCTGCAAGAATCTGAAACTTGTTCGAAAGAATCCAATAAGTAGTTCAGAGACCAAAGGCAGCGTAGATATTTCAATGAATGTAAAGTCAGTGTAAAGTCGACCAATTATCAGATGTATGGCCTATGCCCAATCTGTACAGTTGTTGACCCCATGACCACATTCTTGGGGCTTATTTTCTAAAAGAGTGGTCAAGGGTCTTAGATATGTAAATTAGGGGCTAACATGTCTGCCGATTTGGTCATCAATAACAGGGCAATAGATTTGGTCTGGCAACATCTGTGAAGAAAAAATCAGAGTTAACGTTTCTGTTCTTCAGAAATGAAGAAGGGTCTAGGCCCGAAACATCAGCCTTCCTGCTCCTCTGATGCTGCTTGGCCTGCTGTGTTCATCCAGCTCTACACCTTGTTATCTCAGATTCTCCGGCATCTGCAGTTCCTACTATCTCTGGGACTAATTTAGTTTGGGATTATGATCGGCATGGACTAGTTCGACTGAAGGATCTGTTTCTGTGCTGTATGACACTTTGTCTCTATGACTCTAGGATTGGCGACTGTCTCAGAGGCTATCCATGTAACATTTGGGGTTTTGTGGGGCATTAGTGGTGGTGATGGGAGAAATGTAAATAATGGAATCAAGGAGTTGGAGGAAGATGTTGGATTAGCAGCATGTCTCGAGGAGATCATAATAAAATGAGGATGGAAGATCACATGACTGCAAGAAACTCTGGAGTGAGGAAAACCCATGGAAGAGACACTGAGCTCATATGGATCCATAACTGTGTGAATAGTCCGTCTGCAAATAAAGCGTTGTTGAAATAAATTACATGACTACTGGAGGGATTTGAGATTCAAACATCCTATCGCCCCAGATAAAAGATTAAACAGAAGCTAGATTCAACAGCAGGCTTAAACTAATTTCTATCCAACCTGCATCTTCTGAAAATATTTTGATTGTTTTAACCATTCTGTTGTCTTTTTAGTTAATCACTTAACATCACGCCTCGTCAATATCTAGTAGATTTATCCAGAGTTTAAATAAGGCTCGGGGTCTATAATTTGAGGGTTCATCTTTTGCAAGAAAAATGTTCCTGCTCTAATATCAATATACTGAAAGGGAAGAGAGATTGAGCTGATCAACTGTTTTACCCATGATGTTTCACTTAAAGGATCAAGTCTTGGCAGGTTTAAGTGAAACGAATGTTGCATCCTGTTTTGTTTTGCTGTGCTGCTGGCCCCTTATGGTTCTAAACATAAGTTACAATTTAATAAGAGCTCTGTTCTCCTCAGCGGCTACATAATGCTGGTTGCTAGTAATTTAAACAGCTTAGTATCACTTAGTCCAAAGTGTGGGTTTTGTTTGACAACTGTCTACAAGGAATTTTAGGAATAGTCACATTCTTCTATGCAACTGGTAGTTTTTGAGACTCACCAATAGAAACCACACAGGTGTAAGCTTAAATGTAGTCAAACAAAGCTTATTCAGTCCATCTGCTATAAATTTATTCCATTGCACCCTTCACTTCATCTCCCAGCCTTAAATTAAGGCAGTGATGCCAGAACATTCAACCTAGGTGGGATGATGGGGATGGCATTCTAAAATAGACAAGGTTGGATTGGAAAGTCATCGTAAACTTTGCCTGATTTTCCTTTCCACTGAATTATAAAGGGGGTATGATCAATGTGCAACACCTTGTTGAAATTCTAACACACTGTGCTGGCTAGCCAAATTTGGGTTAGCAGTAAACCACCCAGCATTCAGGACAACATTGACCACAACTCCACACAGCCCTGTCACGGCATCCTCTGCAAGACACGTCAGATCATCAACATGGATGCTACTATCACATGTGGGTACACTACCCATCACATACATGGCAGATACTTATGTGACTCGGCCAATGTTGTCTACCTCATACGCTGCAGGTAAGTATGCCCCAAGGCATGGTGAATTGGTGAGACCATGTAGACGCTACAACAGTGGATGAATGGACACTGTGCAACAATTGCCAGACAGGGGTGTTCCCTCCCAGTCGGGGATCATTCAAGTGTCAAGAACATTCAGCCTCCGATTTTTGGGTAAGCGTCCTCCAAGGCGGCCTTCGAGATACAAAACAAATCAGAATCGCTGAGCGGAGACTGATAGCCAAGTTCCATACCCATGAAGACGGCCTCAACCATGACCTTGGGTTCCTGTTGCACTACATGTGACCCCACCATATTATTCCGTGTCTATAACATCTTCCTTACTGTCCTGTTTTGACACCATCACCTTGATAACTTGTCATGATCTCGCTACCCTAATTAGTTTGTACAGTTTTGGATTACTTGTTACTTTAGTTAGACCCTCAGTATGTGACTGTTATACCTGTCATGTTATTCCAGACATTTGGTTTCTCTCCAGCACCACCTTTATTTTATTTGTAATTATCTCTCTGTCTCAATTAATTGGATTATAGATCACCCCCTTCACTTGCTATTCAGCTGTTGACACTTTACTTGCACTGTCTGACCTTCTTGATCACCTGCAGACATCTATTATTCAGTCTGTCAACTTTCCACTCACACCATTTGTGTGATCTTTTGATCTCTCTGATTATAAATTCTGTGCCTGAATGCTTCTCTTCACTTCATCTGACAAAGGGGCTACGCTTCGAAAGCTTGTGATTTCAAATAAACCTGTTGGACTAAAACCTGGTGCTGTGTGACTTCTGACCCTAACCAAATTGGGGTCTCAAAGCAAATTCCATTCCTGCCCCTACCCGCATAAGTCTGCGGTTAGCTTTCTGGATGGTTTCTCCTTCTGAATATTAAGATGACTTTAGTTCCTCTATTTTTACTACAGCTGAGATCTATCTCAGACCATTTCAGACCAAGGATTGAACCACATAATTGATAACAAATTTGAATTCAGTGCAAGCCTGTATCTGCCTGTACTGTAGTTTTCAAGTTTGCTTTGCTGAACAGAATGTTCAAAGTAAATGAAGTATATATCACTCACTAGATTTTAGCGTAAACTATATCTCACCAGACAAATGTCTCTCATTGTCTTTGGAATGTTTCTCGAAGAAACATAAAACATAGTATTGTTATTGTTTGATCAGTTGGCATGTTGGTAAAAAAAGGTCCTGACCCAAAACACCAGCTTTCCTGTTCCTCTGATGCTGCCTGGCCTGTTGTGTTCCTCCAGCTCCACACTTTGTTATCTCTGACTCCAGCATCTACAGTTCTTGCTATCAAAAGGGTTTGGTTTGCTGCCATGCTACTGTATATTTATGACAGGTTGTGAATATAACTTCAGAAGAAGTCGGGAACATAGAACTCAGATCAGAAACACCACTGCGAGCATCACCCAAGTGTTCACAGAGCACTGACTTGGCCCATATGGTGCAGCAGATGGGTGTTCGTGTAGATTCCCACTGGGGACATCAGATGCAAATGAGTGCATCTTATCGTGAACTCACATAGACCCAGTCAGAAGTCACATAACACCAGGTTATAGCCAAGCAGGTTTATTTGAATTCACAAGCCTTCGGAGGGCTGCTCCTTCGTCAGGTGAAGGGAGCAGCACTCTGAAAGCTTGTGATTTCAAATAAATCTGTTGGACTATAACCTGTTGTCGTGTGATTTCTGACTTTGCCCACCCCAGTCCAATACCGAAACTCCACATGATCACACAGACCTAGCAGCTGATGTGATGCTGGTTTACCAGATTTGTACCATGCAGGTCTTTTCAATGACTTCACACATCACTCACAAAGGATCAAGTGTCCACCTGCAACATATATCAGCATTATATAAAGGACCAGGCACCAAAGTCGGGTCACTGGACCCGAAACATTAACTCTGATTTCTCTCCACAGTTGCTGCTAGACCTGCTGAGCTTTTCCAGTAACTTCTGTTTTTGTTTCAGATTTGCAGCACCCGCTGTTCTGTCAGTTTTTTTTACCAAAGTTGTAGGTAAGGTCACGTTGAACAATTTCTGCTAATACAAAGTGTCTGAATGTACTCTCCAATGTGTTTTGGGGAGTTTTGTGGTGAGTTCTGGATTTGTCAGAAAGTGTGCCCATGTGCTCACAGGGAGAGCAAAGGATTTGGTGACCCGTGCACACAAAGGCTGCACTAAATATGGAGGATGCAGCTGCTGCAGAGATTATGGGGATTGCAATGTGAAAACAAAGTTAAGTAAACTCTGCATGATACCCTGATGCAGGTTGGAGCCAGACTCCTCCAAGTTGCTTGATAGTGACCAGAGGCTATGGGCTAACCAGTCAATGCTGCCAGCATCTTAGTGTGCATCAGTGTTCCACTCCATGCAGCCCTTTCACCTGAAATCTCTACGCCAAATATTTCTACCCCCTTTCTTACAAGTGTTCTGTCTACAACACTGTGACTCAGCGCATGCTGATCCTGACTCATTACTATCCTTTATGAGGTGCTAGTAGCTGTGCTGCTGACTGTACGAGTCCAATTAAGTGATAATGCCACTTCATCAGTGATGTGGTGTTTCTCTCGCTGGACGTGCTGAAGTTGGGCAGATCTTGGCTGTCCAAAAGCAAAAACTCAAAAAGGACTGAGGACTGGAGTTAAGGTCCAGAGGTCCATGCTGACATCATTAGCAGCTTGCTTATCGTGCCAGATGAGAGTACTGTTATTTGAGAGGATCATTGATCTCCATTTGCTTTACTCTTCTCTCTTCTAATGAATGTCTCATTATTCTTCAGGGAAAAGAATGCCAGTGATTATATTGCACTGTCTTGAGCGATCTACCTGCCATAGCTGAACAACTGAAGGTGTACTGAGTCAGTGAAAGGTGGATGTGAGTCAGGTACATTTGTGAGGTTGAGGTACACAGTATTTGGATATAGACTTGCATCTTGAGTGCCAGAAGCTGCTGCTAGGTGAATGAAGGAGGTGTTGTATGCTAAGCAGCATGAGAGGTTGTTGCAGTGTATGAAATATCATGTGAAGATGCATTCACTGACCGTGTCCCTACCCCTGGACTGAGAGACCTGGGTTCAAGTCCCATTTGCTCCAGAGGTGTGTAATAACATCATCAAAGACCCATTGTATCCTGGTAATTCTCTCCTTCAAGCTCTTCCGTCAGGAAGAAGTTACAAAAGCCTGAATACACGCACCAGCAGGTTCAGGAACAGCTTCTTCTCGGCCATTATTAGAGTAATCAATGGACTCTCTAAGCTCAAATAGTTCTGATCTTGCTAATGGTGATCTTGTCTAGCACACACCCTGTGCAAAGTAACCTGTATGCCTCTGTATGTCCTTGCTTACTATGATCTGACTGCACTGCTCATAAACAAAGCTTTTCACTGTTCTTAGGTACATGTGACAATGAATAACTCAAATCAAATCAAATCAAATCAGCTGTCTTATGGAACTGCTACCACATCTTTGTGTCCAGATACTAGGAACTGATCTCCCACTGCACCTACTGTTTTTGGAGAGTAACCCTTTAAGGTCTTCCATGGAAAACATGCCATCTCTCCTCCTGCTAACCTTCACCATCAAGGTCTCTAGTTCTGCATCTCTTCTAGAACTGGCATCATCTGCTCGTCCTGGTGTTTCATTTCTCTTTTTTTTTCACAACTGCAGTTTCCATTTAATATGGACAGACATTAAGGGATAGATATGGGGCAGTGAACTCTGATGAGAGTTTGCACGGTGATTTGAGTTGGAGGTTGAAATTACTGAGAATGGGAAGAAGGCAGTGTAAATGAGTATGCAAGCATTATGGTTACATTACTGGATCGTAATCCACAGGCCTGAATTAAAAATTCAGAACTTTTTTCATATTTGTTCATGGAATATGGCTGTCACTGGCTAGGCCAACATTTATTGCCCATCGCTAATTGCCCAAAGAGCATTTAAAAGTAAATTACATTGTGGGTCTGGAGTCACATGTAGGCCAGACCAAGTAAGGATGACAGATTTCCTTCCCTAAAGGACATTAATAAACTAGATGATTTTTACAACAATTGACAATGGTTACATGATCACAATTAGGCCAGCTCCTTATTTCAGATTGAACACAATAGAACACAAATTTCACTGTCTACTATAGTGGGATTTTAACTCATGTTCCCATAATATTAACATTGGTTCTGGGTTGCTAACACAGTGACTTTTTGACTATGCACAATCTCCCACTATGTAAGATAACATGAGATCAATCAAAATATGGCAGTTTGAAAATTTCAATATTAAGTATAAACTGGTAAAAATGCAATCCATTCAGTGTTAGCCTTACCTGGTCTGCCCTTTATGAATTTCTAGTTGAACATCCATTAATCTTAACTATCTTCAAACATGGTCTCAGTTGAATCTATTTTTTTCTCCCCTTGTTCGATCTCCTTCCAACTAAACTCGTGACCATTCTAATTCACAAAGTCAATCTTAGCTTCCAGTTTCCAGGTCCTAACCATTTGCTTTTCACCATGGATGTCCAAACTCTCTACATCTCCATCTTCCCCAGAAAGGTCTGAAAGCTCATCCCTTCCTCCTTGAACGGAAGCCCAACCAGGGCCCATACATCAGTAAATATTTACATGTCTCCAAATGTTTAGACTGTAAAATGAAAATGAACAGTTCTAGTTTATGTCGTCCTCCTATAAAATCTACGGTTGGATCCCATTCAACATGACAGCACATCAATTACATCATTAATGGTTGTTTCCTTGAGCTCAGCTGTTTGTCTTCAAATAATAACACACAAGCAGTATAATCACGTGTAAGCATGATATTCATCCATCAATTGGTCTGTCATTCACAATCTGGTGGTACAGTTCAAGTAAAGTTCATTATTGCTCTTCAATCACAATCACTACCCTTTTTTTCCGTCTTTAGTAGCTTTTGCCCAGCTTGAATGGCACTGGTGGCCAGTGGCAGTACTGTTTTGGAAATTGCTCCAAGATTATAAAAGAGCTGACTGACCTCAACAATTCTTGAAAGTATTAAAAAGTAGCTGAATGCAAAACAAAATTCAAGCTCTTAGTCAAATTGGTGGTATGGAAATGTATCAATCAAACACCTGTCAATAGTTGAGAAGTTTCCCTAGAATGTTTGAGCCTCCTGAATCATGGGCTTCTCTCAACAGCTCATTCCCTACCTGGCGTACTCAATTATAACACATCAGTGACTTACATTATTTATATTTCCCATGCTGTTGGTCATTCTCACTAACACTCATAGCTATTCTCATTTGCACCTCCCTATATCTTGAAGGATTGTTTATTAGTCACATGACAGTTTGATATCATTTTACTGATTCACTTTACAGCAAGAAGAACTTACATTTTTGTGAAGAAACATTAACAATTTGGCTGAACTGTATTCTGTTGAGCCTCTCTGCTCCTACGATGCTGCTTGGCCTGCTGTGTTCATCCAGCCCTGCACCTTGTTGTCTCCTAACGCTGGCTTGTTGAAGACTACTATCTATCAATGCATTTTAAGCTAAAACAACAAAGCAAATTAATTTATGCTCATAGTGAACAAAAGGTTTACTGTATAACGTCTGAACTATTATCAAGAAATTTCCCAGAAGCGGAGCACTTAACAAAACTGTCTTGAAAGTTAAAAGCATGTGCCATTTTATATAAATGCTTGGGGAGCACAACTGTACAAATATGTTTCAATGATGAAGGAACAGTCTATAGTCAAATATTTAATTACACTGATGGCAAGAATTTGGCCACTAGTTAATTATATAATAAGCCACATGCGAGAAATTGAAACAGAATTTGTTGAGTAATACTACAAGAAATATGGAATTGGATGGTGATTTAATGGCAGAGAGTAGGAATGGAAGCAATTAAGTCATAAAGGGATAATTTGTAAATAATGTATAGTCTAACTGTCATAACTGTTCAATAAAATCTTACATCATTAAAGAGTCTGAATGGATTATGTAGCTGAGGTTTGTTTCCACCGAGTTCAGAAAGGAAATGTGCTGACACAGTATAAATACAACTCAGACATATTCATAAAGTAATTGGCAAAGGGATAGTAATAGCCTGTGCTTGAGGTATGTATGCATCGGATATTGTGTAATAATTGCAGGTTCTTCCCGAAAGTTTGTCTTGACTGTGGCAATACCTCACCAAATCTTACTTAAAGTAAACGAGCACGAAAATTCAAAAGCTTCCTTATGTGCCTGAGAAATAGGAGGCCAGCAATTGAAAATATAAGGGGAAGGTCCCTTTGCCACTCCAACCTCACTTGATACAACATTTGGTCTTGGGTCTGGGAATGGGCAAGTGGCGCAGAAGGCCTGAAACAGGCTTGAAAATGGAAATTGTGATTTCCTACAACAGTTAGGGGATCCTGTTTGAAAGTTATGCACAAATGTGTTCAGTTGCACAAGTCATCTTAGTGAACAGTAGGATCAACTGAGTCTCATACGACGTATATCTGTTGCAGATATGGCATAGTAGACTGCATCACCTACAACAAATTCTGCTTATAGAATGTGAACACCACAGTTCTAGAATGATTTTAGTGGTAACTCATATCAGGGTTTTTAATTAATAACAAAACTATAAAAGAGTTCCCTGATGGCCAAGTGGATGAATAAACTGTGTGGTGTGTACTGAGTCATTCAGACTGGGAACGCCCTGCTCTAATTACTAGTCCCTGCTGAATTAGCTATTGTTCATTCATGAGTATGCATCATTTTTTTGGGTGTTGTGTCAGAAATATTCTATCGGCAAAATTTTTTAAAAATTAGCTGGCTTGCGCAATGACACCAATGTTCATTCACATGGTGCTTTAGCATAGTGAAACTGTCTCAATTAGGAGGGTGTCAGATAATGCCAAACCTCAGAAGTAATTAGGACAGTTAAACAAAAGTATGAACAAGAGGTAGGCCTAAAGAGTGACTTAAAGGAGGAGAGAAGTGGACAGGTTTGGGGAGGGAATTCCAGGGCTTAGGACTCGAGAATAACACACTACACTGAGGACTTCTAAGAAAATGAACTTTGCCAAGTACTTCACAGTTTTGTTGTCAAACATAATTTGGCATTGAGTTATATAAGAACTAATAGGGCAGCTGACCAGAAACTTGAACAAAGAGGCAGAGTTTAAGCAGCATCTTGAATGACTAATAAGATATAGCGTGTTATGATTGGTCACCTGGCGAGGTCCCCAGTTCCTTACAATCTTAGGCTATCAAAGCGTTATCCTCCCATTTGAGGCAAATGAATCCACTCCCCTTCTTAATTCCACCCATCTTTCAGTTGATCATAACAAGGATAATTAAAAAGGGTTCCCTTCCTTTGTGGAAATCTCTTCCTAATTCAGATGTATTTATGATTTCAAAAAATAAATGAACCTGGTTTTCTTGACTTCGATAAAGCACGTGTTATTAAAATGAGGGAAAAGATAATAAAACACAACACATATTCAGAGATTAGAAATATGAAATGAGAAAAAGAGACAGCAGTTAAAAGAAATTCAAATCACTCTCTGGGTTCAGTGAAGCATAGACGATGGAATATTGCAGCCATTTTGTTGGCTGATACCAGTAATGTTGATGTTCATACTGAAGTAATTGATTTCAAGATTTTTGACACTCCAGTTAGCTGAGAGGCTTTTTGTCTTGTTTACCTGTTGAAAGTAATTTCACTGGTTCTCCTAGTTTCCATCACTCAGAACACTTTTTTTTAGCTGAAGTGCAGGGGTGTCTCATGGTTGTCCTTAAGTTGTGACCCTCACAGCACACTAGTCCTCAGTAGCAAACACAATGAGATCAGAAATATGGAGATTTTTAACAACTGTTTTTATGTATATTTCTGAGAGGGTAAAACACAAACATATCTTTCGCCTCATGTCCCCAGTCTGGGATATGACCCACAGGAGATTGCTTTCCTGTCGAAATCAGTTTTTGATTTGAATCTCCTCCTTTTAAGTTTCTCTGGTAGATGTTTCGCTACAGGCGTAACATTCCATGGGTTCCCTTTCAGCAGGCAGTAAATTCCATTCTTAGGATTTACATCATCAGCCATTCTTGGCTCATAGGTCTTTTTTTTAAACAAATGTCTTGTTTTAAAGTTCAATATGTCCATAAGTATTTTGAGGTTGTAATCTGTCATTATGACAAGAGGAAGAGAATTGTTAAAAATAAATTCTAGAGTTTTGTCTCTCAGTGGTTGAAGGTGTGGCTGTCAATGTTGGAATAGAAACTGGGGACATACAAGAAGCCAGAATTGCAAGAGCATAGAGATCTTGAAGGATTGTTCACCATTGTAAGAACAACACTAGTTCAGTTGTCTCGTAGCATTTACCTCACTGATAACTCAATTGAGAGACAATGCTTCTAAAGTGGCTTGGTGGTAAAAGAATAACAAACTGAGATCAATATATCAAATTTATGTTCTACTGATTTTCAGTAGCATTAAAGTTGATGCAAAACTGCCTTTGAAAAACTGGGAGCATTGCCAATGTCTTCCAATTCTGTAACTTCAAAGTTATCACAACATTGTACTGAAAACAGAGACTCACACCTAATGACTAATAATTCCTCTGAGTCATTCCTCCAGCGATATTAGCGTTACTGACATAAATATATATTTTTAGAAGAGAGCGAAAGTACAGAAAATTTTCAACGGTTTTTAGATTACATTTTTTTAAAAATCAGGGTGAATGAAAGAATAAAAAAAACCTCAGCCTGTTCTCAGAGTGTTTTATGGTCAATTAAATATTTTTGAGATGTAGTCACTTTTACAATGTAGGAAATGCAGCAGCCAACTTAGGCAGAACATAGTCCCACAAAAGAACTGATGTGACAAAGATCAAACAACCTCACAGAATTGTTACAATGTAAAAGGAAGACATTCAGCCCATCATGCCTGCAATGGTTCTTTTACCTACTGCTAACCTGTTGCTTTTTTTGCCACTTCCTTGCACACCATTTCTTTCCAAATAATCATCCAATGCTCTCTTGAATGCTTCAACTGAACTTGCATCCGTCACATTTCCAGGCAAGTATGTGCATCATGAATAAAAGCTTTTCTCAGATTACCTTTGCTTCTTCTGTGTATCACTTTAATTTATACTCCCTTGTTCTTTTTTCCTTTTATGAGTGGGAACAGCTTCTCCCTATCTATTCTGCCCAGTCTGTTTAATCTGTTTCATGTTGTTGACTGAGGGACAAATACTGGTCTGGATATCGCTGTCCTTCAACAAAAATGTATCATGAATCCTTTGCATTGAACTGAGTGCGAAGACGAAGCTTTGTTTAACTTCTCTTCCAAAGGTGCACACTCCCTTCCCTCAGGTCTGCCCTGGAGTTGCACACCTATGTTCCCAGCCTCAAGTTTCTGGAATCAAAGCGGACCTCACAATGTTCCGCATGCTGATAATTACAAATTGATCCTGACAATGGACTGCTAACATTTATTGCATCCTGTTCATCAAAATAATTGATCCAAATTATTCCTCACTTTTCAGTTTTCTTTCTTTCTTGAAATTGCTCATTAATGGCTCCATGGATATTAGGGTATCTTACTCAAATTGCTACAACTGATTTGTAAGCATAGTTTTTAATTTTCCTTCAAAAATTGCAGTTTTCATTGGCAAGACCAGCATTTAATGTCTCTCCCTAGTTGTACTTGAGAAGGTGGTGGTGTGCACCTTCCTGAAACACTGCTGTCTGTTTGTAACAGTTTTGATATAAGTGAATGATGTAACAGGCTACTTCAGAGAACAGTTAAAAGATGGCCATCATGTTTTGGCTCTGGAGTCACATAAAGCCAGATGGGGTAAGGGCCGCAGGTCTCCGTTCCCTAAAGACATTAGTGAATCAATTAGACTTTGGGAACAATCCAGTGATTTAGAGTTATAGAGTCATGGAGTCATACAGGATGGAAACAGACCCTTCGCTGCAACTAATCCACACCAACCATGTTCCCAAACTAAACTAGTCCCACCTGTTTGTATTTGGCCTAAGTACCTCCCAACCTTTCCCATTCATGAACTTATCCAAATGTCTTTTAAATGTTGTACCTGTACCTACATCCACCACTTTCTCTGGTAATCCATTCCACACACAAACCACTCTCTGTGTAAAAAAGTTGCCCCTTATGTCCTTTTTAAGTCTTTCTCCTCTCATCTTAAAAATATACCTCCTAGTTTTGAAATCCTCCATCCTAGGGAAAAGACCCTTGTCATTCACCTTATCTACGTCACTCATGACTTTATAAGCCTAATGAGATCACTCCTCAACTTCCTACGCTCCAGTGAAAAAAGTCCCAGTCTTTCCAGTCTATTTTTATATCTCAAAACCTTCATTCCCAGAAACATCCTGGTAAATCTTTTCTGAACACTCTCCAGTTTAATAATATTCTTCTGACAGCAGGGCAACCAGAACCGCATACAGTACTCCAGAAGAGGCCTCACCAATGTCCTGTACAACCTCAACATGTAATGCACGTCATTTCCAACACACTGAAATTTTTATTCTTATTTTATGTGATAACTATATTTAAATTTCCCAACTGCCACAGTGAGATTTGAACTCATATCACATGGGTTATTAATAATAGCCTCTGGATTACCACTGAAATGAAAACAAAATATTATGGATTCTGGAAATCTGAAATAAAAACAGGAAATGCTGGAAAACATGATAGGTCTGGGACCATCTGTGGAGACAGAAACAGAGTTATCATTTCAAGTCCTAAGATTCTTCCAAACTGTTGGACTGAATTTTACAGTTTTGTTTGACCAAGTGTGAATTGTGTTGAGTTTTTTTGAGGGATTTTGTAATGAGGCCTAAGGAGATTTATTGCCGTATCTTATAAAACTTGCCTCATCAACTACCTACCTCAACAGTCTGTCTCATCTGATTCTAGATCTATCTTATCACATGTTGTTCTGGAATCTCTCGATACTTCTGGAATATCCCAAATTGACTGGAATCTTTGGCACCATCTTTAAAAGGTCATTGTGTACCCAGACATAGACTATCAATCTGGAGCTGCCCTGCATGGTTCTTAAAATTCACTTTGGACCTGGAGGCAAGGGATATGTGGTGGCCTGCTTTTTGTACAGGAACCTGGTTCACCTGGATGGGAGAGTGCACAGGTGGAATGCCCTCTTCCCCAGAACTAACAGAGGGGTCCATGCCAGCCTGGTCTGAAGTTGCCACTGGGGTCACTGCAGTCTTAGCCATCTGGAGGAATGTAGGAAGAATGTCAATGACTTTTCTCCACTCCACCAGTGTAACTTCTACCATCTACTTTCCGATACCTCACACCAACTCTATCTCAGTTCCTGTACCTAATGTCCACAAAAGCTCATCCTCTACCACTCTCTCTAATACCTGCACCATCTTTTCTTACTTGCTTTCACTAACTTGCCTATTACGTGCTCAGGACAGCTTCACACCAGCACCAAAAAATTACAGCTGTGCCATTAATTTTCATCTTCCTTCATTTCATCCCTGGAGGAAAGCAGTCCACAATAGAGCAGAAAGAGTCAAGACAGGTGGTGGGCTTCCCAACATTCAGCTCCTGACCCCTTATGAGAAAGGCATCCTGATTTTGACAACACTGTCTGGCTGACTTATGGTGTCTAAGGCCTTAGACTAGTCTCAGATGCTGCCTTGACATACTTACTACGCCAGGGCCATCTGACTAAGGACAGTTGGCACCATGACCAGGTTCCGAGCTTCATGCCTGTGCTATTTGGCAAAGTAATATAGCAGCACTGTGAGCCTAGTATCACTGGTCAAGGGGGCAGAGCATAAAAAGGCAAGGCAAAACAGGGCAGGGGAGCTGTGAGCATCATATAGGCTCAGAGTGATTGAGTGAGTGAGTGCTATGAGAGCAAGTGAACAGGCTGAAGATGCAGCGTGGTCCAGTCTAGGGGTTGTCCCCGAGTGCACGGTGTCTTTATAGAGCACTACAATGATTGTTGCTGGTGTAGCACTGAAGCATCCTGTAGGTGGATTGAAGATCTGTCCTGAGGATTCTTCACAGTTGGCACATGTTAGATGTCAATGTCTGTGGGTGTGGCTGGTGACTATGGAGCTTGCCTTGAGATGTTGGTGTCCACTGTTCAACATGGGAGCGAAAGTAACAGAGTAGTTGTTATGGGGGACTTTAACTTTCCAAATATTGACTAGAAACGCTACTTTAGATGGGTCAGTTTTTGTCCAATGTGTGCAGGAGGGTTTCCTGACACAGTATGTAGATAGGCTAACAAGAGGCGAGGCCACATTGGATTTGGTACTGGGTAATGAACCAGGCCAGGTGTTAGATTTGGAAGTAGGTGAGCACTTTGGTGATAGTGACCACAATTCGGTTACGTTTACTTTAGCGATGGAAAGGGATATAGCTGGGGGAAAGGCAATTATGAGGCGATTAGGCAAGATTTAGGATGCACAGGATGGAGAAGGAAACTGCAGGGGCTGGGCACAATTGAAAGGTGAAGCTTGTTCAAGGAACAGCTACTGCATGTCCTTGATAAGTATGTACCTGTGAGGCAGGGAGGAAGTGGTTGAGCAAGGGAACCATGGTTTACTACAGAAGTTGAATCTCTTGTCAAGAGGAAGAAGGAGGCTTATGTAAAGATGAGGCGTGAAGGCTCAGTTAGGGCACTTGAGAGTTACAAGTTAGCCAGGAAGGACTGAAAGAGAGAGCTAAGAAGAGCCAGGAGGGGACATGAGAAGTCTTTAGCATGTAGGATCAAGGAAAACCCTCAAGCTTCATATAGGTATGTCAGGAATAAAAGAATGACTAGAGTAAGATTAGGGCCAGTCAAGGACAGTAGTGGGAAGTTGTGCGTGGAGTCCGAAGAGATAGAAGAGGCGCTAAATGAATATTTTTCGTCAGTATTCACACAGGAAAAAGACAATGCTGTCGAGGAGAATACTGAGATACAGGCTATTAGACTAGACGGGATTGAGGTTCATAAGAAGGAGGTGTTAGCAATTCTGGAAGGTGTGAAAATAGATAAGTCCCCTGGGCCGGATGGGATTTATCCTAGGATTCTCTGGGAAGCTAGGGAGGAGATTGCAAAGCCTTTGGCTTTGATCTTTATGTCGTCATTGTCTACAGGAATAGTGCCAGAAGACTGGAGGATAGAAAATGTTGTCCCCTTGTTCAAGAAGGGGAGTAGAGACAACCCTGGTAATTATAGACCAGTGAGCCTTACTTCGGTTGTGGGTAAAGTGTTGGAAAGGATTATAAGAGATAGGATTTATAATCATCTAGAAAGGAATAATTTGATTAGGGATAGTCAACACAGTTTTGTGAAGGGTAGGTCGTGCCTCACAAACCTTATTGAGTTCTTTGAGAAGGTGACCAAACAGGTGGATGAGGGTAAAGCGGTTGATGTGGTGTATATGGATTTCAGTAAAGCATTTGATAAGGTTCCCCATGGTAGGCTATTGCAGAAAATACGGAGGCATGGGATTGAGGGTGATTTAGCGGTTTGGATCAGAAATTGGCTAGCTGTAAGAAGACAGAGGGTGGTGGTTGATGGGAAATGTTCATCCTGGAGTTTAGTTACTAGTAGTGTACCGCAAGGATCTATTTTGGGGCCACTGCTGTTTGTCATTTTTATAAATGACCTGGATGAGGGCGTAGAAGGATGGGTTAGTAAATTTGCGGATGACACTAAAGTCGGTGGAGTTGTGGATAGTGCGGAAGGATGTTGCAGGTTACAGAGGGACATAGATAAGCTGCAGAACTGGGCTGAGAGGTGGCAAATGGAGTTTAATGCGGAAAAGTATGAGGTGATTCACTTTGGAAGGAGTAACAGGAATACAGAGTACTGGGCTAATGGTAAGATTCTTGGTAGTGTGGATGAGCAGAGAGATCTCGGTGTCCATGTGCATAGATCCCTGAAAGTTGCCACCCAGGTTGATAGGGTTGTTAAGAAGGCGTATGGTAAGTTTTATTGGTAGAGGGATTGAGTTTCGGAGCCATGAGGTCATGTTGCAGCTGTACAAAACTCTGGTGCCGCCGCACTTGGAGTATTGCGTACAGTTCTGGTCACCGCATTATAGGAAGGATGTGGAAGCATTGGAAAGGGTGCAGAGGAGATTTACCAGGATGTTGCCTGGTATGGAGGGAAGGTCTTATGAGGAAAGGCTGAGGAACTTGAGGCTGTTTTCGTTAGAGAGAAGAAGGTTAAGAGGTGACTTAATAGAGACATACAAGATGATCAGAGGATTAGATAGGGTGGACAGCGAGAGCCTTTTTCCTCGGATGGTGATGGCTAGCACGAGGGGACATAGCTTTAAATTGAGGGGTGATAGACATAGGACAGATGTCAGAGGTAGGTTCTTTACTCAGAGAGTAGTAAGGGCGTGGAATGCCCTGCCTACAATAGTAGTAGACTCGCCAACTTTAAGGGCATTTAAATGGTCATTGGATAATCATATGGATAATAATGGAATAGTGTAGGTTTGATGGGCTTCAGAGTGGTTTCACAGGTCGGCGCAACATCGAGGGCTGAAGGGCCTATACTGCACTGTAATGTTCTATGTTCTATGTTCTATGGAGGTCCTTTGGAGCAAGTGGCCAGGGACTTACTCTTACATCCATGTTGCAAATTCATAATATCTAGCTTGTTTGGTGCATTGGATAAGATAGAGGGCTGAATATTAATAATGCAAGTTGCAGTGTGAATAAAGTGTTTAACAACTGTGAACCCCCTAATCAGCATCTCACTGCCTGGAGAGAAACTCATCACCCTGCTTGGCTGATGCATAGAAGATGGAGTGAGATGTGTCCAACATTCAGATAGGCCTTGTCAGAGTTCTCACATGACTCTGCCGCAAATCCCTCCGTAATCCGCATTGCTCATACACCTATAACTCTGTTTCTCTTTCCATGGATTTTGTCTTACCTGCTGATTTTGTCCAGCATTTTTTGTTTTACTCCGGATGACCAATCATGGCTACAAGTCCAAAAGATGGCGACTCAAAAATGTTCTTTGTTAAATATTAAGTATGCTGGCATGTCAAGTTGAAATTTCTTTACTTTAGCAAAATTACAAAACTAATTAAATGTGTTTTAGCAAACGTAGAAACCCATAATATAGAAGGCAGCCTTTTTGTCCATGTGCTTGTTCTAGCTCTCTGAAGAATCAGTCATGGTTAGCTCCATACAGCCCAAAATTTGTCTGTAATCTAACGAGCTCCTCACTCTTAAGCACCTGTCTAGCTCCCTTTTAAAATAATTTATGGCATCAGCTTCCATCATTCACCATTCCCTTTCAAGTAGGAATATTCCAGATTCTGACAAAGCTGAGTGGAAAATCTTCATCATTTCCTCTTCTTGACAATGATCTTTGAAAATATGAACTTAAGATATTAATCTATTTGCCAGATGAAATAATTTTTGTCTCTCTGCTCTAACAGAACCTCTCATCGTGGAAACGTCTATTAATTCATTTCTTAACCTTCTCTGGAGAACTGCCCCAACTTCTACAAAATGTTGGCTTAAATGAAGTCTCTCATTCTATAAACTTCCTCTGTAATCTCTCCAAAAAATCCTTTCCCTCTTTCCAGAAGTGTGTCACCAAAAATGATCCCCAATACTTCAGCTGAGTCTGACACCCATGATAAACTTCTAGAATGATCTGTTTGCTTTTATATTTGACTTTTTAAAAACTTCACTCACAGGATGACGGCATTGCTGACTAGGCCAGCATTTTTTGCCGATCTCTAGTTGTTAAGGGCCAACCACATTGCTGTAGGTCTGGAGTCATATGTAGGCTAGACCAGTTTCCTTCCCTAAAGGACATTGGTGAACCCAACAGGGATTTCCCCTGACAATCGACATGATCATCATTAAGCTCTTAATTCCACATATATATTGATTTCAAATTCCACCATCTGCCATGATGGAATTTGAACCCAGCTCCCCAGAACATTATCTAGGGCTCCGGGTTAACAGTCCAGCGATAATACACTAGGCCATTGCCTCCCTTCCTCTATTTATAAACTCAAATTACCCAATTGTTTCTTTAATTACCTATTTGCTTGCTGTCTTTGTGTACCGACTCCAAGTTCTCACTGCTCATCTACACTTTTCAAACATTCGCATTTCTGCTTCTCCCACGATGCATCATTTCCAACTTCACTGCACTGAACTCCATCTGCTGAGCAAAATTTTAACAATTTTTGGTTCAAATTAACATAGTAGCCAATTTGTTAAATCACTTGTGCTCAGATTTCCTCAGGAAACCTGGCTGCTTTTTTTGTTAACCTGCTTTTTAGTGACACTGCCTGCAATCCACCTTACTGGCTATCCAGGATGAAGTGAGGTAATTCGGCGAAATGTTTAGCTCTTGTCCACTGTGACTGGTAGAAATTTGAACAGAAATCTTGGCTGAAGGAACCTCAGACTATAATCAGTTCTGTCTCCTTGTCTTACAATAAACACCCTGGAGTGACCCTTATAGCAGTAATGGATTTTGTTTTTACCTACACTTGTTATTATGGCGATTTTCCCTTTTTTGTTATTTGAAAATTGAAGCTATTGAATTCTATGAGCTTCTCAAGTCTGAAGGCAGTTTCAATTGTATCGTTCTGAATTCACTTTTTACTGCATGAGTGAAGTTGTGATGGAAAATATTACTCAATTGAGATAACATTAAGATCACATTTAAACCTAAAAAGAATGAGGTAGTGTTCTCTATCTGGATTCAACGTGCATTTGATCCACGTTTATCCCTCTTTATCAAATGCAGTGAATTACAAATCACCTCTGCACCTCTGGATTGATGACACATGTTAGAGCAAGCACTGTGGCAGCAGTCAGCAGAATTGAGTAGATAGGCTTGAGTGCAGTTTAGATTATTTTGCTCTGGTACCTCTAATCCCAAAACATTATATCTTTGCAAGGATAACGAATTGCCCATTTTACCTGCAAGTAGCTGTAACTCTTCAGGATTATTAGCACTTTCAGGCCTCCAGCTGCTTTTGGGCTGCAGTGCTCCATTCAAAATGATCACCTTTGGTTATTTTAAAAGACTTTTCAGCCTGTCTGAGTCACAAACTAAGAATAAAATTGTGAAACCTGGTTGTATTCACTTAAAAGTGAATGCCTGTGATTTATAGATGTGAGTGATTCCATCGCTGTCAAGGTAATAGTTCTATGATGGGGTTCTGGGAGAAGCATGACAATCAGTTGGTGTTTATTGCTGAAAAACAAAATTAAAAGTAAAAAAAAACCCGCAGAAGAAACAGGCCTGGTTTGAGCTGACAAATGTAATGGATTAGTGTTGTTAGTTGTGATTTAGCTGGACAACACAGTGGGGTCTTGTAATAAGGATATGATGATGCACCACAAGGAATCTATAGACTCATAAAGGTTGACCTTATAAATCTCTACTTTTATCAATTCCATACAGCACCCACTCCCTGCGTTGGTAGCCTTGGACCAATAAAGCTGCATCTGATAACCGCAGAATTTATGCCCCTTTTCCCAGTGAAGCTAATCACACTAGATTAATAACTTCAGTAAGAATGGAATTAATTGTTCTAAAAAAATAGAAGAGCTGTGAAAAGTTCGCCTGCACTAGCTCAAAATCTTTCAAACTGTTAAAAAGAAATTTTGCGTGGAATTAAATCATAGTGGCTTTCCGTAGGAAGGAAGGATTCAATCACTGTGTTTATTACAGTTGAAAGATTACCAGGGTAACAAGCTGAGGCATTTGCCAAAGCTTTGCAAAAAGTCTTTTGCTTCTAGGTTTTGCTGCAGTGGAAAAAAGAAAACGACTGAAATATAATGGGCTGCTGACACTAGGAGTGAAACCACAAGGCACCACGAAAGACTTCTCTAATTGATTTAATTATTTATAATTACTCATTTGGGGTTTATGTGTACTTAAATCTGAGTGAGGGAAAACATGCTAGTCTGCAGCTAATGATGTGTTCCATCATAATTTGCAGCCGCCAATACTGTAATTCACAGCCTAACTTGTCGAGAAGTGAGAATCCCTAGCATTAGGCTGGAGCCAGTGGTCGCTTTTGAGAAAACCTCGAACAATAAGCAATTCTTCATGGAACAAAACTATTACAATGGCTGCCCTTTGATCCTGCCTTTCCCCTGTTGCTGACTGAGCTTTGTCACCATGCACTGTCATGCATAAGGGAGCACATTTGAATGAAGCAATCTTCTGTAATTTACCAGAGGCTAGCTGGATGGCTTTGAAGTGCCAACATCAGTTGTGATAACACGTTAAGGGAAAGATTTTCTTCAGTGGGGGTGGGGTGGGGGAGAACGGGGGAGGGAGGTGCTGGCAGTATTAGTAAAATCATGGGGTAGTGTTAGGGGAGGGGGAGTGGTGTCCAAGGAGTGGGGGAGCGGCCAGGGGCCACCATTGCGGGTACTCCAAGGAGCTCTTGCCTCACAATCGTTTAGATAATCAGAATCTTGGAGCCAAGGCATCAGAACATCAAACAGGACAGGGCCTCTTGTGATACAAATGTGAGCAATGATTAAACTCTTAAGGTGCTCTTCATTAATGTCTACTTCAAAGAAAACATTATGGACTCTGGGACCGACTAATTTACACATTGTGGGAAATGGCTTCAAGCTTTACGTGCAATTGGTTATGGAGCTGGGGGTTGCCGGGGATGGGGAGGTGGGAGCATGATGTGGGGAAGCGCCCCCTTTCTCCCAGAAACACACACTGCAAAGAAAGTAATTGAAACAAGATGCGTTTCAAAGAAGAGAAAACAAGAAAAGGTTGCGTCCAAATGTGGTTATCACACATGGTGAACATGTATCGCACAGCATGTTTTACAACCACTCATTCCCCCAAAAAAATTGCTACTGGACTGAAATAACTAAATGCAACCTTTTTTATTGTGTACTAACAGGATGGGAGGGAAAACAGGAATCAAACAAGATGGCCTAAAATTCTTGTTAAACCTTTATGGCACTTGTTATGTGACTTAAAAGAAGGCCAGGTTAAGGGCGTGAAATATTTCTGAGGTCGTTTGATCAAGAAGTACAAAAACAATCTTGTTTCTCACTATTGCTTTTTCTAAAAAAAAAGGTTGACTGCTCTAATAATGTAAAGATTAAGCAGTTGACTTCCTTTACTAGGAAGTTCTTCCCCCTCTTCATCTCAAACCCCTGCCTATATGCTTGGCAGGGAAGCAGACTAGCCATGGGCAAAATGGCTGAAAACCACTTAGTAAACCACAAATTTCAGAGCCCTGGTCACATCTGCATTTTATCAGCTTTTTCCGGATAGTATTACGCCAAACAATTGTCTGCAGATCTGCAGACAGCTGAGACTTTAAAGTGCTGAATTACTGGGAAAATGCAAGAGATAAAAACCAGCACATGTATCCCATCAATGTAATGAAACCAACCTGCTCCTAGTGACATAGCCCTTTAGGACAGTTTAGACTATCACAAAGTAAGGGTGCTATCTCATTTTAACCCCTAATTTGCTGACGATGATCACTACATGATGATGTATTTTGTCCCCTCATGCCTAAAACTCCTTCCTAATGGATCCTTGCTGCAGTTGTTTGGGTAACATCAGCCCTTCAGCAGTTTACTCCAGTGACCGGTTCTTATGATGCTGTGGTGGTTTGGCAGTTCGACTTCAGAGGACATCGTGGGACACATGAAAATCTCCAAGTCACTTCTATCTCCAGTAAGGACACACAGCAGGATGGAGGATGTTAGGTAGATTTTCCTTTACCTGTTTGTACCAGGAGCTTGAAATCTCAGTTTCAATCCCAGTGCCTACTGCAATCCCAGCTATCTAAGGGAACTGAGACCATCACAGCTTTAGTGAGTGAGCTGAATGATGTTGAGATTAGGACACTTTGTTAGCTGAGAATTACTCGATGGAGTAATTCTCCCCATTTAATATTAGCGCACAAATCATGTCATACGTCTTCTCTAATGACTTCAGAATTGATCAGTTTCGTTCAGTCAAAATAGACTCTTGTACTTTTTTTGCAGGCTTTGAGGTAAGCCATGGGGAAAATCAGCTTCTCGTTCTATATTGATTTGGGCTGTTACAAACTGATGACATTGATCAGCTTGAACACTGTCTTTAATTTGTGAGAAATGCAAATTGGTACCCTTCGGAAGTAATTGCCCTCAATGCCAATTCTTTTGTGTGGCAAACCAGAGCCTGCTTATCCAATGTAATGCTCAGGGAAGCTGGGTACTGGCCATTCACTGCTAGTGTCTGTTTTTGTATTGGGCCTTGACTGATGGAGTTAAAATTGTGTTTGTCCTATGACTCAAGAACTGTTGTAATCATGTTTGGTCAGTTTGAGCAAAGTTCTTGGTGGTTATAAGTGCATAGCGAAAAAAAATGTTGTTAATTGACAATATCGTGCAGAGACGCTACTGAGATTAGCTGATGTGGCATTAGATTGAGTTATAGGTTGGGCTGGAGCATCAGAAACTAAGGGGTGACTTTATGCAGGTTTATAAAATCATGAAGGGCATGGATAGGGTACATAGACAAGGTCTTTTCCGCAGGGTACGGAGTCCAAAGCAGGTTTAAGGTGAGAGGGGAAAGATTTAAAAGGGACGTAGGGAGTAATTTTTTCACGCTGAGGGTGGTGCGTCTATGGAATGAGCTGCCAGAGGAAGTGGTGGAAACTGGTACAATTACAACATTTAAAAGGCATCTGGATGGATACATTAATAGGAAGGGTTTAGAGGGATATGGGCCAACTACTGGCAAATGGGAATAGATTAATTTAGGATATCTGGTCAGCATGAACGAGTTGGACTGCAGGGTCTGTTTCAATGCTGTACAAATCTATGTCTCTATGACTGTATTTAATTAAGGGCAGAATCTTCCCAGCTACTGAGTGATGTGGGCTTTGGTGAGAAATTTGGGAGAATTGCGTGAGGTTGGTGGTGAGGTTCTTCCCAAAGTCAAGAGCAAAAGGTCTCATTTTCCAAGTGAGATTCTTGCTCATGAGAGTGAGAGGACTATTTGATGCATTGACATCCTAATTCTGAACTAATCTCACCTTGTTTAAAAGCAGTTTCCCATCTACTGGATTGAAACTAGATGGTGACTATTTCCAACATGAAAGTCAAAGCAGTTACCTGGAAACTGCAGCTTTTTGCTTACTCCTCCAGTACAACATGGTTATACGAGTAGATTTTAATATGTGTTCATGGTAACTTTTGCATGAAAATTTTTTAACCCCAAGAATATAGTGGCAGCATGGTGGCTCAGTGGCTAGCACTGCTGCCTCCCACCACCAGGGACCTGGGTTTGATTCTACCCTCAGGTGACTGTCTGTGAGGAGTCTGCACGCTCTCCCCATGTCTGCATGAGTTTCCTCCAGGTGCTCTGGTTTCCTCCCATGGTCCAAAGAGGTGCAGATTCGGTGAATTGACCATGCTAAATTGCCCATAGTGTCCAGGGATGTGTAGGCTAGGTGGATAGCCATTAAAAACGCAGGGTTACAGGGATGGGATGGGTCTGGGTAGGGTGCTCTTTGAAGGGTCTGTGTGGACTTGATGGGCCGAAAGGCCTGCTTCCACACTGTATGGATTCTATAATTCTGATATCTGCACTAATGCAAGCAAAAGCTGGATTAAGACAGAATTAGGGCTGTTTAATGCTGGAGTTCCACACAGAGATCACGATCCATTACCCTATGTAAGCATCACAATTTTTATGTATTTACTATGAATCTCCCTCTGAGAACAAATGTTCAGTCACTCCTCCTAATATCTCCTTCTTATGCTCAGTGCCTGTTTCTCTCTGACTGTGCTTCAGTCAAGTGCATTGACAGGTTTAGCTAAATTGAAAGTATATAGATTGTTCAGTTGGTACTGTACTTTCCACTGTAATGGAGAGCAGGGGACTTAGAGTCATCGAGTCCTACAGCACAGAGACAGAACCTTCAACCCAAACTGGTCCATGTTGACCAAAATGTCCACCCATGCTAACCCCATTTCCCTGCACTTTGCCCATATCCTTCTCAACCTTTCCTATCCATGTATTTGTCCAAATGCCTTTTAAATGTTGTTAATGTACCCCCCTCAACCACTTCCGCTGGCTGCTCATTCCATATATGTACCACCTTCTGTGTAAAAAAGTTGTCCTTCCAGTTCCCATGTATATTTTCTCCTCTTACCTTAAACTGATGCCCTCTAGTCCTCGATTCCCCAACTCTGGGAAAAAGACTGAGTGCATTCACTCTATCCATGCCTTTCATGATCTTAAACACTTCTATAAGATGCCCCTCAGTCTCCTGCGCTCTAAAGAAAAAAATCCCAGCTTGTCCAACCTCTCCCTATAACTCAGTCCTTTGAGTCCTGGCAACATTCCTGTAAATTTCTTCTGCACTCTTTCCAGTTCAATAACATCCTTCCTATAGCAAGGTGACTAAAACTGAACACAATACTCCAAGTGTGGCCTCACCAACATCCTGTACAACTGCAACATAACTTTCCAAGTTCTATACTCAATGCCCTGACTGATGAAGGCCAGTGTGCCAAAAGCCTTCTTCACTGCCCTGTCTACCTGTGACTCCACTTTCAGAGAACGGTGCACCTCAGCTCCAAGGTCCCTCTGTTCCACCACACTCCTTAAGGCCCTACCATTCACCATGAAACTCCTACCTCGATTTGACTTCCCAAAATGCAACACTTCAACTTATCTATATTTAACACCATTTGTTATTTCTCAGCCCACTTCCCCAGGTGATTAAGATCCTGCTGCAATTTCTGATAACCTTCCTCACTGTCCACAATACTGTTTATTCTAGTGTCATCCACACACTGACTAATCATGCCTTGTACATTCTCATCCAAATCATTGACATAGATAACAAATAGCAATGGGCCCAGCACCAACCTCTGAGGCACACCACTAGTCACAGGCCTCCACTCCAACAAGCATCCTTCCACTATAACCATCTGCTTTCTACTATCAAGCCAATTGTGTATCCAGTTTGCCAGCTCTCCCTGGAATTCACGCGATCTAACCTTCCAGAGCAGTCTATCTTGTGGAGTCTTATCAAAGGCCTTACTGAAATCCATATAGATTACATCTACTGTCCTGCCCTCATCAAACTTCCTGCTCAATTCCTCAAAGAACTCTAACAAATTTGTGAGGCATGATCACCCATACACGAAGACATGCTGACTACACCTAATCAAACCCTGTCTTTCCAAATACTTGTATAACTTATCCCCAGGAATCTTCTCAAGTAACTTTACCTACCACAGATGTTAAGCTTACTGGTCTATAATTCCCAGGTTTTTCTTTGCAGCCCTTCTTGAATAAGGGCACAACATTCGCTACCCTCTAGTCTTCTGGGACCTCACATATGGCTAACGATGATGCAAATATATTAGCTAGGGCCCCCGCAATTTCTCCTCTAGCCTCTTGCAGGGTTCTTGGATATATCGGGTCAGGACCAGGAGATTTATTCACCTCCATACATTCTAATACTTCCAATACTGCATCTGCTGTGATATGGATTGTTCCCAAGATATCGCCTCTAACTTCCCCAAGTTCCCAAGTCTTCATATCTTTCTCCACGGTAAACACAGAGGAGAAATATTCATTGAGGACCTTATCCATCTTCTGTGGTTCCACTCATACATGTCCACTTTGGTCCTTGAGAGGTCCTATTCTCTGTCTAGTTATTTTTTTTTCCTTTTATATACTTTAAGATCTCTTTGGATTCACCGTAATCTTCTCAGCCAAAGCTGTCTCGTACCCCTTTCTTGCCCTCCTCATTTCCTTCTTCAGTAAACTCCTGTATCCCCTATATACCTCCAGGGATTCCCTTGATCCCAGCTACCTGTACCTGAGCCAGGCCTCCTCCTTTTTTCTGATCAAAGCCTCAATATCTCTCGTTATCCAGGGTTCCCTACTCCTGCCAACCTTGCCCTTCACCCTCACAGGAATATTTTGATCTTGAACTCTGGCTATCCCACTTTTAAAGGCCTCCCATTTGCCGGAGGTCCCTTTGCCTGCAAACAAAATACTCCAATCAATCCCTGCAAACTCCTGTCTAATTCCATCAACATTTGCCTTAACCCAATTTAGAACTTGAACCTGTGGACCAGTTTTGTCCTTTCTGTAACTATTTTAAAATTAATAGAACTATGGTCACTCATCCCCAAGTGCTCCCCCACTGTCACCTCAGTCACCTGTCCAGCCCTATTTCCCAAGAGTGTGTCAAGTTTTGCCCCTTCCCGAGTAGGACCTTCTATATACTACTTGAGGAAACTCTCCTGAACACATTTAACAAATTCAACCCCATCTAAGCCCTTAACACTATGGCACTCCCTATCTTTGTTAGAAAAATTAAAATCCCCCACAATGACAACCCTATTGCTCCTATAAGTCTCCCCAATCTTCCTGCATGTTTGTTCCTCTAAATCCTGTCGACTATTTGAGGGCTGAGAGTACAACCCCAATAATGTCACCATCCCCTTCTTGTTTCTTAGCTCCACCCACAAAGCATCAGTGGACGACACTTAAGAGGGTCTGTCAAGAAAAAAAATGCCTGCTGAATCCATGCACCAACAAAGCAGACTTCAAAGGGAGAAAGGAATATTCAAAAAATAACAAAAATGAAGAAGTGAATTAACAACAAATAAAATAAGAAAGAAAATAATTAATTATTGTCATTTAGCCATTAAATGCAACTCAAATTGAGATACAACTTCTGCTTTAAAAATTGTACGTATCCATGACTGAAAATCTCATACTGAAGACTTATACAGCATACAGAGCTACAAGAAAACAATGAATTCACAAATTTCTATCATAGACTAACAAAGGAGCAGGAGTAGGCCATAGAGCCCCTCCAGCCTGCTCCGCCATTCTAGATTATAGTTGATCATCAACCTCAATACCGTATTCCTCACATATCTCCATATTCCTTGATATCATTAGTGACTAGAACTCAATCAATCTCTCTCTGTGATCTACTTAATTGTTGAGCTTCTCACAGCCCTGTGGCCTAGAGAATTCCAAAGATTCATTACTGCCTGAGTGAAAAAGTTCCTCCTCCTCTCAGTCCTAAGTGACTTTTATTCTACAAGCCATGATTGAATGGCGGAACAGACTCGATGGGCCGAGTGGCCTATTTTCTGCTCCTATGTCTTATAGCGAGGGAAAGCATCCTTTCTATGTCTGCTCTGTCTAACACTTCATGAATTTTATAAGTTTCTATGAGATTGCCTCTCGTTCTTCTTAACTCCAGAGAACAACCTCTCCTTATAGGGCAAACCCACCATTCAGGGAATAGTGGGGCGAACCTCTGCTACACTCCCATTTTCACCCCTCAGGATGTCACCAAGTGCTTTACAAGTAGTAAAGCATAAGATGTGTTATGGTAATACAGTTGGAAATACAACAGACAATCTGTGCACAGTAAAGTCACACTAACGGCAAGTGACAAACAGCACATAATCTTCTTTCGTGATGTTGGCTAAGACATATATTTAGGCTCAGACACCAGAGAAAACTCCCCTGCTCTCTTTTGAATAGTGTCATGGGATTTTTTTACATCCGTCCATTACAGCATGATAGTTTCCTGTATTTCTGGGGAGATGGTGATGTGGTAGTCATATCACTGGATGAGTAATTCAGACACCAAGGCTGCTGCTCAAGTTCACCGTAGTAGCTTGTGGAGTCTAAAATACAATGGGGAATTAAACACTACTCTGAATAATGGTGACCATGAAACAATCATTGATTGCTGTACAAGACTACACAGTTCACTAATTCCCTTAAGGAAAGGAAATCTGCTGTCTACCTGGTTAGCCACATGTGACTACCAGACTCACAGCAATTTGGTAGATTCTTGTCTATCCTCTGATATGACCTAGGAAGGCACCCAGTTTCAGGGCAACTGGGAATAATCAACAAATGCTGGCCTTGACAGTGATAGCCACATCCCATGAAAGAAAATAAAGTTCCCAATTTTTGTTGGGGATGCTCTAGCCTGTTTTATGCTGAGGTGGGCATTTTTTATGTGTCTGTTTCTGTGCTTTGTGCTAGCAAACTACTAAGTCTCCAAGAGATGCTACTAGAAAGTGATGAGGCACAAGCAACTTGTTGGATTTACCCCATCGCTGTGAGACTGAGAACAATTGCAGTGTCTGAGATAGTGTCACAGAAGTGAATTAAACATGGGGAGTGGAAATGGATACTTGCTCGTATGAGCTGGACACAAGGAAAAATCCAAATGCTAGAATAAGAGCAGTAAGTCATGGATGCCTTTGACACACCCTGAGGTAGCATTCGGAAAAAGAAGGTTGAATGTGGGAATTCTATGATGCCTCCAGCAGCTTTCACATGTGTCTTTGGTAGGAGCCAAAGGTGATCAAGATATTGGGAGATGCAGTGGACCATGATGTTGACAGGTAGGCCAACAGTGATCAGCAGTAGTCCTAAAGTAATGGTAAGAACATTTTAAAAAATGCACCTCATTTCTGGTAGTTCCAGTGGTTCGTTTCAGAACTGCTAGATGAGTCCCTGAGGTAACTCTAAGCTTAGAGGCCTGATTTCTGCTTCAATTAGAGGAGGCAACTTCTGAAACAGGATTCACATTTTGTTGTATTATGCTTTAGGTAGCTATGATATAGTCTTGTCATTACTTTCCTTTCTTCTACTACTTTAAACAAAACTGTTGACTGCTGGAACAGGCTCAAAGGGCTGAATGGCCTGGTCCTGATCCCATGTTCGTAAATTAAACCTAATTAGATTCACAGCCCCTCAGGGCACTGTAACAAATGCCGAGTTTCAAATCAAACTTACAGGTTTCAATTTCAATATTATTTTGCCATATTGGTGTGCCCTGTGGTGCCTATCTGTTATGGAAGGCCTGAAAGGTACATGTTAGGAATACTCCAGCACCACAACTGTAAATTGTGTGCAGCAACAGATGGCAGATGTCTCTTTCTGGTATCAATGAGAATGTAGAAACATTAGCTTGGTCTTCCCAGTTAATGGATAACCACAACACCACCATCTCCTCAACACAATTCTCCTTTCAATGTTGAGCCTCAGGGCCAGTCTAGTTATCTGTGGTAAGGATTAGACCACTGGTGAGTTTTAACAAGAAGGCATTGACTTACATAACAAGATGTAGCTTATTGCATAATCGTAATAGCTACATTTACATTGACTTGTCATTTTTTTGATTCATTTGACACTGTATCAGCTGGAGTTGTGTAGCTTGGGCCTTATAAATGACTCAAACCATGTAACCAATGTAATATCCACGTCGATAAAATTTACCTCATGGTTAGATCTTATCATGGGCTTATTTAAAAGCAGAGGAGATTTTTGTTACATAACCAACATTAAACAACAGTCTCTCCATGAGATTTCTTCACTTTTTGTGCCCTTTTATTGAGCAGCATATCCCCCCAACCCCTCCCACTAAAATCAAAACTCTTTCCTTTGTTATTCATATGGGATGATGAAAAACAAGGCCATTTCTAGTCTTGTATAGTTTTGCATTTTTTGCATTCATAGTTAAATCCCAAATCACATAAGATATTCCAAAATACATCACAGGCACAATAAATGTACAGAACAAAAATCAGATTGTAGGCTCCAAGAAAACAATCTCTCATTGTCAAAAGGATTATGGTATGTTGTATAGAATTATGGAAGTTCAGCAGGTCTATTTCAATGTGAGGACATCAAAATTGACAAATAACAAATAAGTGTCAAATTAAGTATTATAATTGTCAAATGAGTTATTTTGATGAGTGATTGGCAGCTTTCTTACACCAAAACTATCCACACACTGTTGTCAAGCACAGACTAGTGACAAAGAATTGACATTCACTTTTGCATCTGCCTATTTACTTCTGACTTTCTGACGGTTTTTCAAAGACTTTTCACTTAGAGGAGTTATAAAATGTTGTTATAAAATTGACTGACAAACTCATGGTTTCAAACACACAAATTATTAACAACATTACACTGAAATCTTATGGCATCAATTGAGAACATGTTTTCATTTGATGGTTTTGCTTCCAGTTGTGGTAAAATTATGTTCATAAATTTGGCGAATGACATGTTATTGTCAGATAATAAATATGGGAAATTACAGGATAATGAGCCTTATCCCAATTCAACTCCCACTCATTCTCAAATCAAAGTTATTCGCCCAATTGCACTTGGAGTCATTTATCAAGCAAATCTCTTTTTTAAAATTGTGAAGGAAAAATCCATATTCCATAATTGTTATTAATAGTAATCCTTTTTGATTGATTCTCAAGATGAATATGAATTAGGCTGTTGTTACTTATTGTGTTTTAAAATAGTCAGCATTCTGATGATCTTAATTTACTTGTTGAATGCAAGAGTCACTAAATTGCACAACTTTTCTTTGCCTGTATGTTTTAACTACTCAATGAATATAAGTGCAACATTGTTTCTGTAAACATCTCTGTATTCAATTTCCATTTTTGTTGTAACGATTTCAGTGTCTATGAAGTTAAATCTTATTGAACATGGGTGGCCCAGCAAATCTAGGTTTATTCACATTAACAATTTAATCTTTTTGATATTATGATCCTTGTAGCCATATAACCTTTAAAGAATATGCATTTTCCAGTGATGGAGAGAATCGTGTGACAACATTTCACATTTCAAGAGTTTTGTAACAAACAACTAAAATGAACACAGACGAAACATTAGTTATGTTGGAGTCATACCTAGCACAAAGGACAATGATTGTGGTTGTTGGTTGTGAATCATTTCAGTTCCGGGACATCTCTGCAGAGGTTCCTCAGGATAGTGTCCTAGGGCCAACATCTTCAGCTGTTTCATCATAAAGTCAGAAATGAGATGGTTCACTGATGATTGCATAATATTCAGCACCATTGAAGTAATCCGTGTCCAAATACAGAAAGAGCTGAATGACATCCAGGCATGGGCTGATATGTAACCTCATGCCACCCAAGTGGGCAATGATTATCTCCAATAAGAAAGAATTTAATGATTACACTTTGACATTCAGTTGCATAACCAATGCTAAATTCTCCATTATCAAACTACGATAACTAAGGGGTTACCACTGACTAGATGTTGAACTGGACTAGCCACAAAAATATAGTGGCTACAAAAGCAAGTCAAAGGCTAGTGATCCTGCAGTGAGGAAATCATCTCCTGACTCTTGTCCACCATCCACAAGGCACAAGTGAGGAAAGTGGTGGAATATTCCTCAATTGCCTGGGTGAATGCAATTTCAACAGCAATCAAGAAGCTTGACACAATCAAGGACAAAGTAGCCCATCTAATTTGCACTACCTCCACAAACATCTCTTCCTTGACCTCTGACGCTCACCAGCAGAAGTGTTTACCAACGACAGGATACACTGTAGTAACTCATCAAGGCTCCTTAGATAACATCTTCCAATCCTGCGACCACTACTATCTAAAAGGAAAAAGGGCAGAAGATACATGATAGCATCACCAGCTACATCAAGTCAATCACCATCCTGTTTTGGGATTGGCTATATTGCCATTCCTTCAGTGTTACTGGGTAAAAATTCTGCAACTTCATCTTTAACAGCAATATGGGTGTACCTACACCAAATGGACTGTAGGGGTTCAGGGGCCCACCACCACCTTCTCAAGGGCAATTAGGAATAGGCAATAAATGCTGACCTATAACATAATTAACTAACACACCAAACTGCATAAAAAGGTACTTTGTCATTAACTAATTAACACACAACCCAAATTACATTACAACCAGTGTATTATGTCACGCTCTGTAGATTGCTTTGTAGATTAAGTTCCTCTTGGGATTTCAACATGCTCCTTTCTACCTGCCACCTAGGTCGAGTCTTCTGGTATGCTTTGAAAGTTCCTTCATTCAGTGTTTGGAGTATCTTGACTGAGAACTGACTTCTAAAAGCAAGTCCAAAACTTGTGATTCCTTCAGAGATCGTAAGAACTGCCGATGCTGGAGTCAGAGACAACACAATGTGGAGCTGGAGGAACACAGCAGGCCAGGCGTATCAGAGCAGCAGGAAAGTTGACGTTTCTTCTGAAGAAGGGTCGCAACCCGAAAGGTCAACTTTCCTGCTCCTCTGATGCTGCCTGGCCTGCTGTGTTCCTCCAGCTCCACACTGTGTTGTCTGTTGTGATTCCTTGGTCCTGAAAACTCCTCATTCCTGTTTCTTTAAACAGAAGATCAGCTCTCCCTGCCTGGTATCCAACTCAGTTCCTAACATAAACAACCCTTTTCCCCAATTTTAACAGCAGCAACAGTTTCAGCCCCACCTGAGTCTGAGTCAATGTTTAGAAAGATCAGTTGCCCATCTTTTGTCTCAAAGTGACACTTGATTTTCTACATGTTTTGTTCTGGGCCTCTTCCACAATAACAAATATGAAATGTGCCAGTCTCCTAGGAGGGTCATATGATTTCACTATCCCTTCTTTCAAGGTATTTTGTTATCTGTTAAATTACATGAGACAGTTAAAAACATAACCACCTTATTAAGTCTTGCATTTCTAGCAATAAACATTGGCGATATATTATAACAACTGAACACAACATTGATTATAGCAAAATTAAAATTATGCAGGTGCTGGAAACCTTAAAGGTATCTAATCTATTGCTAAGATTTAAAGTAGTACATGATCTGGTCATAGGATTAATAAAACACCTAAACAAACGATGCAAATAACCAATTTTTTGAGTTAGAAAACACATTAAGGATGGCAGGACAGGTGATCTGCTACAAGTGCTTACAGCTTATGAATTGAAGGGTGAACTATAGACATTGTGATACAACAGAGAGGGGAAAATGTACTTAAAAACATAGAAAGTATGAACAGGAGGAGGCCATTTGGCCCTTCAAACCTATTCTGCCATTCAATATGACCGTGGCTGATCAGTACCCTGTTCCCGCTTTTCCCATATCCTTTGATTCCTTTAGTTCTAAGAACTATATCTACATCTCGCTTGAAAGTCTTCAATATTTTGGCCTCAACAGTTTCCTATGGCAGAAAATTCCACTGGCCTGCTACTGTTTGGGTGAAGAAATTCCTCCTCATCTCTTTCTGAAAAGGCCGAGCTATTATCCTTAGACTGTGATCCCTTATTTTTGACTCCCCAGTCGTCAAGAACATCTTTCCTGCATCTACGCTGTCTAATCCTGTTAGAATTTAAAGGTTTCTACGAGATACCCCCTCATTCTTCTAAACTCTAATGAATATAATACTAACTGATCCATTCTCTATTAGTACTCTGTCCTGCTGTCTCAAGAATTGGTCTGTTAAACCAATCTTCCTCAGTAGCTAAAACATTCTTCCTCAGATAAGGAGACTGAAACTGCACAGTACTCCAGGTGTGGTCTTACCAATGCCCCTGTAGAGTTGAAGTGAGGCCACCCAGCTCCTGTACTCAAATGCTCTTGCTATGAAGACCAACATACCATTTGCCTCTTCACCAGCTGTTGCACTTCCACGCTTACTTTCCACAACTGGTGGACAAGGACACTCAGGTCTCATTTCAGGTCCCCTTTCTAAATCTGTTGTTGTGGATAATCTTTCATTTATTCACATTATGCTACATTTACCATGAATTTCCCACTTATTAACTTGTCTAAATTACACTGAAGCTTATCTGTAACCTGCTGACAACTCACTTTCCCACCCAGATTTTTGTCATCTGCAAACCCGAAGAAATGACATGTAGTTTCCTCATCTAAATCATTAATATATATTGTGATTAGCTGGGGTCAAAGCACTGATCCCTGGAGTGCCCCACTTGACATGGTAATTTTCCTAATGTCTTTGTTTCCTGTCTGCCAACAAATTCTTAGTCCATTTCAGTGCACAACTTCCAAAAGATGTCTTTGAATTTTGCATGCTAATCTCTTATGTGGGAAGTTATGGAAAGCCTTCTGAAAGTCCAAGTAAAACATATCCACTGGCATCCCCTTATCCACTCTGCTCAAATCCTCAAATGATTTGAGCAGATTTGTCAAGCGCAACCTCCCCTTTGTAAATCCATGCTGAATCTGTCCAATGTTGTCACTATTTTCTAAGTGTTCTGCCATAACAGCTTTTATAATGGACTCTAGCCTTTTTTATGCAACTGATGTCAAGATAACCAGTCCATATTTTGTTGCTTTCTCTCTGCTTCCCTTCTTAAACAATGGGGTTACATTAGTTAACTTTCAGTATAAGGGAACTGTTCCAGGTTTATAAAATTTTGGAAGGTGACCACTAATGCATGGCTATATTGAGGGCCACTTCTTTAAGCACTCTTAGATGAAGCTTATCAGGCCCTTGGGATTTACTTGTCTTTAATCCCATTAGTTTCCCAAATACCATTTCACTACTTATATTAATTGTTTTCAATTTCTCCTTCCCATTAGACACTGTGTTTCCCCAAAGTTTTGGGATGTTATTTGTGTCTTCTATTCTGAAGACAGAACTAAAGAATGTATTTAACTAACACAGTGTGGAGCTGGAGGAACACAGGAGGCCAGGCAGCATCAGAGGAGCAGGAAAGCTGACGGTTCCAGTCAGGATCCTTCTTCAGAAATGGGGGAGGGGGAAGGGAACTGGGAAATAAATAGAGAGGAGGGGTGGGGCTGGGGAAGGTAGGTGGGATGGTGATAGGTGAGTGCAGGTAGGCAGTGATGGGAATTGGTCAGTGAGGTGGGAGGAGTGGATAGGTGGAAGAGAAGATGGATAGGTCAAGGAGGCAGGGATGAGAGGGGCTGGGGAAGGTAGGTGGGATGGCGATAGGTGAGTGCAGGTAGGCAATGGTGCAGATTGGGTCAGTCAGGTGGGAGGATCAGGTAAGTGGAAGAGAAAATGGACAGGTCAAGGAGGCGGGGATGAGAGGGAGGGTTGATAAAGGGATGAGGCCAGGGGTGGGGAGATTTTGAAACTAGTGAAATCCACATTGAGACCATTGGGTTGTAGGCTCCCCTACCCCCGCACCATCACCACACCAACACCTAAGACTAGATATTACAAAGACAACAATAATACTTTGTGTCCGAATGCACGTAGTATTCATAATAAAGTAAATAAACTGTTAGCATACTTTGATGAGATAAATATGGTCTGATAGCCATATGTAGACGTGACTGCAGGATGACAAGTATTGCTCCCCGAATATTGAGGCGTATATGACGCTGAAAAAGAATAGGAAGCTATTAATCAAGGACAGAATCTTTACAGTCATTTGAATGATTTGTGTTCAGGAGGTAAGAAATAGAACTGATTGGGTTGAGATAGGAATTGTGGAGGGAAGAAATCACTTGTAGAGGTGGTCCACAGGCCCCTTAGCAGTGACCACAATGGAGGATGAAATATAAGAAAATAAATGTTGGGTGCTTGTGACAAATCATGAATTATTTAATCTACAGATACACTGGAGAAAATTGGACCAATTAGCTTTCTATCTGTCTTGGGGAACAGTTTAGAATTGATCATTATAGAGGTTAAGGCTGGGAACTTGGAACAACTCAAGATACCTGGGAAGAGTTCTCTGAAAGGAAAATTGTACTGACTAATTTTTTGGAGTTCTTCGAAGCAGTAACATGGCTGTGGATAAAATGAAGCCTGTGGCCATATCATCCTTGAATTCCCAGGGTGTCAGTGTTCTAGTGCATGAGTCACAAAACATCAGTATGCAGGTCCAGCAAGTACTTATGAAGACTAATGGAACACCAGTGAAGTCAGGGTCATTGGATAATTTTTAGGCAGAGGTAAATAGATTCTTGTTAGGCAAGGGAATGAAAGGCTATCAGGATAGATGGGAATATGGAATTCAAAACACAAACCCATCAGTCATGACCTTATCGAATGGTGGAGCAGGCTCCAGGGACCAAATGGCCTACATCTGCCTCTAGCTTGTACTATTCGTATACATAGAAAATGCTGTTAAAATTGAGCAGGTCTGGCAGATGTGTAATTTCAAAGAGTTGCCGAATGTGTCAAAAAGATTCAAATTGGATTATCAACAAGCAAGTCACATACACCCCTGTCTACCAACAATGTTAGATTAAGAGCGGTGGGAGAAGCTGTTGTATAAACACCAGGCCAAATGGTCTGTTTCTGTGACAGAAACTTCGTGTAATACATACTCCAGCAGCCCTGGTTAGGCTACTGATCATCAAATATCCATTTTAACATCTCCATATGAATGATAGAGTTAAAGTGACAGACACTGTCTCGATGATTCATTTCACAAGTGGGCTTAACTATTAATATTCAATGCAGATGTTTTAATCTAGTACAGGATGTGATGATGCAGCTGCAGCAGCTCCTGAGATAAACTCGGAGCCAAGGCTTGCATAATAGGGTTCTTTAAGGAATAGAAAAATAACTTGTACCACTATAACTATGGATGATAATACACTCCATGCTGTGCAATAATTAGCATTGGTGGAACAATTAGTCACTTAAAAGCAGGCAGCTGGAAACTGAACTATTATAAATCCACTCTGAGTACACATCAAAGTGAAATAATCATATCCATTTGGTAGGCTCAGTGTGCTTTCTTCCCAGGTTGAAGTGGTAATCTGTGCCAAATTTAAGTCTCTGTTACCGGAAGTAAATAGGTACCAGATGACCAGAAGCCTGCAGAGCTACAGCAATTGTCAAGTGTCGACACTCCTGATCATTAATAGAGCTCAGAAACTTGGAGAAGTTCACTGACACTAGATCTCAAAAAACATATCACAGTAACAGAGAAAGCAGATTTTTTCACATTGCAGGATACTTTATATAACATATTCAATTGACAAATTTTGATTTTGTAGGGAAGCAATGATAACAACAGTCATTGTTAGAGTCTATAGATGTAGGAGATTCAATGCAGTGACATCTCCTTCACATCTACCGCCAGTGCTGTGAAAGACATGCTTTTTTAAGGGCAGGAGGTGACAACCCCTGAGAAGAGCTGCAGTTTCAACTGATAAACTCCAAAATATCTGCTGTAAATGCTCAGTGGCAGCTCCCAGTGATCTAGATGTGAATTGGAGATGTCATGGCTCTAAGCAACTTGTTGGGAGTCTGTGATTTGTAACTGAATGTGGAGTGTTGGGACGTGTATTGGATGGATAATGGAATACTCCCAGTAGCACGATAACCTACTCGATGTCAGCCCTGACTATAAGCAAGTTTTTACTTCACATTCAGTTCAAGTCATTCCTACCTAGATTGATTGAGATTATGTATGGCTGATGCTTTAAGTGTTGTGTTTTAGCTGAGAAGATGGAGCTGTCAACAGTGTTCAAGTTTCCTTTCCATGTCATTTCACTGGAAGCATCACTTGACAGTTAGCGTATGCATCGAATGTCACTATGGCTATTGGGGACTAGTGTTTAGCACCCCAGCATCAGCAATTATATGCCTATCATAATGTGGTGAATGTTAGGGTTATGTTCTATGAGCACTGTGGAGGCAGGAATGGCAGCCAAATTTGAAAATAACATATTGGGTCAGCTCTCCAATATATTCCCATGTCCAAGCCACCTTGCTGTAAGTGGAAACCAAAACAGAAGTTGCTGGAAGCTCAGCAGGCCTGGCAGCATCTGTGAAGAAAAAATCAGAGTTAACGTTTCAGGTCCAGTGACCCTTCCTTGATGTAGGTGGAGTTCACTGGGCAGAGCTGCTGGATTATAAAGGATATAACCAGAGCCTTAGACAGCAAACCTGTGTTGCTTTTGGCTCTGTTTATTGGCAGTGCAGCTCCTCTTAGGAAAAGAAAACAGATCAATTATCGAAAAGGAAGAAATTTAGGGCCAAACGTAAATGTTCAGCAAACAAGAACTTATTGTAACACTCATTACATTTTTCTACGTTAAATGTTTCATTGGGTTCTCATGAGGAGAATTTACCAAAGTATGGCCACATATTTAAATAACACTCTCGCATTGCATGAGCAGCTCACCAAATTACCACGGTGAATAACTGAGTCTTTTAAGGACTCCATTCATTCCCGCAGTTTCTCTGTCCCTATTGCACTTACTTAGACACCAAACACGATGATGACTACAAAAAGTACTGATGCAGGTGATATACTGACTGAGGTTAGATGGACAATGTTGGCACCAAGTGAGAGCAGTCTTGCAGCACTGTGGAACAGTGGAGAAGTATTGGATGAGTATGGTGCAATTAATCATGTCAAAAGGGGAAGACAAACCACGAAGGTTGGGGAGGATAGTTCCCCTTTGTCATAGAACATTTCAAATTTTATCATTCTTGTATGTAAGTGTTGGGGATATATTGTGCCTGTATGTAATGTTAACTTAAGCAATGGCTTGACAACATGATGTTAAAGATTTGCTGAAACCATCAAAAGCTTGTATCAGATTACCAGCAACCAAGTCAAATATTCTCCCATATACCAATAGGGTTCAATATTGAGTTCAACACCTTTAAATTGTGAACCCATTCCTTCCCTTTCTTTTAGCTTTGCATGTTACATTCTCTGTCGCCATGTCTTCTCTCCCTTCCTCCCACTCCAGTGGGATTGTCTGTTCTTTTAAGTCTGGCAGTTAGACACACCATTGTTCTGCCATTCTCACATTCCAATCACTTAATCTGAACTGTCATCATTCTTTCTCCCCCAGCACTCCAACGCCCAAACCTACCCCACCTCCCCTCACCCCACCACCCCTACTACAGCATAAATTCTGCCCCCTCCACACTTCACTTCAGGTCTGATGAAGAGCCTTCTAGACTTGAAACATTAGCTTGCTTTCTCTCCATGGATGCTGCCTGACCGACTGTGATCTCCAGCATCTGTACGAATTTGCTCCTACAGAGTGAGGGGAGGCTTGTGTTGAACATAAATGCTGATTTTGGTCAGAATGTCCTGTGTTGATGCTGTAGATTCAATACAATAAACACTGCAACAACATCCTTATCTTCTCCAGATGAATTAGAAAGTGACAGACATTTGACATTTTCTGGAATAACACAGTGTAGAGCTGGAGGAACACAGCAGGCCAGGCAGCATCAGAGGAGCAGGAAAGTTGACTTTTCAGGTCAGGATGCTTCTTCGGAAAGGTTTCTGAAGACCAGAGAAATGAGCTTTATGACTCACATTCAATGCAGATTTCTTTTGCCTGATATAGGATGTGATAATGCATCTATAGCCACTCCTGAGATAAACATGGAGTTATACCTAACTGGGTAGAAACATGAGGGCTCTGCAGAGCAGAAAAATAACATGTACCACTGAAATGAGATGATAATAATCTGTGTACATCACAATAATTAGAGATGGTCGAAAAATTAGTCACATAAAAACAGATTGTGGTAAAATGAGCTAGTATCCCAAGATGTTTTGTCTTTTATCATGTATTTTGATGACACGCTATGAATTTGAGCTCATAACAGACTGGATGAAAAGCAGGCAAAGCCAAGAACTATCTTCAGGCTTAAACTTCAAAGAAAGCCCAAATATTATACTTTTATGCTAAATACGACAGTAAAGATAACAATAGATATTTCAGGCTTTGACTTAAGTAAGGACTAATCTATCTTCTATCTTGATCGTGTCCATATGCCTATTTAAATCTTCTAGCCTAGATTATTGCAGTCTGCTGGTGTTCTTTCTGACTCTGCCCATTTTGTGGTAGTTATATTTCATGATGTGCAGCTCCATGACATCATCACAAGATTGCTCTAGGGTCCTGTAGTCCTTACACAACATTGTACAACTGATGAAATACTTTTGAAGTGTAGGTGCTGTTGCAATATAGGGGACACAGGGGCCAACATATACGCAGGAAACTTGCATAAACAGCAATACAATGATACTTAATGCTCTTCTTCAAAATAATGCCTTGGTATATTTTATGTTCAGCTGTGTGAACAGGCTGGATCTGCCAAACCTGGGGGCGTTTTCACATTTCTTTTTGTCTCTATGAATATCATTATAATTCAGCCCACTTGTTTACTTTGATGAGTGAGTTATACTTTCCTCTGAATGGAAGAATAACAGGCCACTCCCCTCCGACTTCTCAGAGTCTGCCACCATACCAATCCAGTTTCCTCGGTCAAATGTTTCTCCAGGTGGAAAGTAAGTCCTCGAACACCACCTCCCCACCCCACACCCCCACCCCCACCACCCCCATCAGCAAGTGTGAATCTCCCACTGCAAAGCAGGAAAATTGCAGTGTCGTAATCCCTATATAGTGGAAGCAGGCCATTCAGCCAATTGAGTCCACACCAACCCTCCGAAAAGCAGCCCACCCGGATGCACTCCCTCTACCCTATCACCCTGCATTTCCCATGGCTAATCCGTCTAGTCTTCACATTCCTGGACACTATGGGCAATTTAGCATGGCCAATCCACCTAACCTGCAAATCTTTGGACTGTGGGAGGAAACCAGAGGTCCCAGAGGAAACCCACATAGATACGAGGAGAATGTGCAAACTCCACACAGACAGTCACCCGAGGATGGAATATAACCCAAGTCACTGATGTTGTGAGACAGTAGTGCTAACCACTGAGCAACCGTGTCCCCCTAACTGCGTGCCCCCTCTGAGCCATTGTGCTGCCCTTCTAAGTATTGGAGCATGTCTGACACTGCAGTTTTGTAACATTCAGATGGGTATCTCAATAGGTAAGAAAAAAAGCCCCAGGGGAGAAGGAAAACATCAAAGACTGCACCCTTCCACCTCACTGTTAAAATGCAGTGGGTGGTGAAGGAGCAGCACTGCAATGGTAATGGCAAATAGGTCAAAGAAAGTTGTCACTTCACTGGCACACTTTGTCTATATTTTCTCTCATGATCTTGCCTGGTTCTGGGCAGGGAGGTATAGGGAACTCCATTCCGAGTCAGTCAAATTCCATTTGATTTGTGGATTTATGGATCATGGACTTTTTTTAATTGGTGTTCAAGTTCTGCAATTTTGCTAAATGTCCCTGAGGACTATAGATCATTGCCTGGATTGGACCCAATTCTTGCTTTTGTACAATCCGCCACGCTTTAATTGACATTCAGTAGTTTCCCGAATGGCTAGTTGTGAGGGCTAAATCTAATAAAGAAAACACAAGTGATATCCCTACACATCAGTCATTGAGGAACCCTTTCAATGGTAGTTGTTTTTCTCTTTATCAGAAATAAAATGACTTACACAAAAAAACTTACTACTTGCTCTGAGTTCACAGCAATTCAGCATTTGATAAACATCATATCGAATTGCAGCTTGAATGGAAGTTAATGTGATCAGTTTGATAGTGTAGCTCAAACGCTGTATCATTTGTGTTGAACAGGGCACTGTGTAGTAATCATCTTTGAATGTAGCTGGCTCCAAGAGAGGCTCCCTTATCCCAGGTCACCATTGCTCTTTGTTTTGTCTCATTATTTCATGGTGAGCCCAAGCAAAACTGCTTGTGGTGAGAGTGTCACGGAAATAAAACACAGAGAATAGCTCCACATTTAGACATCAGATATATCATACAGCTTTACAGGTTATAATTATCCCTGTTTCACTCACCCAGGGGGGAGGCTATGTGTAATATTTCTGGGACTGTGAAACTAAGCATTTCTTTAAGTACATGATTTACTCAACATCTCATTTACTTTTTTTGGTCAAACACAGTTATTTAAAACATAAATCAGCAAGCAGTCTAGACTCTGAGGAAATGTAACAGGCAAAAGGAATTGTGCAGTGTCTTAACCCTTTAGACTCTGGACATTAAAATGATTGCCAGTTTATATGATATCTTTTAGGGGAATTGGAGACAGAAAGATGCAATATCATACTTGAGATAATTCACCTGATGTATGCTTTGACCACTGCGTATTTAACATTCAGGGGGGTTCAGGCCCCTATTTAAGTCACAAATTAGTATTCGCTAGTGAATTTAAAACAACATCATTCTGAATGATTGGGTCTGACCTTTGTGGTGTTATTTATTTCATTTGAAATTAATCTGAAGAGATGCCCAACATTTGACCTTGTTGGAGATAACCAGGTCTGTGGAATCAGAGGTTCATTTCAGGCTGCTGGATATGGTCGCTATCAACCTCTTGCCCTTTGCTGTGGAATAAGAATACCCAGCATGTGGGTCATTCTGATAGTTGATGTGCAAAGATGTTAAATGAAGCCTAGAGAGATTCAAGTAGAAGCATTTGAAGATCATATTCAGATTTGGGTCATCCTGGTTCAAATCGAAACCTCTCTCAGTAGGGTATATAATACAAATGGGTCTGGAAGGGGGATGGGTCGGGAAATTGCTAGAGCTATAAAATCCCCCTTGAAGTGTACTCTTAAAAAAATTACAGCTTTTTGCGGTTCCCAAGTATTTTATAACTCAAATGATCACTGGTGTGCTGGCATTAAGGGGTAAGGTCATATGTTAGGTCAGGGAAGACCTGCTTTCATAATTTCTGATCCCAACATAAATTTCATGTTTATCAATTTGTTTTGAAATATTCAGCTTCTTCAGATTTTTACTAGTGTATTAAAACAAAACAGAACACTTGGATTTAACATTGTAATTTTGTTCCACAGTTTCAATTCAATCACTTGATTCATTAACTCTGACCTGTTCAAAATGGCTATTACAGATATTTCCATTATTTAACTTAAGCAGTTGTGTATTTGTTGAAATAGCTGATAATGCCTAATGCCATATTCATATGCTCAGTTACCCAGTTTGACTTTAAGTAACTGTGAGGTGAAGTTGTTGTAGCATCCGCTTTTATTTCTTATGAGTTTTATTTCTGCTGCTGCTAACTGCTTCAAAGTTTCTCCAGGCATTACCTCAATCTCAATGACCTACCGCCAGCCATACATCATTCTCCTCACTGCTGCCTCTAGTTCTATCCTCTTCCATTCCCCCTGCCATTGGTGGCTGTACCTTCAACCACTTTGAATTCTTTAACTTTTCATCTTGTACTCTCATTCTTTAAGACATCCATAACATTTGTTTCTTTTTGTCAAAGATTTTTGGTCACCTGACCTACGCTGGTTTGATGTTCTGTGTGGATTTTACAGATGAGAGTCCATTGCCAAGGCATCAGTGGCCGATTCTAGTCAAACAGCCTTCAAAGATCTATACATTCATCGTTCTTCCTGCTGTTTCACTAAATTGAAAGCATTAATTGTTGCTGAAAATCTTATATACCAAAGTGATTGACAGCCCAGTACTTGAGAACATCTGACAATAAAATCTACTTCATTAATTCACTTTTGAAGTTAAGTTAGTATTGTAATAATGGAAACTCATTTTTGTTCCGTAACATGTAGGCAGAGAATCCTGATTATGTCTAGAAATTCTTGGGCTTCCTTTTCCATTACCTGTGGGAAAAAACAGAAATAAAGATCATTATTATTAGACAGTTACTAGGAAACTAAATAGAAGATTCAGAAGAAACATTTTTTGACAGAGTGGTGAGTGTGTGGAGCCTAATGTCCCAGCGAATGATTGAAGGGACTAGGTACAGAAATCAGGGAGAAGGACTGTAATATTAACTAAAAGAAATTAACACTGCCAGAGAGGAGTTCTGAGTGGTCTGGCAAGCTCAGAGTATATAAATCCAAAGAAATGTAACCCAAGCTGTTGAGAAAGGCAAGGGCAGCAAGGCTATTGACAATAATTTTCAGCTCCTCTTTAGCCACAGGAGAGATGCCAGAGGACAGGAGTACATCAATATGGTAGCATTATTCAAGAGGGAGAAAGGGATTAAACTAAGAAACTACAGGCTAGTCAGTCTAATTTCAGTGGTGGGGAAACTATTGGAAACAATTCTGAGTGATAGAACTAATCTGCAATTGAGAAGGCAGGGTTTTATCAGGAACAGTCAGCATGGTTTTGGTCAGCAAGGGGAGGTCACGTCTGATCAACTTGAATTTTTTGAAGCTGTAACCAAGTGTGCAAATTAGGGAAATGCATTTGACATTGTCTACTTGGACTTTAGCAAGGTTTTTGAAAGGGTCCTGCATCATAGATTGACAGCAAAGGTAAGACTCCCTGAGATTGAAGGAAATTTGGTAAATTGGATCCAGAATTCAGTGAATGGTAAGAACCAAAAGCTGATGGTTGTGAGGTTGTATTTGTGACTAGAAATCTGTGTCCAGTCAGATTGTGCAGTGATCAGTGCTGGTGTCCATGCTGTTTGCGGTATGTATAAATGATGTAGACTTAAATGTAGGAGGGTTGATCAGTGAGTTCACAGATGATTCGAAAATTGGTGGGGTGGTGAATAAGGAGGAGGATACATCAGATTGCAGGAGGATATAGAGGGGCTGAGCGTCAAATGGAATTCATGGATAAGTGTGAGATGATTCACTTGGACAGAACAAATAAGGCAAAGGAATACATGATGAACAGTAGAACCCTGGGGAGCACAGAGAATCAGAGGAATTTTAGTGTGCATGTCCACTGGTCCCTTAAGGTAGTGGAACAGGTCGGTATAGTAATTAAGAAGGATTATGAGATAATTGATTTGCTTAGCTGAGGAATAGTGTTTGAGAGCAGGGAGGTTATGCTGGAACTATATAAAATGTTGGTTAGACCACAGCTAGAGTATTGTGTGCCATTCTAGAATCCATACTATTGGTGCAGAGATAGTAGGAACTGCCGATGCTGGAGAATCTGACATAATAAGATAATAAGAAATTCTGAAGAAGGGTCTAGACCTGAAACATCAGCTTTCCTGCTCCTCTGATGCTGCTTGGCCTGCTATGTTCATCCAGCTCTACACTTTGTTATCTCATACTTTTGGTGCAATGTGATTGCATTGGAGAGCGTGCAGAGGAGATTTACCACGATGCTGCCTGAGCTGGAGAGTTTTAGTTGTGAAGAGAGATTGCAAAGACTGGGCTTGTTTCCATGCATCCTTGTTTCTGACTATTTTCATTGCTTTATGAATTACTCAAGTGATTTCTAGATTCTTCTAACTGTGCCCAAATCCTGCAGGGATCTGTACTGCTGTCTGTTTCTCCACCAGCATCTCCTGATTAAATGGTCCCTGAGCAGATGATTAGTGAACATAAGAAGCTTCTGCTCCTTCAGTCTCTATGTCCTGTAGAATGGATTAATGACAGAATGAGTATAAATTGCACTCCAGCTGCTGAGCTGAACAACAATGAACAATCTTTGAAAAGGTTAATTAGAGCTATATAGAATTTGTACTATTTAGCACTAGTCCTTTCTTGACCTTGAGTCCCCTGTAGCTGCAGGAACATGTCTTAAGCTGGCTCTGTGGGTTTCAACTAATATCCCAGTGCTTTACAATAAAGTCTCACCAATAGATGAGGCCATTTCAGTTCCCATGGTAATCCATGTCATAAAAAAAAAGTTTAATGCCTTATTTGATGCTTCTTGAAAATATTTAAATAATCATCTTAGAAAGATTGCAATCTACTGTCACGATGATGGATCACAACCCTGAAGTACTTCATGTACGTATTGATGTACAAATTTGGTAACTGTCTGGCAGACTCCTTTGTGGACCCATGGAATGTCATACCTCTCCAGAGTCAGGGAAACTGCAAAAAGAAAGATCAGCAAGGAAGATTTCGTGTTAGGCTGACAACCCACCCTCTTCTCAGCAGGGAGCCAGCTCCTGCAAGCATGCTTGTGTTTTACTTTTCCAGCAATATTTTAAAAAAGCGTTAAAAACTGACTGAAACCTTGATGTGCTTGTATATGGATTAGTGTAACATGAATGCCACTGTATGATAAGAGGCATTAAACATGCTTGCACTGCAGATTAAGAAAGGGAAAAGGCATTCTCCCACTCAACATTCTAGCAGCCAGCCTTTATCAAAATGAACCAGGACAAAAAGAATTTCAATCAACCTGTGAAGCCAAGAATCTCAAAATCAACTGCTAAACTATTAATGTCAACACTATCATCCCATATAATAGCCTTCATGAGCCACTCAGAGACTGATACTTTTTAAAATAATTTTACCTCTTTCAGGACTCACTTCTTTAACCTAACCTGCTTGGATGTATATTACATTATTATTTTATCCTGTGTTTATAAACAAACAACTCATTAATTTGTTAATTCAGGAAAGCTTGGTTAAATTGGCTTATCAAAAATAGGTTAATTTTGTCCGGGAGAAAAACCATGAGACCATTAGAGCAGAAGGAGGCTATTTGGCCAGTGGAGTCTGCTCTACTGTTCAATGAGTTCATGACTGATCCTCAAATCCATTTTCTCACCCTTGCCTTATAACCCTTGATTCCCTTACTGATGAAAACTATGTTCATCTCAGTCTTGAACATACTTAATGACCCAGCTTCTGCAGCCCTCTGCAGAAGAGAATTCCACAGATCTACTACTCTCTGAGAGATGAAATTCCTCCACATATCTGTCTTAAATAGCTGAACTTTTACTCTGAGACTATGCCCTTTCATCCCAGACTCTCCTGCAAGAAGAAATAACCAGTCAGCATCTACTCTCTAAGCCCGCTAAGAATTATATGTTTCAAGATGTTTGTTTCTCATTCATCTAAATGCCAATGAGAATAGGCACAAACTATTTAACCTCTCCTCATAAGAAAATCCCCCTTGCCCATGATCAACCTAGTAAATCTTCTTTGAACTGTCATCGATGCCAGTCTATCTTTCCTTAGCTAATGGGATCAAAATTGCTCAAAGTATACTAAGTGCAGTCTGAATAGTGCCTTTGAGAGTTTAAGAAATACTTCTCCAGTTTTATACTCCATTCCCTTTGAAATAAAGGTCAACATTCCATTTGCCTTCCATATTACCTGGTGAACTTGTATGCTAGCTTTTTGTGATTTATGCGTGAGGACACCCCTCAAATCTCTGTGTGCTGTAGCTTTCTGTTTTTAATAATATCCAGTTCCTCTATTCGTTCCATCAAAGTGCACAACCTTACATTTTCCTACATTAAATTTTGTACGTGAAGATTTTGCCCACTCACTTAATCTGTCTATATCCCTCCCCAGACTCATCCCCATCCTAACAATTCACCTTCCCACCTATTTTTGTGTCAGCTACAAGCTTGCTGATAGTATATTTACTTCTCTTAACCATGTCATTAATATACTGTAAATAATTGTGACCCCAGCACTGATCTCTGAGGCACTCTACTACTTACAGGTTGTCATCCTGAAAATGCCCCCCTTTATCCCAACTCTCTGCCTTTATTATTTGGCTAATTCTCTATCCATGCTAATACTCTATCTCTAACACCATGGGACCTTATTAATTAGACTTACGGGCAGTACCTATTAAAGCCTTTTGGAAAGTCAAATCTACAGATTCCCCTTTAGTTATCCTGCTTGTTACCTCCTTCAAGAATACAAATAATTTTGTCAGGCATAATTTCCCCTTCTTGAAGCTATATTGACTCTACTTCATTAGATTATGCATTTCTAAATGTTCTGCTATTGCATCCTTTACAAAAGACAGTCACATTTTTCCAATGACGGATGTTGACCTAAATAGCCTATAGTTACCTGTTTTTATGTCTCTCCATTTTTGTCTAAGGATGTTACACTGGCAGTCTTTTGATTCATTAAGTGATTCCCTAAATCTAAGAATTCTTAGAAGATTGCTGCCATTATCTCTGTAGCTACTTCCTTTAATATCCGAGAGTATAACCCATTAGGTCCAGGGCACATATCAGCATTTAGGCTGATTCTTATTCTCATTCTCTCATGATAGCTATTGAATTTACTTCCTCCCCATCTTTTTGTATTTTTGGAATACTTCTACTGTATTCTACTCTTCTACTCTGTAGAATTATGAAAAGTCTTTATTCAACTTCCTTTGCCATTTCCTGGTGTACTATTAGTATTTCTCCAGCCTCACTCAAAGGGGTGTATGTGTGGCCTCAAGGTTCATTCTTAGATATTTGAGAAGCTTTTACTATCTTTTTATATATTGCTTACTAGTTTTCCCTCAAAGTTCACTTTTTCTCACAACTTTTGATTTGGTTATCTTTCATTAGTTCTTAAAACTTTCCCAATTGTCTGGTTTACCACTAATGTTTGCCACATGACATGTTATTTCTCTTTCAATTTTGGTATGTTCCTTAACTTCTTTGGTTAACCTTGGTCGGCTCATCCTTTTCCTAGAATCATTTCTCCTCACTAGGATATTTACTCAATTTTGTTGTGAGTCATGAACTGTTTTCTTAAATATCATCTATTGCTTATCCAACCTCCTGATCTGCTAACCACCTTTCCCAGTTCACTTCAGTCAAGTCTGCCATGATTCCTTTGTAATTACCCCTAACTCAGTTTAGCACATTTGATTCTGACCTAAGCTCCTCACTTTAAAACTGAATGCTACAGTCTACCATGATATGGTTGGTGTTTTCTAGGGGATCTTTTACTCTGAGATCAGTTATTAAATCTGTTCATTACATATTACCAGATCCAAAATGGCCTGATTCCTAGTTGAATTCACGACTAGAAACTGTGCTGAATACACTCTATGAATTCTTCCTCGTGGCTATCTCTGCCAATTTCATATTCCAAATCTACATGAAGATAAAACGGATCCATGGTTAATACAGTAACATATATACATGCCCTCATTATCTCATAATATATTTTTTGTCTTACAATATAGCTACTGATTAGGGGGCTATGAACTATTCCCATCAGTGTCTTTTACCCCTTTTTTATTTCCTACCTCCACCCATGTGATTCTATATCTTCTGATCCAAGATCATTTCTTGCCATTGTACTTATTCCATCTTATAACTGATAAAGCTACCCCAGTGCCGTTTCCTTACTGCCTCTCATTTCAAGTGACAGATACTCTTGAATATTTAGTTGCAGGCTTTGATCTCCTTGTAATCATATGTCCATAAATGGCTATGAGATTGTACCCATTAACCATTATTTATATTGTTAGCTCATTTTCTCCCCACAGACTACACACATCCAAATAAATTAATTATGTCTTTTTGCCATTTTTTTTATCCTTTCACCTTACTTACTTTTTTTTATGTTGCAAATACTGTCCTTTTCTATCCCACTCTGGATATCAGTATCTAAATAACTGTCCTGCAATGTTGCCATATCTTTTTCCTTTGTGAGGCTATGCATCCACTTTCCAGAGGCTTCCCACCATCCCTTTATTTAGTTTAGTTTAAAGGCACCTCTGCAGCCCTATTATTCAATTCACCGGAACATTGATCCCAGCATAGTTCAAGTCATAGAGTCATACAGCATGCAAACAGACCCTTTAGTCCAACTAGGCCATGTCAACCATGTTCCCAAACTAAACTAGTATCCACTTGTCTGTGTTTGGCCCATATCCCTCCAAACCTTTCCTATTCATGTACTTATCCAAATGTCTTTTAAATGCTGTAACTGTACCTGCATCCACTGCTTCCTCTGGCAGTTCATTCCACACATCACCATTCTCTGCATAAAACTTTGCCCCTAACGTCCTTTTAAAAACTTTCTTTTCTCACTTTAAAAATATGCCCCCTAATTTTGAACTCCCCAGCCCCAGGGAAAAGACCCTTGCCATTCACCTTATCTATGCCGCTCATGATTTTATAAACCTCTATAAGGTCACCTCCCAACCTCCTACGTTCCAGTCAAAAAAGTCCCAGCCTAGCCAGCATCTCCTTATAACTCAAACATTCCCTTCTCAGCAATATATTGGTAAAACTTTTCTAAACCCTCTCCAATTTAATGATATCTTTCCTATAGCAGAGCGACCAGAACTGCACAAAGTACTCCAGAAGAAACCTTATCACTGTCCTAAACAACCTTAACATGAACCTCCCAACTCTTATACTCAAAGGTCTGAACAATGAAGTCAAATATGCTAAACACCTTCCTAACCACCCTGTCTACCTGTGATGCAAATTTCAAAGAATTATCCACCACCTGAACCCCTAGGTCTCCCTGTTCTGCAACACTACCCAGGGCCCTTCCATTAAGTCTATAAACTCTGCCCTTTTTTGTTTTACCAAAATGCAATGCCTCGCATTTATCCAAATTAAACTCCATCTGCCACTCCTCAGCACATTGACCCAATTGGTCAAAATTTCTTTGTAATCTTCTTCACTGTCCACTATACCACCAATCTTGGTGTCAGCTTCAAATGTACTAACCATGCATCCTATACTAGAGTCATAGAGATATACAGGACGGAAACAGACCGTTTGGTCCAACTCGTCCATGCCAACCAGACATCCTAAGTAAATATAGTTCCATTTTCCAGCATTTAGCCCTTATCTCTCTAAACCATTCCTATTCATATATCCATCCAGATGCCTTTTAAATGTTGTAATTGTACCAGCCTCTACCATTTCAACTGGCTGCTCATTCCCCACACACGCCACACTCTGCGTGAATAAGTTGCCCCTTAGGTCCCTTTTAAATCTTTCCCCTCTCACCTTAAATATATGCTCTCTAGTTTTAGACTCCACCACTTCGGGGAAAATACCTTGTCTATTTACCCCATCCATGCCCCTCATGATTTTACAAATCTCTACAAGGTCACCCCTCAGCTTTTGATGCTCCAGGGAATGTAGTCCAGTCTATTCAGTCCCTCCTTACAGCTCAAACCCTCCAACCCTGGCAACATCCTTGTAAATCTTTTCTGAATACTTTCAAGTTTCACAACATGTTTCCTATAGCAGGGACACCAGAATTGCATGCAGTATTCCAATGGTAGCCTAATCAATGTCCTGTACAGCTGCAACATGACCTCCCAACTCCTATACTCAATGCACTGACCAATAAAGGCAAACATACCAAATGCAGTCTTCACTATCCTATCTACCTGCGACTCAATTTTCAAGGAACTATGAACCTGATCTCCAATGTCTCTTTGATCAGCATCACTCCCCAGGACCTTACCATTAAGTGTATAAGTCCTGCTCTGATTTGCCTTTCCAAAATGCAGCACCTCACATTTATCTAAATTAAACTCCATCTGCCACTCCTCGGCCCATTGGCCCATCTGATCAAGATCCCGTTATACTCTGAGATAACCTTCTTCACTGGCCACTACCCCACCAATTTTGGTGTCATCTGCAAACTTACTAACCATACCTCCTACGTTCACATCCAAATCATTTATATAAATAACAAAAGCAGCGGACCCAGCACTGATCCTTGTGGCATACCTCTGGTCACAGGCCTCCCGTCTGAAAAGCAACCCTCCACCATCACCCTCTGTCCTCTTCCTTCAAGCCAGTTCTGTACCCAAATAGCTAGTTCTCCCTCTATTTGGTGTGATCTAACCTTGCTAACTAATCTACCATGAGGAAACTTGTCAAACGCCTTACTGAAGTCCATATAGATCATGTCCACCGCTCAGCCTTCATCAATCCTCTTCGTTACTTCTTCAAAAAACTCAATCAAGATCATGAGACATCATTTCCCACAAGGCCATGTTGACTAATCTGTCCTTGACTTTCCAAGTACATGTAAATCCAGTTCCTCAGGATTCCCTCCAACAACTTGCCCAACACTGTTGTCAGGCTCACCGGTCTATAGTTCCCTGGCTTTTCCTTACCACGTTTCTTAAATAGTGGCGCCACGTTAGCCGACCTCCAGTCTTCCAGAACCGCACCTGTGGCTATTGATGATACAAATATCTCAGTAAAGGGCCCAGCAATCACTTCCCTAGCCTCCCACAGAGTTTTAGGGTACATCTGATCAGGTCCTGGAGATTTATCCACATTTATGCATTTTAAGATGACCAGCACTCCTTCTTTGTAATGTGGGCATTTTTCAAAGTGTCACTATTTATTTCCCCACTTTCTCTGTCTTCCATATCCTTCTCCACAGTAAACATTGATGCAAAATGCTCATTTAGTATCTTCCCATCTCCTGCGGTTCCACGCAGAGGTGGCTTTGCTGATATTTAAGGGGCCCTATTCTCTCCCTAGTTACCCTTTTATCCTTAATGTATTTGTAGAATCCCTGTGGATTCTCCTTATTCTCATCCAAATTGTCATATGAATGACAAACAAAAGTGGACCTATTACTAATCCCTGTGGAACACTGTGGTCACAGGTCTCCACTCCAAAAAACATCCCTCCACCCTCTGTCTCCTACCATCAAGGCAAATTTATATCCAATTGGCAAGCTCAGCATGAATCCCAGGTGATCTGACTTTACTAATTAGTCTACCATGTGGAATCTTGTCAAAGGCTTTACTAAAACCCATGAGAACATCTACCGCTCTGTGCTCATCAATATTTTTGGTTATTTCCTCAAAAAACTCAATCAAGTTTGTGAGACACGATTTCTCTTGCACAAAACCACGTGACCATCCACAATCAGTCCTCGCCTTTCCAAATTCATGTAAATCCTATCTTTCAGAATGACATCCAACAATTTACCCATCACCAATGTCAGGCTGTCAGGTCTTTAATTCCCAGCCTTCTTCTTACAGACTTTCTTAAATAAAGGCACAACATTAGACATCCTCCAGTCCTCCAGCACCTCTCCTGTGATTACAGATGATACATATATTTCTACTAGGGGCCCTGAAATTTCTTCCTGAATTTACCACAATGTCTTGGGATACACTTGATCAGATCCTGGAGATTTATCCAATTTTATGTTTTCTGAGACCTCCAACACTTCCTCTTCTGTAATGTGGACTATTTTCAAAACATCAGTATTTATTTCCCTGAGTTTTCTAGCTTCCATTTCTTTCTCCACAGCAAAAACTGATGCAAAATATTCATTTAGTATCTCTCCCAGCTCCTGAGGTTCAACACATAGACGATCTTGTTGATTTTTGAGTGGCCTTATTCTCTCTCTAGTTGCTCTTTTGCTCTTAATGTACTTGTTGAATCTCTTTGGATCATCCTTAACTTTATCTGCCAAGACTATCGCATATCCCCTCCTTGCGGTCCTGATTTCCCTCTTAAGAATGTCCCCATGGTCTTTATAATCTTCAAGAGATTCATTTGATCCCAGTTGTCTGTATCTAAGGTAAGATTATTTCTTATTCTTGACTGGAACCTCATAGCATTGTTCATCCATCGTTTCCTACTCTCACCAGCCTTATTCTTTACTTTAACAGGAACGTAATGCACCTGAAGTCTCATGATTGCACTTTTGAAATCCTCCAACTTGTCAGTCATCCCCTTACCTGCAAACAGTCTACTCCAATCAACTTTTGAAAGTTCTTTTCTCATACCATTAAAATTTGCCTTACTCCAATTTCCTGTCCCACCCGAATAGCTCCTCTCTACCCCAATACTAATGCCAATGTTCCATGAACTGAAATCTATACCAGTCTTTGAACCACACATTTAGTCCTTAACTTAATTTACCTTATGCCAGTTTGCCAGTGGCTCAGGTTGTAATCCTGAGATCATTACCTTGGAGGTTCTGCTTTTGTACTTTAGCTCCTAACTGTTCAGATTCTTTCAGCAGAACCTTCTTTCTAGTCCTAACAATGTTACTGGTCCAAAGTGGATGACGACAACTGGATCCCTTCCTTCCCAATCCAGATACCTTTCCCACCCTGAGGAGATGACCTTAAACCTGGAACACAGTCTTCAAGACTGATGCTCACAGCTGCAGGGAGCGGTATTTGTCCCTTAATTATACTGTCCCCATATCCGTAAGGAAAGGACCCTTTAATTAACTTTGCTGCGACCAACCAAGAGGATTGGTGAATAAAGAAGAAGAGCCTGTTTATCCCTCCTCACCCGAGAGCTTAACAATTTGGGATAGCCCATCTGGAACCACAACAAATTGGGAAACGTTAATCCAACACTACCTGTGAAATGAAGGTTGCTTGCAAATATATCAATCATTCTTATCAACTGGGGAGTTCTTCCCAGTATCCTGGTCAATTTTTGCTTCTCAACCAAAATTCTAAAACTGGGCATTATCATTTTGCTGTTTTAGGCACCCTACACAAAATAACTGCTGCATTTTCTAACATCACAGCAGAACAGTACTTATTTCATTGGCAGTAAAGTACTTTGGGATTTCCTGAGATCATCAAAATATATAAATATATATCAATACAAGTTCCATATAAAAACATTCAATACAAGCTTCTGCTCATGTTGGCAAAAAAAACTGCTGTTGGTTACATCTAAAAAATATAACAGCTTAACATATTTTTCCAAGACACAAACATCTAAAATGCTGCAACTGAATGGTGAAAAAATATTATTTTTAAAGTGTACTTTTTGAAATATTACACAGACAAGAGTTGTGAAAAAAACAAGTTGCTGGTTTGGTCTGAGAGTGCTTGTGTGCAGTTAGATCTGATCTATGTTCTGAGCTTGTTATTGGCACATAACTTACCGGGTGAATCAAAAAATTGTGAAATTTTAAAGGATTTATTTGCGTGATCAGAATGAAAGCAGCATTAACACAACTCTCCAAAGAACTCCAGCCTCAGGACAGTGCAAATTACTTGGAGACACTCATCCTTTCTAAGACATTTAATTTTATGAAGCGCATTATTGTGAGTTACTTTTGGACGAGTAAAGCTTGTGCCTGGGAACCAAAGAGAAAATGAACCTTGGGTGTTTTAGATGTTTTCATTCCTGAATGTAATCCCCTTTAATTCTACTGTGTAAATTAACAAAATGAATACTGTTCTGTGACTTCTCAGAAAATTCCATTGGGCTGTTCAATGGCAGTGTTAGAAACCCTACAGTATGGAAGCAGGCCATTCAGCCCATTAAGTCTACAATGACCCTCCAAAAAGCATCCCACCTAGGCCCATCTCCCTACCCTATAACCCTACATTTCCCCACAGCCAATCCACCTAGCCTGCACACTTTTGGTAGTGGGACAGACAGTCACCCAAGAAAGAAATCAAACCCAGGTCCCTGGTGGTGTGAGGCAGCAGTGCTAACCACTGAGCCACCATGCCACCCTTAGATTGAGAGTAAGAAGAAAAATCCCTGAAGATGGAGGCGAGGCAAATGCAGGACAAGGACTTGACTCCTGACCACAGGAAGATGAGGAATTGTGACTTTTAACCCAGTCCAATTACTTTGGGAATGTCAAAAGAAATTTTGCTTGCATCCTCTATGATGGTTCACTTTCCATCAAGACTAACTTGCCAGTTAACTGAAAGATTTGAGCACCAAACAGGTAGGAACTTTTTTACCCCGAGATAACCAGCTGTTTGGATCAGGTCAGAAGATGATTTTACCTAAAGAAACAAAAACTACTGAATGAGCCCTGAAAGCAAGTAGGCTAAGGCAATCAGAAATCGACATTTACTCATTTATCATAACATTTCACTGAGCAAACCGATCAAGTGTGTAGCTCCTAACTCTACTACCCACTACCAAAGTCAGTGAGTGTCTCGTTGTACTAGAGTACAACAAATAAACAAAATAAACTAATTAACTGATGAACCACTCCTTAAACAGGCACTAACAAATATAAAAGTTTAAAGGAAACTTGGCAAATTCAAATAAAATGTCATTTCAGGGTCCAATAATACACTTCAGCCCCTTTAGTCCGAGTCTGTTTTCACTCTTGAAAATATCAAAACAGTATCCCTTTCTATAGAGTAATAATGGAATGAATGCCTTCCACCTGTGTATCCTTAACTGTACAATTAGCAGCCTTCAGGATGTGTTTGCTTAATTCAAAAATTCAGGTGAATTAAATAAACAGGAAGTAAGCCTAAGGAAAGGTATGATAAATTCATGCTCCCAGAATGGAGTTTTGCTTGCTTGTAGTGCCAATGGACAATTTGGGTTCTTGTTTATCCTCAACTGCAGTAGCTGTCATTTTAGACAGCTGGTACTTGAGTGCCTGAAATGTGCTAAAACCCATGCCCCAAGACAAAATTGCAATTGGTACAAATAAGAAAACAACAAATTATCAACTTTAAACTGCGATTTATTCATATGTCTCATTAAGTAGAAATGTACTTACCATAACCACCGTCCAACAACAATCTGTATTTATATATTTTATTTAACAGAAAAATGTCCCAAGACACTTCACAGAGATATAACCAACTAAAAATAAATGAAAAAGAATGATATTAGGAAGGTTGATTAAAAGATTGGTCAAGGAGCCAATGTCAATGTAGGTTTCAAAGGAAAGGAAGGTGAAGAGGTAGAGAGATCTAGGAAGTTCTTATGTCTGGAGGGCAAGAAAACAGAGGCCTCAATTTTTCTTAAAGGTATATTATTTAACTTCTTATTAAAAATGAACCTTGCCAGCTTTTAAAATAGTAGCTATTGAACACAGAATCAGCAAGGCGTGTGATTTCAGAAATTACCAGGACGTATTTGAGCTCATAGCTCCTGGCGAGTGAAGCTCCTTTTATTGTCTGAACTTTGCAGCCAAACCAATACAAAGGACCTGTAGACAAGATAACTGTATCATTCAGTTCTAAACAAAGACCTTCAAATCTCCTAATGACTCAGCTGAGTGCCAATGACTCCACACTTATCTATTACATATGTTTTTTGGAGGATGGGGAATGGGGGTGCTGACTGTGACAGTATTCTATTAATTAAATTTATTAGACGCAAAAATAGATGAGGGGTTCAGCAGCAGATTTCTAAATAAAACAGTTAACAGCTCATTAAAGATATTTCCATTCTTTAAAAACCTATTAGAAAGCTACCAAATAACAAACAAGAACTGTCAGAATACGATCACAGCAAATCACACATGCAATGTTTTCTGGGCTCTACTGCTTTGATCTGCTATTATTTTGGTGAATTGAATGTGACTATCTACATAGTTTTTATTGACGGAGAATTCCCGTCATTTGCATCTTCTAGGACAGCAGCATCATACGTGGGATGGTCACGCATGGTCTCAGGGTAGGGCACCTTGGACTGGCAATGAAGTGGGAAACAACCAGGAAGGACTAACAATGAATCTGTTATGTTGAAATTTCAACATGTTTGGGTATTCCAGACCACACTTCTTCACATTTTCAGAGTAACTGTAGATCATAGTTTTGTATTTAATACTTTTTTGAATCTATCTATCAGTGTTGCTCATTTTGAGGTTAGTGTGTATGATGTTTGCGAATGAATTATTACTGAGGCTATCCAGAGCTAACATGCCAATGTTTGATATGGAAAAAAAATCTTTCTGTTTTTCCCTGCATTATGTCCCAACCACAATCTCATGAGAATACTCCACTCTGTGAATTTCTGAAGAAGGGTCTAGGCCTGAAACGTCAGCCTTCCTGCTCCTCTGATGCTGCTTGGCCTGCTGTGTTCATCCAGCTCTACACCTTGTATATCTCAGATTCTCCAGCATCTGCAGTTCCTACTATCTCTCTCCATTCTGTGTTATAGTTTCAATTTTCCATTTCTGATCAGCCCACTAATACTTCCTGTCTGAAACTGACAATTTAATGTTGAGTTACAATTGTGGCATTTTTATGGCAATTTCACTGGACTGTGTAGAAGCATTTAACAGAAAGTTTGGTAAAGTCAAATAACTTGAACTCTTCCAATTCTGCAGTTGTTCGTTAGCTCGCCGAGCTCTGTTTGTGTATGGTGGGGTGTTGCAGTGTGATGTGATCCATTTAACTAGTGTCTTGGTGCAGCTCTGTTTGTATATGGTGGGGTGGTTGCTATTGAAGTTAAGGATTTGGTCCGTGCATATGGCCTTCCTGTATACTCAGGTCCGGAATTCGCTGTTAGTCAGTCTCTGTACCATTACGTCTCAGAAAGGGAGCTGTTTGTTGTTTTCTTCCTCTCTAGTGAAATTTATGTTTGCAAAAATGTTGTTGACAAGTTGCTGGGTTTCTTCTACTTTTGTGCATTTGATTATTACAAATGTGTTGTCCATGTATCTTACCCGCAGTTTTGGTTGGATGATAGGATGGACTGTGTGTTCCAATCTTTGCATTACTGCTTCTGCGATGAGGCCTGTAATTCTGCAGGCCCAATTCTGCAAATGATTGAACTTAAAGCAGCAGTTCAGATGGGCGCCTTTGAGGATTTAACAGGTTTTGTGAGTTGCCCAGAATGTCATTGAACCATACAGATCAGCCTACTTCCAAATTTAGTTCCTGGTTTGTGCTGAGATTCCTTAATAAAACTGGGTAACAGTCGAGGTGCAGATTCATCTGAATAAACAGGCAAGTCTGCCCCTGCTAAAAATGCATATTTGTGCACATGTCTGTTTGCAATTCTCTCATGCCTTAATTCTTCTCTATTCTTATTCAGAATGTATGCTCTTCAAAAGAACTTAAAGCCCGGAGTAGTATGGTTAAGGTCTCAAAGTCCATTAATGGGTATTAATCCACATCTTACAAATTTATAATTCAGCAAACTTGGGTTCCAATGTGCTGATAATAAGACAATAAAGGTTGGCCAATTGGATGGCATTCAAAATAACTACTTCAATATCTGATCATCAAACTCCATGTAAATGTGTGTTGCCCTGTGCACCACAAGTACCTTTCAAAGCATGCTTTTAAATAATCCAAACTTATTTCCATAAACTATGATAAAACTATGATAAAAAACTGTTTCATTTCCATGGGTTTACCAATCATGCAAAGATACATTGCCCTATCCATAGGGGGAAAAATGCATTGCAAGGCTTTTTACTGTTGTGATATCACTTTTTAAAAAATATATACAGAGATAACAATAACATGTGGACAGGAAATTGTGATTTTAAAAAAAAGCAGGTCATGTGTAGGTCATCCTGGTAACCTTTGACCTTTGTCATGTTGATTGGAGCAACCTTTGAAGACATGTTAATAAACATCTAAACAGACCTGTGGAGTTGCTTAATGAACTGCAAAATAGATAAGCTCCATTTTATGGCCAATATAGCATTAAGTAGCATCATGTCTCTGTAAGGGATAACACAGTGTGGAGCTGGAGGAGCACAGCAGGTTGTGTAAGGTCTGTAAGGGTTTGTTTTGTAAACTGTTATTCATCATCACAAAACAGAATAAATGAAACTTCAAACTGGTCTAGTGATAGTGCCTGTTGATATGGGAAAAGCCTCTTTCCTTCAACCTGAAGCAAGAACAATAAAATCTCTGCATAAGCCTAACAGGAATTGTGCCACAGTTGCTGGATAGGTAGCAAAATGATGTCTGCCTCATTCTTTCTTCAGTGTCTTATACATCCAAGCTTTCTGAAACTAGCATGATTACCTTACTAGGCAGCAATTCTTGAGTATTTCAATGTGTAGAGAAACAAAGACAAGGTTGCGGAGGAGGAGGAGAAAAACAAGGGGTCCGTTGTTTCACTACCTGTAACTTTCAACTTGAATGATCAATATGAAATGGAAGATTTTATCTTTAGAACATCTTCCCTTTTTGATTAGACTGGCTGCTTAGGTATGGCTCAAAGTCATTGTTGCGCACTGTGTTCTTTTGATGCAAAGAACCATTTTGCAGGTAGTAGATTGTGGGATGAGGGTAAAAAGGATTGACATTGGGGGAGGTGCTTTAGGTGGAAACATACCATTGGAAAAAGGCAGGAAATTTCCATCCCTGTGTCTTGAGGATCAGTCCAGCCGTGATCTCATTGAATGGTGGAGTAGACTTGATGGGCTGAATGGCTGACTTCTGCTCCTGTGACTTATAGTTTTATCCTTGATGGTTCGGATCCACTTGTATCCATAGCCTCAATGCAGTGAGGGCACCACCATCTCCTACATTGAGATGATCGCGTGCAGCTATGTTCATTCCTAATAGTCAAATGCTGTTGCTGCCAATTATAGACCAACTGCTTTTGAAAGCGAAGTGTATCAGTGAGTGTATTGCAAGGTGATGCACCCGCCACAGTTAAATAGCTGGCAGCGGTTTCAACATGTGAATCTGTGGCTATCAGCAGTGTTAAGTATGCAAGAGTGAGGTGAGGCTATGAATATGAGGTATGAGCTGTGCTTGTTAGAAACTACTGGTAGGTACTTGAAGAGGATTTGCTGAATGGAGCAGACTGTTGGCAGAGATGGGTGTGAAGATTCATTCACATGTGCTACACATGTGAAGTCATTAAACTTCTATTGGCACTAATCTGCATCGCTGGAGTTCAACCACTGGCATTGACCACAATGGCAACCTGTTCCAAGCAGCTTCTACATATACTTACATAGAACCAGCTTGTCCCTTCAAGTAAAAGGTCCTCTATCCTCATCTTCATGTCCTGAACCAAAGCCTGTCCCAAGGCATCCACAAATCTTAAAGTTCATTTTCTGGCCTGCTGTTCTATTTGTGTAGCTCCTTCTTGGTCTTCCAGCCTTCTTTAACAAGTTCAGCCCCTGCTGCAATCGGTATGCATCCCACCTTCGAGAGACTCAGTCTGGATTTGAGCGATGAGGGTTTGCTTTACATTGTGCTAGCCTTACATGAACCTGGGCTCATTACTCAGGTGTACAAAACAACTCAGCAGCATGTTTACCTCTGGGCTGTGTGCCACAATCATAATTAGCAGGCAGCTCGAAGTTTGCATGCTGTTTGCGTCACTTGGAACAGGCGTAGGATATTTTCACAACGAGCTGCACCCAATTTCTTGGGGATATCCAATTTAGCTCTCAAAAGGTTTAGGCAGTAGCTTGAGGAACTGTAGACACAGTCAGTCTGCAATGAAGGAAATGCTACTGTATGAGTTGACTGCTGATTCTATCAATAGACTGGCAAAGTTAAAGTATCCAGCCTGAAAGGAAAAGCGAATAAAATGAAACAAAACAGAGTGCAAAAGTTGAGAATATCCAAGTGGCTAAAATAAGTAAGTGGCTAATTAGTCAGCAATGGGTGCACGTACACACACACACACAACAGCAGTTGTATAGAATGTTGAGGAGTTGAGGGAACTTCTACTCCTGGTGTTTATTTATCAGCTTGGAACTTATATCAGAGAACACTTAATGGGAAAATAAAATGTCAATTTACATGTTTAATTTTCAGAGTGAGACAATATTTTGAATTGTTTTTAAAAAAGTGTTCTCACTGCATAAACTTTAAAGTGAAGGAACACTCGAGAAAATGAGATCTTTTGGAAAGAAAAAGAAACATAAAGAGGTGGAAAACACAACTTTTCAGAGTCAAAAAGTCAAAATAGTCACAACAAAAGAGCCATTATACTACCTACTGAAAGCTAATCCTTCCAAACCACACTGGCATCATCGAGTTGATACATAAGTCAGAAGACATTGCATCTTTCAAAGATTAGTGGAAACCTCAGCTTTTGGAGATAAGTGCAGTCCTGGTGAGACCACACTAACAACTTGCCTTCTGGGAAGACTTTTGTTACTGTAAAGATTTCAATGGACTCTACTGATATAAAACAAAATGATTTTGCATTGCCAAAACAGACATGGTAAAAATTCTGTGGCTTGGAATACCATCTATGTGGCCTGACAATGCAGACCTCACAGTAGGATACATAACTGTGGCATTTTCAGCTGAGGCATTGAATTTGTTAGTGACATATCGTAACTATAACTCATTTTTCAGTTCCATATTTTACACTTGTCATCACTTACAACCTAATCAGTTACAGTCTTTCCATTCTATTCACGTCAGGAGGAATCCTCCTTAATTTTATTTGTATTTTCGTGCATTGTATGAATTGCAATGACTAAGATATTTCAAGGCATTTTAAGAAGCATCCCTGTACTTCTCCAGTAAATATATCTCCTCTGTTGCATTTTGAGAAAGCTGCTTATTTATGGACCAAATTAATTTCATTGCTTTGCTACTTTTCCTCTTTTTCCACACATGAGAGAGATCACAATTAGACAGAAAATCTTCAGTCTGATTGTCACAGGCTAAAAACTTAACTGTTCACTTATTTTGAGTGCAATTGTATTTTCCAGCTCAGTGAACAAGCACACAGCTCAGTAGCAGCAATGCCCAGAAAGAAGAGATTCATTCAAAAACTCAGTCTTTGGGTTGGGTTTGAGGAATTGGGCTGGTCTCAGAAACAGAAAGGGTTGTAGCTCCCCTCCTGGGTAACTTACACCACTCTTAAACATGTAAGTTTGCCTGCAGTCCCTTTCATCGACACGGTAATCCCTTTACAGACAAATGAAGACGTAATCACAGTTTATTCAGCCTTCATTTGCAGACCTCATCCTCTATTATCCGAGACAGAGTAGAAGTTCCATTTGGCTGCAAATGTCTTGCCATCCCTCTGTGGCGATATCAAGAAAAATAAAAATGGAAACAAAAGCCAGAGGATAATGTCAGTAGACATTATCACCAACAAAAGAGAATTTATTTTGCAACCCTTCGCTGTAATTTGGCCCCGAGCCAATGAAGTGATGTGTGAGTTGAATTATGTGAAACACTTTTTTCTCCCCCTTTGGTGTTACAAATATCATGAGGTGCTTTGCAGACAATAGTGATTTTTTTTCTTATGCATAATAATCCACAGGGTAAACTCTTCAAAGAAAGACTTGACTGTGTTTGCTCAGTAGTAATTTTCTGGTATTAAGATTGCTCTAAACTCTGAATTCCCTGATTTAGGTGATATGACACAAATTAAATGATATGCATGCTAACAGCCCCATTGTGCGACACCTCTGGCTTTCCCTTAATCCGGTATCTCTATCAACCTCAAACAAAACTTTGATGTTCTCAAATTGTTTCAGATTTTTTGCCGAGATTAGGAATCTGTGCTGAATTGAATTTAAGCCCTGAGACATTTTATCTGCTTTTTTGAAAGCTCATTTTAGAAAACATATAACAATTATAATCATAAAACTGACGTAGTTAAACACTGTTTGAAAACCATAATGGGAAAGTTACTTTAACGTACAATAAATAGCCCCAAGCATAGGCAGTACCTCCCAACTTGTTGAATAAAGCAACAATTAGCTCTTCAAGGCATTAGTCCTCATTATAACATATTTCATTATCAATTTTTCTTTTGAACAATTATCGGATTGAAAGTTAAGCTTCCTTTTTTGTACCCAGGGTTACTGGCTCCACACATAAACCATCAGCATAAGTTTACATGTCAAAAAGTTGACATCTTAACTGCCATGAATTTTTGGCTTTCTAACAAGCTCATACAGGTTAATGAACGAAAAAAAATGCTTAGGTGTATTTTAAAGGACAATGTGATGGGGTAAGAAGATTTACAGAGCTGGTGTCTTTCCTTTAACACAAGAAACCATTTACATCTACAAAATGGCTTTGACATAAAACCTCCCACCTATCAGGGAGAAAGTAGACCCTTGACAAGAGTAGGAGTGGACTGAAGGAGAAGTGATCAATGAAATTGTCAGTTAGGAAGGTTTTGAGATGGCTGTTGAATATAGGGAGAAGGGTAATAAACTGGAGGTAAGGGAGAAACATATTAGTGTGTAAAATCAGGATAGGAATGGGAGTGTGGTGATGGAACTATTGAGCTTGGGGTTGGGGAAGGTTTGTTGTGGAGATTGAACAGAGCAGAAGAGGCTAGAATTAAAACAGTTCATTGTTTACACTGGCACATAAAGGTGGTGGAAGTTTTAAAGGTGGGATAGGGCATGGCCAGAGGGACATTTGTCAACGAGGACATGGATTGGTTCAATGCATTGAGAAATGGGGAGAGAACTGATATCAGTGAGGTGAGGAACAATTACAGAGTAAATCATAGTGCAGGGCTGGGAGGATTTTCACCTTCCTAGAGGTGCCAGAGAAAGTGGTGTGAAGGGCAAATAATTGGCCTGTAAACACCAGGAAGGCACTTGTACCCATTCACATTTCCCAACATTACATCTTAATAATGTCCACCCTCTTTCTTTCCATTCCCTCAAGGAGGTCTCATATTTGTTCACTGCCAATAACACCTCCACTTCTATAACCTTGAGGTTTTTCCCATCCCCATCTTGTTACCATCTTCACAAATGCCTCTACTAACCCCCTTGCCCCAGCCTCAACTCTCCCACCCCTATTGGCAAGAGATCCCACCACCAACAATGCACCCAAACCCTTCCCCCACCCCCAGCTGCTCCTATAGATCCTCGATGCATCTTCCTTAACCACAAACAGATGGACTGCCAGCACTGTATCCACTTCAGAATTCTGACCGACTTCAACAAGCAGCCCCTAAACGTGACCAACCAGACCGACCACTACGTTTGCAGCTCCCTGACTGATGATAAGTGATTCTGCTGACTGCCTATAGTGGTCCACAAGACGGACTATTGCCCACCCACCCAAATGTCATCGGACAGATTCCCTGACAATGAACGTTCCAAGAGGACGACAGAATATGGTCAAGCCCCTGGACCGTGTCCTTGACTGATGATACCGGGATCCCTGACCTACATCAGTCCAGCCCCTTTGACTGGACTGCGGATTAGCTCCCCCCTTGTTTCCAACATGGCCATTTGGTTGAATACACATACAGTGTGTTTGCCACACAGGCAGCTAGCACATGCTTCAGGTGTTAAACTGGTGTCTTGTTGGCCTATACATCAAGATGGCCCTCCATGGGACAGATTCCTACTAAAAGGCGTGACAAGCAACCCATCAGTATGCCCGCATGAAAGAGCATGCCAGTACAGCAGCATTGTTATCCCTGGGCTCTGACTAGACAGGCTTGGCACAGCACAGCAGCCAAAGCAAGGCATGAATTCTGTGAGCATGTAGGTAGGTTCAAAGTGTTGTTTCCGTGAGCTGGGTACCTGTCCCTGTGCACAGGCCATTCTTGCGGCAGTCTTTCAACCTTTGTAGTCATTGTGGCCTGCAATGCAGCTCTGTGCTTCCAAAATGGCCTGCCAGTGGATTGGAGAGGTGCCATGATAATTGTGAGGAGTTGGTATGTGTTGGATGTCAGTATGGGTGGATGGTGGGTATGGATCATGCCCTGAGATGCTGTTCAGTGCTGATTAAGGTGGAGGCTCCTTGCAGGCAATGGCAAACTGAAGCCACCAGATACCTGAGATAACAAGGTGTAGAGCTGGATGAACACAGCAGGCCAAGCAGCATCAGAGGAGCAGGAAGGCTGACGTTTCGGGCCTAGACCCTTCCTCAGAAAACTTCAGCTTTCTTGCTCCTCTGATGCTGCTTGGCCTGTTGTGTTCATCCAGCTCTACACCTTGATGTCTCAGATTCTCCAGCATCTGCAGTTCCTACTATCTCTGAAACAATTTTAGCCCCCACCAGATACCTGCTCTGTTTTCCTGTCAAGATTTCCTGACATCGAGCTTGTTTGGTACCTTCAGTAAGATAGGAAGCTGAATATTAGTGAAGTGGTTTGGGACATTAACAAGGTGTTTAATAAGCTATAATCTCCGTTAATTGACAGTTTGCTGCTGCCTATTGAGAAGCTCATCCCGCAGCTCAACAAAGACATAAAAATTAGAGTTGCGCCTGGCATTGAGTAGGCCTCACAAGACTTCTCATTCAATTCTGCCACAAATCTCATCATACGCCACCCTGTTCAGATCCCTGTAGGATCCTGCCCGTAGCTGCTGACGCAGTGCCAGAGTAGCCTTGGAAACAAGTAAACTGGAGCACATGATGTGGAGGAGGGTTTTACTTGGGATTGCGAAAAGGATGACTGAAGTTTAATTAATGTTGATGTGGAGAAAGTTCTGGTTCATCCAGCATGCTATCAGGCATAAAAATAGCCCAAATGGAAACAGTCAGAGATAGTAAGAACTGCCGATGCTGGAGTCAGAGATAGCACAGTGTGGAGCTGGATGAACACAGCCCTCCCTCTCATCCCCACCTGCTTGACCTGTCTGTCTTCTCTCCCACCTATCCACTCCTCCCACCTCATTGACCAATCCCTATCACTGTCTACCTGCACTCACCTATCACCATCCCACCTACCTTCCCCAGCCCCACCCGTCCTCTCTCTATTTATTTCAGAGCTCCCTTCCCCCACTTCTGAAGCAGGGTCCCAACCTGAAACATCAGCTTTCCTGCTGCTCTGATGCTGCCTGGCCTGATGTGTTCCTCCAGATGTTATCATGTTATCACCAAATATGTTATCATCAAATGGAAGCATTTCCTTGCTTGGAAACATTGTGGGATTGCAAATTATTGGGTGATTGAAGAAATCTTGCAAACTTTACCCTTATCTTCATAGTGTGGTGTGAAGCCATGTTTGAAATACAATTGAATGGTTTTGTAAAAATAGGTTGAGCTACTCAAACAATTTTGCAAGCATTCTCCCAGTGGCTGAATATATAGATGTATAGATGTACACTCAGCGTAGCATTCAGTCCTACTAGTAACTGTCCTTTCAACTTCCTATGCCCTGTGTCTTGGAATTCCCTCCCTAAAACTCTCTGCCTCTTCATCTCACTATCCTCAACTTACTGCTTAGAATCTTTTTAGCCAAGCAAATGGTCTTCTGTCCCAATGTGAGTGTCACTGATGTAATGAGTAAATCATCATCTTCTCTTATTTGGTTACTATCTATGTGATGATAGATGAGTGGAAATTTGGCCTCCCCAATACTTTTGAGGAAGAGAATAAAAAAAGAAGATATTCCTAACTGTGCTTGCATTGCTTTCTCTCCCCATTTTCACGCCCCTCTCTCACTAATAACCTAAGGGGTGATTTTGAATAAGCAGCACAGGAGAATAAAACTGGCCTTTCCCATTGTAGGAAACAAAGTTAGGGGAGATGTCAGAGGTAGGTTCTTTACACAGAGAGTGGTTGGGGCATGGAATGCGCTGCCATCAGTGGTAGTAGAGTCAGATACATTAGGGACATTTAAGCGACTCTTGGATAGGTACATGGATGATAGTAAAATGAAGGGTATGCAGGTTAGTTTGATCTTAGAATAGGATAATAGATCGGCACAACATTGTGGGCTGAAGGGCCTGTACTGTGCTGTACTGTTCTGTGTTCTATGTAAAGTAGGTTTCCATAATCATCACCTGACTTGCAAATGCAAGGTTATTCTGCAGTGACCAGTTGGAAACAACATCATTTTATCTGCTTGAAAGCTGAGTTAGTGTGGGGACCTCTAATATTACAGAGGTGGTAAAGGACAAGAAATGTCAAATCAGGAAGAGAATTGTATATCCTGTGACTACTTCTGAGGTGCCAAAGAGTGGGGTGACAAACGTAAGACCTGAGGCACATATGCACTGCTGGGAGACAATAAGAAGGTTGATTGACAGATTAATTGAAGCTACACAGGTAAATTATGGGTGTATGAGAATTTATTTTCCAAAACAGGAAATCAGATCAGATAGTTGAAATATTTCATTCTGCCAATTGTTTCAAAATTGAACTTCTAGTATTTGAATTCTGAATCTCCTGAATATGAACTACCTTCCGAATTAAAACATTATGTTTTACCAAATCAAAATGTTTACCAAGGTGAAAATTACTCTGAATGCAGTTACAGCACAAATATTACAGAAATGGAAAGGACTTCTGTCTGATATGTGTATCATTCCAAACCGTAACCATTGTGAAAGCAATTTTATTCCACTCTCTATAAAATCACCCATGATCCAGAGAAAGGTTTATCAGTTACAGCCCAGTTGATATCATTTTTGCTTCCAAGTCAGAATATCATCCATTTAGGCTGCACTCCAGGGCCCAAGAAAACTCAAGGTTGATATCCAAGTGCAGTAATGACTGGGTGCTGCACTATTAGAGGAACTGTCTTTTGGATGAAATGTTAAGTTAGCACCCTGCCTGCCATCTCAAGGGAACATAACAAAATCCCTTTTTTAAATTCACTCTAGAGATGTAGGCATTGCTGGCTGGGCCAGCATTTATTGTTTATCCTTAATTGCCCTCAAGAAGGTGCTGCTGAGCTGCCTTTTGGAACTGCTACAGTTCATTTGCTGTAGGTATAAACAAGGGAGATCCATGATTTTGACCCAGCATCACTGAAGGAACGGCAATATGTTTTCAAGTAAGAATAGTGATTGGCTTGGAGGGGAGGGGATAGTGTTTCCATGTATCTGCTGTTCACGTTTTTCTAGATGCAATTGGTTGTGGCTTTGGAAGGTGCAGTCTTAGGAGCCTTGGAGAACTTCTGCATGTCGCAGTCTTTCAACAAATAGTGGGAGATAATCCTGACGTTCTGGCCAATGTTTATCCTTTAGTCAACATTACAAAACAAAATGGATTATCTGGTAATTATCACTTAGCCATTTAAGGGAATTTCCTGAACCAGGGAATGGGTCAGGACTACTGGAAGAGTTGAGCTGAAGGCTCACCCCTGGGGCAAGGCAAGGTGAATCCAGGCTTGGTTGGCACCACGCTGTGGTGAGTTGGGTGAAATTTGTGTTATTGCAACTGGGTTTTCTGAGTAGTGTTCATCAAATCAAGTGAATCTTGACCATGGGTTCATGGTGCTGATATCCACTAACTCAATATGGTACAAAGATCATTGGGAGGAGGTGATGGCCTAACGGTACTTTTGCTGAACCATTAATGCAGAGACCACCTAATGTTCTGGGGACTTGGATTCAAATCCTGCCACGGCAGATGGTGCAATTTCAATTCAATAAACATTTAGAATTAAGAGTCTAGTGATGATTGTCATGGAAGAAAAGCCATCTGGTTCACTAATGCTCTTTAGGAAAGGAAACCTCTGGCCTACATGTCACTCCAAACCCACAGCAATGTTGTTGACTCTTAAATGCCGTCTGACCCATTAGGGATGGACAATAAGTATTGGCCTGGCCAATGATGTCCACATGAGAATACATAAGCAATAAGTGATAACTTCCTCATCTTCATGACTAAGCAGAGCTCCACTTCAGAGTTGCAGTGACATTTCATGAACATGCAGGAGGGCAAACTCATTTATACAAAATATCATCTCCTTTCCAGAATATACGGCTTACATCTTCCACACGATTACTGAGTATTTCTCATAAAAAATAACAAATGAGTAAAAGCAATGGCCTAGAAATTGTATTGCACGGAGCTTGTTTGTCAGAGAGGAAGAAGGTCCAACTGGAATCTGTTGCAAAATCAATGAATTGTTAAATAAAAACCCAATGCATGTGTTTTGCCAATGGCATACATTGCTGAAGTGAAATGATGCACATTAAAACTATTGCAGACTGAATGCCTTTTGGAACTTGCACACTTGTTGACTGCCAAAGAACCCAAAACAGCATATGGTGTACGAGTGCCCACATTACACTCAAGGTCTCTACTGATTGATTGATAGATTTATTGTTGTCACATGTATCAACATGCAGTGAAAAGTGTTGCTTTACATGTTCTACAGGCAGATCGTACCATACAAAGTGCATCAAGGTGCAGAATATAAAGCTGCAGCCGCAGAGAAGGTGCAGACAGAGACATCAGAATTCACATTTGAGAAATCTGTTCAAAACTCTGATAACAGCAGGGAAGAAGCTGTTCTTGAATCTATGATTTTCACTTACATGAATGTAGAGCTAGGAAGAGTGGCAGGCTAGACTTGCCTCCTTGTATATCCATGTGAACATCTGAATTAGGCGCCAAGGGTAAACCCTTCAAACCTGCTCCACCATTTAATAAGATCTTCAGTGATATGATTACTCCACATTCCCACCTATACCTAATATCCTGTCATCCCCTTGCTTATTAAGAATTTATCTATCTTGGCCTTAAAAATATTCAAAGATTCTGCTAGCACTCTCTTTTGAAAAAGAGGATTCTAGAGACTCAGAACTCTCTGTAAGAAAAGTTTCTTCTCATCTCTGCCTTAAATGGGCAACCATTATTTTCAAACAGTAACATCTGGTACTAGATTTTTGCACTAGATGAAACATCCTGTCCACATTTACAACACCAATCTTTGAGCCATGCATTTATTTCTCTAAGCCTATTTGCGTTATACTAATTTGCTTGTGTCTCAGATAATAATACAGAGATTGTTACCTTTGATGATATGCCTTTTTGATTTACACCTAGCTCCTCATACCCACTGCATAGGTCCTTTTCCTTTGTCCTTCCTAACTTCTTGGTATTACACAAACCACAACAATTGGATTCTCTGCAGTTTTTACAGGTAAATTCTCAATCAATAAAGTTTAATAGTTCCTCAATCTATAACGAGAGGGAATGCAATGCAAAACACAAGGAAAATGACACCACATTAGTAAAAGGGAATTTTTTCTCACATGCAAGCCTTAATTGCAATTTTTATTTGGTGCAGGATTTAATACTCAGATAATTTATTTTAAAACATGTAGAAGGACACAATGAAAGGTGTGTCTTATGAGGAGATATTGAATAATTTAAGCCTGTACAGACTAGGATTTAAAAGAATGAGAGGAGATCTAACTGAGGTATAAAAGATGCAAAAGGGGTTTGACAAAGTAAACATACAGCAGATGTTTCCCCTTGTGGCAATCTAGAATGACAGGTCATAGCTTTATGTTAAGGGGTCACAGATTAAAAACATGGATGAGGAGAAATTAGTTCTTGTTTGGGACCATGAATCTGTGGAATTCACTACCCCATAGAGCAGTGCACGGAGGGAAGTGGAGTTGAGGCTGAGGTGAGATCAGCCATGATAGCATTAAACGGCAGAGGAAGCTCGAAGGGCTGAATCGCCTGTTCCTGCTCCTCGGTCTTTTTTTTTATGACAAATAAAACTCCAATAATTTCTACAACTGTAAACTTGAGCAGGGTCAACTGACTTTGACTTTTGATGTATTCTTGCTTGTGATGTTGGCACCTGTTGCACATCCCTAATTAGCTCTCTTGCTCATTTCATAAGACAGTTAACAGTCAACCATATGTCTGCGGGTCTGGAGGAGCCACATGTGGACCAGACAAGGTAAGGATGGTAGATTTCCTTTCCAAAGTGGATTTTAGTGAATCAAGTGGTTTTTGTGATAATTGACATTGGATTAGCTTTTCCTATCAGATTTTATTGAATACAAATTTCACTACTTGCCAGGGTGGGATTCAAACCCATGTCCCTAGAACTTTAAACATAAACAGAAATTGCTGGAAAAGCTCAGCAGGTCTGATCCTTCCTCAGAGTTCGGACCTGAAATGTTAACTCTGATTTCTCTTTACAGATGTGCCAGACCTGCTGAGATTTTCCAGCACTTTCTGTTTTTGTTTCTGATTTACAGTGTCCACAGTTCTTTTGGTTTGCCCTAGAACCTTAGCTTGGAGCTCTGGATTACTAAATCAGTGACATTGCCACTATGCCTCCAACTCCCCTAATATTAAAGGAATTCAGCAACATGGCGACAGCCAGTAATGCTTTTCCTCCTTGTAACCATTTTGATGTGCCCAAATATGGTTTAAGTTTAAGTTTATTGCAACATGAAACAGTGGCAGAGTGAGTGAGTTGGCACAGGGACAGATAGAACGCAGGCACGGAGTGACGACCATTATTTGGAGCCACAATAAACTTGTGCAGTTAGTGATTATTTAATTTTTGTTTATTTATTCACTCCTGGGATGAGGGCAACACTGGCTAGATTGCCGATCCTTAATTATCCTTTGGAAGGTGGACAGCTTGCTCAGGATTCAGCCAACAGGAACGAGTACTACACAATCACAGCTGGAATCACATTGCCAAAGCTTATTGTAGCCTGAGGGCCAGTATTAGGAAGGAAAGTGTCAGCAATTTAAGACATCTGGTCAAGAGCCTCTGGTTTGCACCCACTTACAGAGGTCATCAGTTTATACTTATTAGTTGTAATCTGATGGTTTTATTGTCCCAAACCGTATCTTCCTCTCACTGCATCCCGTCCTGCAACACACCATAAAGTAATTTCAATTCCATTAGCTGTCCTCTCAAGCAAACAAACAAATAGGCAGTGGTTTGTTTCAAAGTTTTAACACCCCTGCCATAAGGAAACATTAACAATCCCACTCTTTTTAAAGGGTTATTTTTTAAACTGTAAGCCCTTTCTCAGTCTTAATGGGAATGATATGGTTTGTGTTAGTATGAGGAGACAGAAATTGCAGCTTTTAAAAAAATGCTGTTGTTTTTGTTCAATTCTCTATCTTGAGTCCGCTTAAGTTGCAAAATATCTTAAATTTACAATTAAATACAAGTCCAGCAGAAACATATATATCTGATTAGCTACATGCAAATTTCCTGATGCTACATTATTGTCACTGCAAGTTAAGTAAGGGATGGTAAGGAAGACCATACCCAAATGTATTTCAATTGGAAGTTAAAGAATACTGGAGTTCAATTTATATAGTGGAGGAACTGAAATGCTGCAAGTGATCCATCATCTACACTAACTGCATCCTTCAGGAATCATCAAACACTTAGTCAATAGCAATTAGTGTGAACCTGTATTATTTATTCCTTGCAGTTGGTCTCTCAAGCTAAGCCCTTTGAGAATAAAACAAGTGACTTAGGTTTCAGTTAGCCATGTCATTCAGTCCAGAGGGAGGATGAAGAGAATTATTTTTATGCAGTGAGTTGTAATGATCTGAAGTGTGTTGCCTGAAAGGGTGATGGAATCAGATTTAGTAGTAATTTTCAAAAGGAGAATTGGATACAAATTTGAACAGGAAATGTCAACAGGGCTTTGGAAAAAGCACAGGGTTGGGATTAAGTGGATAGCTTTTTAGAAAAGGTGGCAATGTCATCATTGGCATGGTAATATTGCACAATTCATATGAAGGAACTTTATGACTTAGACAATACTGCATGATCTTTGTTTCCTCACATCCAAATAAAATGAACTAAAGTAATGTTGTTTTGTTCAAAAACGCTGCTGCGTTGTATTTTATTCGAATGGTTGAAATACTTCCATTCATCTGAAACTTGTCAAATCCTGATATGGAGTCATTTGTGTCTCTTTAACTCTGAGGCAGAACAAATTTCAAAACAAGTTGAAAGATTTATTGGGTTCCAGAAGGGATTATACAATGCAAGAGAGGATTACAGAGTTACTGCAAATCCCTCTTTCCGTAAGGCAGCTATCTTATTAGCTACCACATGCAGAGTTCCACAGTTCTATGGTTTACAGTTGTTGTCATTAAAAGGAACTATTGCTGATGTTCTTGAAAATTACTGTGAGAGTTATAATCTTACCAGCATTGCTCAGTTCCTCCCTTCAGAATTTCATCCTAAAATCTAATTAGTGATAATGCAACTGGCTGCAATATTGTTCCTGTCCATGCTCACTGTTTATGGCAATAATAAAGATACACCTAAAACTTTGGATAATTTTAAAAAGTTTTATACACCACAGCTGGTGCTAACTGTGGAATTCTGTTAAGCTTTCTCATGTGGCAAGTGTCTACTTTTAGAGAGATTTTACCCATTCCAGGCTCAAGGCTAGAGTATTTGGGAAAAGTGTTCCAATCCAGTATTTGTGAGCCAGTGTCCTAGCGCTCTATGACCCACCAACCCACTTAGTCACTTGGCTGTGAATACTCAGAATTGTCAGGGCTCCTGTGGTGTTGAAACAATGAGGTAGGAAAACTCTATTTATGCACACAGCTATGTTGCACTATTTAATATCATAAATTGATCTCCCAAAGGCATAATAACTCCAACCCTAAATAGCTCCCCCACCACACACTCACACACACACAATCACACACACACACTCTCTCTCATCTCCCTGTTCTGAAGGATTACTTCTGAAAAAGTTGCTGCTGAGAAGTGCATTAAACTCCACAGAATATGATAACATCACACAGACAAGAACCTCTTCTTGTTAGCATATTGAGTGGTTTTCCTCTAACACACTAGACCAAGTGGGCCCAGTCGATCCCAACCTAAAAGGAAGATGGTGCCAGGAAGTCTACCTAGTGGTAGCCACTGGTCTAGATAGCTTATACAACAATGGGCAAGTGATTCATCATACACCACATCCCATCCAGCAACACAATCTCCAGGAGAATATAACTCACTGCCCATCATTGTCAATCCCACTGCCTTTACATGGTGGTGAAGAGCTCGCAACTAAGAGGAATCATGGAACTCTTGGAATCTGGGAATGTTCAGAATTGTACCCTTAGCTTGGTTCAGTCTACAGCTGTCTGTGAATTGGACATTAAAACTATATGTTCTACTATTGCGACACTTAGCTCTGGAAATCCATGACACAGTGGTGGTGTCTACTTTACCCTACTTCTGAGTCAGAAGGTCTGAGTTCAAGTCCTACATCTGTCATAACATGATCAATACTGTCCTAGTGTCTTCTTCCTTGGTTTAGTATCAACTGTTTTACCATAAAAACACTCCTGTGAAGCACCTTTGGAAATTTTGCTATCTTAAAAGTGCAATATTATTACCTGTTCTTATTGGTACACTTCTGTGACTTGGAGCCAAATTTAATGTGGGGTTTGGGACTATTGCTGATTCTACTTAGCTCATCGTAAAAGTTGGCTGCACATTGGCAGACTTTAAAAAGAGGCCATCCTGCAGTAACTCACTGGCGCCGTTGGCCTAAGCAAGCAGAGAGTGGATCTCCTATCAACTCCAGCATTCCCATGAGCACGAGAATGCAGCAATGGGTGCTGCTGGGAGGGTGAGGAGTCCTGGAGATGATGAGACAATGGCCGCCAGACAGAAGGTAATTCTGAAGTTTTGGAACGAGAAGGATTAGGGAGGCTAGGGAGGGAGTAAAAGAGGGTGGACCTGTGTGTTTTGAAGGTCAGGCGTGAGGCATAAAGAAAATGGGTAGGTGGTAACATCTTGGAAGCGTGCCCTGATATGCACACAGCACTCTCAAATTATACACTCCTCCTTCCTCCCTGCCTTTGTAATCAAATCTACTTAAAAATTGGTCTCCCTACACTTTCTTGCATGCCCATCCCAAATGCTTTATAGCATGGACTATCTTTTAGTTGGTTAAATTTGTTTGTTAACTGGCTCAATTGCCTTTGTGTTTCAACATGTTGGGTGGGGGCGGGGGGGAGCGGGGCGGGGGAGCGGGGTGCGGAGGTGTGCAGGGGTAGGGGAGTGGGTGGGACAGGCTCTTTAATTATGCTTCTTTAAAGTGCCTCAGAACAATTTATTTACCTGAAAGGTCTTACTTAAATTGAAGCTGTGGTTGTTGTCGTAGGCCCTGGCTATACCTTTATGACCCTGGAACTTGTTAATAATGGCAACATGAGAAATCAGAAACAATACCTACTTACTGAAAAGGCAGTTAGAGTTCAGAGGGAGAGTTTGGAGCACAAGAGTTGAAGGAAAGCTTTGTAAGAGGGTGTGCTTTGACCTCAGTGTGGGAGCAACTGAGTGAGTAGGCACAACTATCAACATGCTCGCTAGATTTGAGAAGAATGGCAGGACGTTTGGTGGAGGTACACAAGTTGCTAAAGGGAATTGACAAAGTAGATGTAGAGCGGATGGTTGCTCCTGTGTGGCAACCTAGAAAAGAAGGGTCTGGACCTGAAACATTAGCCTTCCTGCTCCTCTGATGCTGCTTTGCCTGCTGTGTTCATCCAGCTCGACACCTTGTCATCTCAGATTCTCCGGCATCGGCAGTTCCTACTATCTCTAGAAAAGAAGGTGATAGTTTTAATCTGAAAGATAGCAGTCTTAAAACAGAGATGAGGAGGAATTACTTCCCTCAAAGGGTTGTAAATCTGTGGAATTTGCTTGTCCAGAGTACGGTGGATGCCGGGGCACTGAATAAATTTAGGGAGGAGATAGATTTTTAATTAGTAACAGGCAGGAATGTGGAGTTGAGGCCAAAATGGAGGTCAGCCATGATTGTATTAAATGGCAGAGCAGGCTCGAGGGATTGAATTGCTCACTCCCGCTCCTGGTTCTTATGTTCTACGAAGGCAATAGATGCGTCAGAGAGGAGTGAGTGGGGACTTGAAATCTAGGGAGAAAGGATGGAATTACTGAAGGGAATGGGGATGAGAACAAAGTACAAAGACAGTGGATGCATTGAAGAAAATAAAATAGAAAGCAAATGCAAGGAGGAACTATTTAGGGGCAGCTTAAGTTCAAATAAACCTTCAAAGTTCAGTGAAAGTCTTGTTCGCAAACCTTGCTTGCATTTGCCTTGTTATTAACTTAAAACTTAAAAGAACAATCCAGGTTGCTTGTATTATGTATATTTTAAATTTTGGCGTGTAATTAAATTGAATCAATATTCTTTATCCCAAATACATCTCATAACCTTTGGCCTTTCCAACATATTTTAATGTTTCATTTTTCTTTTAATGACTGACAAGAAAAGGTTTCAAGGTGTACAAAAGAAGAAAGTCATTCTTTTGCTTTCAAGAAATGCCTTACAGTCCAGGAGCAATTGAGGGCATATAGTCTACTTTCAAAATGAAATGTGTCAATTCTAAAAGCTTACCTATTTAATCAGCTCAAATCACAGGGATTCAAGTGTAAGTGTTAACTGTTAAAAGAAAACCTTGAGTTGCCCTTGCTTGGTTATTATTTTATGAAGATTTGCCAGAAATTATAAGGAATATTTGAAAAATGGTGAGAAATAATTGTTGATTAAGATCTAAATGTGCTATGTGATGTGATTAAAAGATTTGATATGGTTGATACAGAGATACTATTTCCACTTTTGGGACATTTCAGAATGAAAACAAGCCTTAAAATTTAGAGTAAGGTTTTATAGAGGCTGATGTCAAGAAGCTATTCTCCTTGCAATGGCTAGTGGAAATCTGGAACTCTTTCCCACAGAAAGCTGAAGTTCAATTGAAGCTTTCAAAACTGAGATTGGCAGTATCTTTTTAAGGCAATGGTATTAAGAGTTATTGAAACAAGGTGGGTAGAAAGAGTTAAGACATAGATCAGTCATGATCTAATTGAATTCCAGGAGAAGCTTCAGGGGTTGCAGGTCTACATCTATTCTTAGGTTCATGTGGTGTTTCTGCAGTAAATGCTTTGATATTTACTGGCTGAGGTTTCTAAGCAGTGGAAGATGAGTTCTGATAGCTGGAACTCCAACATTCCCCTAATGCCAGGGAGTTCTGAACCTGTTTCCCAACTGGAGGCTAACCCATTTGATAAACTTAGCTTCATGAAGGGCAGGGTAGATTTTATGCTGCTGGGGTAAAGATTGTGAAGCAGGTGTTGGGGTACAGTGTGAATCAGAAGACTAGATCAATATGAACAGTATGATTGCATGGCAATAGACAGAGACAGGAAGCAGAGATAGGGTGTGTTTGTGTTCATGGTGTGAGAGATTGATGATCCACGGGGAAGGTGAACAATGTGGATAAATTTGCATTGCTCTTCAATGCAAACTATTCCCATTTCCATCACTGTCACCGAGGATCCATAGATAGCATTTTCCAAACCTGTAGGTACTACCATTTGGAAGGCAAGGGCAGCAGATGCATTGGAACACTGCCAACTACAAAATCCCTCTAAGCCACTCACCATGCTGACTTGGGATGCATCGCTATTTCTTCAGTGTCACTGAGTAAAAATCCTGGAACTTCCTCATAACAGCACTGTGAGTCTACCTATACCAAATGGGTTGCAGTAGTTCAAGAAGGTAGCCCAGCACCACTGTCTTTTCAAGAGCAATTAGTGGCGGGCAGAAATTACCAGCCCAGTCAGCAAAGCCTGCATCCCATGAAAGAATAAAAAAGAAATTCAGGCCCTTTTTCTCTTCCTCCCTCCAGCTTTCTGTACCTCTACTTATCTTCTACTTGCATTCATTACCTTTTATTTCTGTCTTTTTGTCACCTCTTCACTTCTTCCTCCTCCGTCCTCCTTCATTTCTTACCCTCATCCTTCACTTTTCATTTTGTGAGATGAAGAAGTACTCAGCCTGGGTGGATAGATGAATGAACAGGCAGGCTTGTCAGAGACAACAAGGTGCAGGGCTGGATGAACACAGCAGGCCGAGCAGCATCATAGGAGCAGAAAGGCTGATGTTTCGGGCCTAGACCCTTCATCAGAAAAGGGGGAAGGAAAGGGGGTTCTGAAATAAATAGGGAGAGAGTGGGAGGCAGATAGAAGATGGATAGAGGAGAGGATAGGTGGAGAGGAAACAAACAGGTCGAAGAGGTGGGGATGGGGCCAGTAAAGGTGAGTGTAGGTGGGGAGTTAGGGAGGGGATAGGTCAGTCCAGGGAGGACGGACAGGTCAAGGGGGCGGGATGAGGTTAGTCGGTAGGAGATGAGTTTGACACAGGGTAGGTTGGAAAACTCTCTCCAAAGTAGTACAGTACTTTCATTCCAAATCTACTTACTTATGAACGTAAGTAAAACTATTTGTCTGATCCTCTTGAGATGTTGCCTCAAAATATTTCAAGTGTCACATCCATCCACAAAACAATTTGATTTTTCTTGATTAGGGCAGCTTCATACATGCCATTGGTACATTCTCAGCTTTTTAGAAATGAAAGGCTGTTGGACATCTATTATAGGACAAGCTACTATTTTTCTTTCTTTATTCATTAATGGGATGAGGGCATCACTGGCCAGGCAGCATTTAGTACCTATCCCTAATTGCCCAGAGGGCAGTTCAGAGTCAACCACATTGCTGCAGGCCAGACCAGGTAAGGATGGCAGTTTCCTTCCCTAAAGGACATTAATGAACCAGATGGGTTTTTCCGACAATCGACAATGGATTCACGGTCATTATTAAATTCTTAATTCCAGGATTTTTTTTTATTGAATTCAAATTCCACCATCTGCCATGGCAAGATTCAAACCTAAGACTCCAGAATATTATCTGGGTCTCTGGATTAACGGTCCAGTGATAATACCACTAGGCCATGGCCTCCCCAAGCATGCCAAAACCTAGCTTGGCAGCATGTTAGTGAGTGCATCTTTTACCCCATTGGTACCTTCATATTTCATTTTTTAAGTAATTCATGGCATGTGGGTGTTGCTGGTTAGTCCAGCAATCATTGCCCATTCCTAATTGCATAAAAGGTAATTAAGAGTTCTGTAGGGTCTGGAATCACATGTATGCCAGACCAAATAGAGAGGCAAATTTCTTGCCTCAAAAGGTATTAGTGGAGCAGATAAACCTTTATGAAAATGGACAGTATCTACATGGTTATCATTAGACCAGCTTTACATTGAAGTCACGTTTCCCCACTGCCATGATGGGATTGGATCCCATCAACCATTTATTTCCTCCAGTTCTCTGATCATTTTCTTGCTGCTTTTTGAAAGCACTGAATCATGCTGGAATAAAACTCCTTTAAGTGGCAGCAGACATTCCCAAACATGATATTTTCTATGTGTAAATAATATATTTACATTTGTCAGGAGCAGTGAGCCATAACGATTGTGGAATAAAAGTTGGGTAAAATGTACATTCCAGTCTTCCTTTCTGAATCCACAAAAATAGTGGATTTGTAGGTTTGAAAACCATCTAAAACATGTTTGTCTTTTTGAACAAATTTTATTTTAAAACTTGAATTGCAGCTGATATCCATCTCTACGAACTGTTCCCCCAATTTTCAAGGTCCTACTTCATGACAGCACTGTTGTAAATTGTTTCCTTGGCATTTAGAGAAATATAGATACATTACAGTGCATGACATATAAACATATTTTTAAAGAACAAAATACGTGCATAATAGCAACCAATAGACAAATGACCTAAGAAAAAACATTGTATGTATTACCTGGGAACATTTCAATCCATGCAGGAAGAAGTCAAACAAAGCTAAATATTGGACCAAAAGAGAAGGTAGAAATGGAATTTCCCTGATATTCATTGATTATTCTTATTTGGTCTGTTCTGAGGAGTGGATGGGATTTAAATGCCACCTTTGATTTGTCAACTTATGGGGAAAGACTAGTTCAAAAGTTAGAAATTTTACAGAAAGCATCCATCCAGACAAGAAAGCCAAGTCAGAGCAACATAACTCAGTAACGCAGACTAGGATGCATGTAACTTATGCAAGAATAGCCTGCTTCCACACTGTAGGAATTCTGTGATTCTATTCTAAACCCTTGAGCTAAACCAGGAAACAATTAATGTGAACAATTAATTAATATTTCGCGTGAAAACGTATTTTATTCAAGTCACCTATTTGATTGCATTTTCTCTTAAAATGTAAATCCTTATTGTTTGATTGTAACAAAAGACACTTTGGAGGTTTTTCTCTCTTTACCTAACATCATCTATTTAAGCTTGTAGCAAACTCCAGAGTTATTCTTTTTTAAAATTTATTCTTTCATGGGATGCAGGCATTTCAGGCTAGGACAGCTTACCGAGCTGTGGTGGTCCCCACCCTCCTGTATGGCTCTGAGATGTGGACTGTCTACAGCAGACTGGAGCAGTACCACCAATGCTGCCTGCACAAGATCCTGTGAATCCACTGGGAAGAAAGACATACCAACACCAGTGTCCTCAACCAGGCCAACATTCCCAGCATCGAAACAGTGACCACCCTTGATCAGCTATGGCCTGGCCACGCCGTCCACGTGAACAGTTAGAGACTCCCCAAGTAGGTGCTGTACTCCCAGCTTCAAAACAGCAGGTTGAGGCCCAAGGTGGACAGAGGAAGCACTTCAGTGATATCCTCAAGGCCTCACCGGCAAAATGCAACGTTCCCACAGACAGCTGGGAATCGCTGGCCCAAGACCGTCCAGAGTGGAGGAAGACCATCCGGGAAGCCGTCGAGCACCTCAAGACTTGCTATCAGGAGAAAACGAAAACCAGGTGAAAACAGTGAAAGGAGTGCACTGCCACATCAATTCCCCACACACCCTTTCCCGTGACGAGCAACTGCCCCACATGTAACAGAGCCTGCAGTAGCTGTATAGGTCTCTACAGCCACCTACGGACTCACTGTGAGAGTGGAAGAGAGTTATCCTCATCCATGAGGGACAGCCGATGATCTTGATGACACCACCTAAGGATGGCAGATGTCCTTCCTTGAGGATCTTCATGAAAAGATGAATTTTTACAACAATTGATGGTCAACTTTACTGAGATTAACTTTATGTTCCATATTTATTATTTGAATTGAAATTCTACCAACTTGTGTTAGCGGGATTTGATCCAACGGTCCCAGAGCTTTTGTATTGTCTATTCAGAAGTGACGTTATCAGTGTGTTGCTGTTGCCAAATTGATCTTTGGCCAACACATGTAAAGCAATGCTGTCAATTGGAATGGAAGACAGGATCATGGCTTGTAGTTTTCTTTGATGGAATTATTGGCTGCCTCTTGTTGTCCCTAGCACTCAAATTGATATTAACGTTTTAAAAATCCACTGTAAATTTAAACTTTACAGCTAATTAGGAATTGTATCTCTATGACAATGTGTTCAGACAGCACATCTAATTTTTTTACAAACTATTGGAGATCGAAAGAAGAAAACAAGATAATTATTCCTCACTGATACTGTTGGGAAGTTCTGTACAGTTACATTTACAATATAGTGACTGATTACCAAAAGGAAAAATCAAGATCAAACTATATGAGAACAACATAAATCACTCTGCTTGAGTATACTTTTCCATTGGTAGATTGTGCATTTTACTCTCCATCATTATCATTTTTTGCACAACCTAATTATTTTTTGATTAGCATGGAATTCTTTAAATGAAGAGGATCCTGGTTCCATTACCAAAGGAATCTTATCCATTTTCTTTCAAGTTCCTCTTTACACTTAAGTAAATTATATGATGCAGCTATTCTTTAATTAACATGAAAATTCTGCCTACGCCTGCCCTGACAGTCTGCAGGCTGGGAGTGTTCTATTTGATGCTCCTTTGAAGTATACCAGAAGCCTATTTTTTGCCAATTTTCTTCTGTATTACTGGGTAAAGTTCCACACATTGGCAGTACCTTATCCAAGTGAAGAGACAAAGACTTGCACTTATCACATATGGCACAATATTTTTCTTTCACTAATGGGATCCGGGCATTTCTGGCTGTGCCAGCATTTATTGCCTGTCCCGAGTTGCCCTTGACAGGGTGGTGGTGAGCGACTTCTTGAACCTTCAAGTCCTGTAGGGAGACCCACAATTCCCTCCGTAATGGCACTGTGGGTTTACCTACAATACATGGACTGCAACAGTTCAACAAGGCAGTTCACCACCTTCTCAAGGGCAACTAGGGATGGGGAATAAATGCTGGCACAGTGAGTTCCACGAGTGAATGAAAAAAAAATTGAACCTTACATTGTATGAGCACAGGACCTCCCAAAGTGATACTGCAGGTCAGGAGTATTTCCATTGTGTGCCATTACTAGATTGAATCCACAAGGAAAGTTTATCATTGAGACTTTTATGTCAGAGCAGAGACACTGACAGGACAATTTTAAGAACACCCCTCTCCACATGGACTTTTACCCATCAGGAGGGGATGTAGAAGTTAGACACAGGAATCATGCTTTCAATTCAGGCAGGGAAGTCAATAAGCCCTACAGGTCTTCCCATCAGTTAAAGTCAATGGATGGAAAATCTGTTATGGCCAGGTCACATCTTGTAAAGCATGCCTTGATGTAGACAGGATTTTCTCCCAGAAGAACAACACACAATTCTACCTAAAGCCTATACACAGCATCTTCTTGTTAGGGGGTCTAGACAATAGTCAGGAGCAGGGATATTTGCTGATTATTCTTCTCAACCAGCCCAAATACGTAAAACCTTGGATGGAATCTCAGGTTCTCCACTTGCTGTGACACACCTTTGTATTTGAACCCAAACCTTCTGGCCCAGTGTTAAGGACACTTCAACAGCAGCTTAAAATCCCTTAAAATGTCTAGTGAATGTGCAGAAATCTGCCAGATAGAAATTGGTTGCAGCTGTGCCAACCCGAGCAAGAAGTCTTTGTGTGTAGATAATGATAATAGTTCACTGGGTATATAATGTTCGAAAGGATATTGATGGGGTCAAAGGAATAGTGTGAGTTGAAATCCTTCTCTAGTGCTTGCAATGAAATCTTCCCAACCTCTTTATCTAGACTAATACAGTTCATGTTTTTTCCTTGTTTAATAAACTTTTTATTCTTTGTGTTAAAAATACACTGGCACTCATATGAATATTTTCAGTAACTGACCACCACAATTAAAAATAATAAGGCTAGAGTCTTCCAAGCCAGGTTTCACCCTGGGATCTGATTTGTTGCATGAGCTGGGATCAGAATACTACTAGTTAACTGTTCCTTGCTCTGTATATACATTTTAAGTCTATGAAATTATATCAATTAATTTTAATTTGCATATGTTGGCATTCCTGTGTGTACTCGTGGACAACTTTAAGATCTAGGTGTTCAAAAATATGTTTTAAATGTACAAACTTCATTGAAACATTGTGGTTCAGAATGTGTTGGAGCAGTATGTTTAGTAATGTGTGCTATTGGTAAGGCATGACTTTACAAGTTTCGCTGTTTCAGTCTTTGACATAGCAAATTGCTGAAAGTGTGGTGATGATGGTGTGGTAAGGGATATGGTGCATCTGGGACATGAATAAACAGAAAATAAACTGTGTATCACCTTAACCAATCCAACGGAAGGAGCAAGAGACTGACAAAACATCTGACGAAGAGATTGACAAAGGACATTTTTTTGTATTTTCTAAACAACCTGTTCAGTCATGTTACTACACATCTCTATAGTAAGGTGGGATTTGAACCCTGGTCTCCTGGGTTAGAGATCAGGACGCTATCACAAGAATCTTTGCAATGTGACAAGGAAATATAAACCAGATTAGGTACATTCAATATCAAAACCACAGGACTGAAAATAAATAGAGAGGGAATGAAAAATTGGAGAGAAGAAGACAGACCAAAAACAAATTTTAAATTTAAAACTTGACATTTCTAAAATCTTCAACAGCAATTAAAACCTGAAGGACTGAGACTCCTCATTTGTAATATTTAATTTTCAGTGCCAAAGAAGTTATCTGACAATGTTTAATGCTTTATACATCATTAAAAGTACTTAGACTGAAACAGATAAGACAACTTTGTTTTTTGTGTTGTAAACTCATATATACTGCGCTAATCCAGCAATTTACACCCTTCAATAATTTCAATATGAGGGATACAATAAGATGTTGTTTTGGTGATGTTGATAACAATAGGACCATATCTAGGAAGCAAATTTGGATATTTAAGTTTAATAGGAAACTGATCTATGTCTGAAGCTTCTGTAATACTTAGGCATAAATAAAGTTGAGATAAAATTGTCTCCCATTGCTTTGAAAGGAAGATTTGGGTCAATGCACTTTCCTTGGTTCCAGTTGAACATTTATTAATATAGCAGATTAAGTCAAATGTCAAAAAAATGACCTTTGCTCAAAAGAACATACTTAATAGTTTGTCACAGAAGAAGGCAGGAATTCCATTTATATAGAAGCTTTCATGACCTCAAGACATCACCAAATGGTTTTCAGACGGTGAAGTACTTTTAAAACGTAGTCACTGTTGTAATGCAGGAAATGCAGCAGCCAATTTGTGCGCAGCGAGCTCTCACAGCCAGAAAATGAAAATAACTGACCAGAAAGACTGTTTTGTTAGAAGTTGATCTATTTGAAGATACTTCTAAAATTGGCAGTCTATTAATTCAGTTAAAAAAAGCTACTGGATTCTTTTCCTCTCATTAAGCTGGTAGTAGAAGGCATTTTTCCCGCCAAAAGATAAAATTACACTATTTCACAATGCAGCAAGTCCTCATACAGTTAACAAAACCACAATCACCTGGAAATTGTGTAATTCAGCCTGATGTTAATTGTTGTAATGTACAAAGGGCACATCACTCAAATCAAAAGGCATTAACCGTGGCGGCGTCTGCATTATATTTCAATAATAGCACAAATCATCACTCCTTGACCTCCAGGCTCCATTTTAATAAACAAAGCAACTGCTATATTTTGAGCCAGAATCTAATTACTGTGAAGCAGACTTTATTCTTTAATTTATTCTGACATCAAATACAGCATAAGTGCAGCTGTAAAGGCATTTAGCATTTGGGGGACATCAATGAAGCTAATACTAAAAAAAAATGAAGTTAAGAGCTTTTGAAGAAACCTACACTGCTCACAGTTCTGGAGTAAGAATAGAATTTGTTTTCTTGCAGGATGTTAATAATAGAAGTTTAACTCAGCTTGTGTTCAAATTCCAGGCTGCAATTCCTACATTGACTATACTCTGTTGCTACTCACATTCAAAGATTCCGTTTAATACAGATGTGAGAAGGGTGGAAGTTGGGGGTCAATTTCCCCGGGATTTCTCTTGCTTTTCAAACATAATGCTGCTTATGCTGTTTTTCCGATATTTCTGGCCTTTTCATCAATATTATTGGATACAGGGGAAAAAGTAGAAATTCACCTCCCATGGCCCAAGTAAAACATTACTGTAAGGTACAAAAACAAAGTTGCTGGAAAAGCTCAGCAGGTCTGGCAGCATCTGTGGAGGAGAAAACAGAGTTAACGTTTCGGGTCCGGTGACCCTTCCTCAGAACCGGACCC
>NC_063332.1:161712693-161831408 GCF_021869965.1 Rhincodon typus | reverse complement strand
TTACAGCATCCGCAGTTCTTTTGGTTTTTATCACTGTAAGGTAGCACTGTTGGCACGGAGTCTTGCTAGATAGACAAGTAGATCAGACAAGGAGATCTTGTGGTGCAGTTGGTCACAACCTCTGAGGCAGCAAACTCTGGTTTGTATCCTGCTTTGAGATTTGATGACCAAGGATGGTAAGTTTGTGTGTTGGCCAAACAAGTTGGTAACCAGCTGTCAGATCTTTCCAACATTCCCATTGGAGTTGGGTAAGAGTGGGAGAGTCTCCTGTAATAGCTGAGGATAGTGTCTTCTCCATGGCCAAAGATACTATGTACAGCCTGTAGTCCTTGAAAAACTTCCTCTTTGCTTCAAGACATGAGCGCAAGATCAGACAAGTGGAGGTTTTCACTTTATTTGATTGAAATTAATTTGGACAGTTTAACCCATTTAACAGCGTAGTGCCTGGTAGTGATAGGCTTATAGTACAAAGTAGGGTCCCACCAGGAATAGAAGGTACATTGGAAATCACACTCAGAAAGACTATTACTAATGTAAGCAATGACACCTCATGCTAATGTAATAGGAAGTGCTATCTAAGAATAGAACAAAATTATTAGTTTTCGACAGTGTAAGTTTTACGCTGCAATTAAGTGTACATGTCTTAGCTGGGAATTCTTGATGCTGAGAGCTGGGTGGAGTGGAAAGGTTTAAGTTTCCATGGAGGATCACCTGTTTGTCTACTTTGTACATGAAAAGACCCATGGAATCTCTGGAAAATGATGTAAATTCATCTCCAAATCCTACAGCACTCTCCTGATTTCTAATTTTTTGGAGTTTTCAATCTTTTGATTTCTCCACAACTCTTTTTCCTCATATTCACAGTCACAACCTTTATGAGTATAATATACCCACAATTCACATGTTATCCATTACTGTAACATTGTCCAAACATATTACCAGGTTCTCGGTAACATATCCCTTTTTCTTTATAGTAAAATACAGTGATTGATTAATTCCAAACAACATTCTAGAGCTGGAGGACAAATTGGATGTCTATGAAGCAGTCGGGATGCCCTGATTTCATGGAAGATATTATATCAATGCCACCTCTTTCATTCTCATGAGAGGTGCTCATTGCTTAGACAACCTTTTGCTCATTTCTCATGTTTGCCTGCCTATATGGGGAGGCGATGGCCCAGTGGCATTGTCGCTGGACTGTTAGTTCATAGACAGACGGCAGATAGTGGAATTTGAATTCAATAAATATCTGGAATTAAGAGCCGAATGATGACCGTGAATCCATTGTCAATTGTTGGGGCAAAAACCTATCTGGATCACTAATGCCCTTTCGGGAAGGAAATCTGCCATCCTTACCCAGTTTGGCCTACATGTGACTCCAGACCCACAGCAATGTGGTTGACTCTTGACTGCCCTCTGGACGATTAGGGATGGGCCATAAATGCTGCCTAGCCAGTGATGCCCTCATCCCATGAATGAATGAAAAAAAACTTCATGTTTCATTTTGCTTTGGACAGCTGTTTACCTGGATCACAAACTGCCATAGCGAGTGACTTTTTGATCACAGCCACATTTTGCACCGTCCCACCCCACACTGAATAAGACATATCATAGAGCAGAATGGGTTTCTTACTGGGATTTCTTTCTTAATGATCTTGCTGTGGAGGAAGATAAACAGAATAGAACAAAGGAGTGCCTCAAACAAAGACGATGACAGCCAGTAAGGATTTTACTAAAATAAATCTTTCATGGGTATCATTGGCCAGCATTTTTGTTGCTTATCCCTAATTGCCCTTGAAGTGACTAGCTTCCTGGGCCATTGCAGAGGAGAGTTAAGAGTCAACTACATTGGTATAGGCGGAAGTCACATGTAGACTAGACCTAGTAAGGATGGCAGGTTTCTTTCTCTAAGGGACATTAGTGAACTAGATGGGTTCTTAATAACAATCGCTGGTGGTTATTTGACATTATCACTAAGAATAAATGTATATTTCAGATTTATTCATAACACTTAAACTTCACGAACTGCCATGGAGGCAGTTGAATCCTGTGTCCCAGAGTATTAGCCTAGGCCTCAGGTTATTAGACTAGGCACATTACCACAACACACCATGACTTTCCTTTAAAAACAAACTGGCCCTAGTAGTCATGGCAGAGACTAAGTGCCTTAGGCATTTCAAATTCATTGACAAAGTCCTGGACAAATGTTTCCAACTCCTGCCTGATGTCCTGTAATCCAAATCCTGATTTACTATGTCAATGTAGAAAATAAAGTAAAACATTCTATTAACTATATGTTGATAATTATTTCACATTAATGAGGTAATCCTTGATCCCCATCATCTGGTCATTAACCAGGTTGAGTGCATTGACTGACCTTCACAGAACCAATGAATAAATCTTCAAACTCCAGCTCTCCCCAGGGCCCTAAAATGGAAACGCCTCTCCAGTCATAATATACTTCATATTGATGAATATGAAGAATTAATAAGTACAATTCAGAATGCACACTGCCACACAATTTGCCAATTTGTGTTTCCAGTTTAAGTCTCAGCTTCCTAATTTTAGTGAGTTTTTAATCTTGTGAATTCCCTGCACCTCTTTCTCCTCGTACTCACACAATCACAACCTTTAAAAACTTCATATACCCACAACCGACTCATAATCATTCCAGTGAAATAATTGACTTGACAATCCAGTTTTATAAAGACCTGGAGAACCATCCAGCCACATGAACACCCATGGGATAAGGATGGAAAATCTCACCCAAGTTATTTTCTATACAAACAGAAAACCTGCCATGTAAGAAAATTTCCAGTTCTACTTCTTGTCAAGTTTTATTTATTTAACTTCCTTTTGAAAAACAAATATATCTAAAATTATGAAATGTAGTTAACATTACAGATTGAGTGTCATCCTGTCAAACACACCCTTACTTAAAACCATCTAAATAGCCTCCAGGTAGCAAGGCTTGTTATAAAATTAGTGTGTGAAGCAATGTTTACTAATTATTTGGAAACTCAAATTTTATGAGCAAACTAATTTCTCAATCTACGTTGACTTGGCTATTTCAATTTTGACTAATTATTTTAGTTTGCAATGATTATTATTTCTATCTACTGGCAAATGCAACTAAACCAGTTTATGTTCAATAGAAAGAAATTATGTAACAACAATTAAGAAAAATTCTCAGATTGCAGTCATGTTTATTGAAGTGCTTTTAGAATAATGGCAGAATATAAAGTCCATTAATTTTTCAGATTTATTAAATTTTTACTATTTTCACGCTTGACACATAATTCCCCACAATGCACAGTGCTGACCTGAAGAGAGACAGAAATCACACGACACCAAGTTATAGTCCAACAGGTTTATTTGGAATCGTACAAGCTTTCAGTGTGCAGCTCCTTCATCAGGTGCAGTTCTACGAAGGGGCTGCATTCTGAAAGCTTGTGTGATTCCAAATAAAGCTGTAGGACTATAATCTGGTGTTGTGTGACTTCTGACTTTGTCCAACCCAGTCCAACACCGGCACCTCCACGATCTGAAGAGATGTAGAGTGTCTCTGGTTCAGTCCTAAGTCAGTATTGTGTCAACTGATCAGAGCAGTGGGGATATGTCAGTGGATCTCAGTGTTGCTAGTCTACTGCAGAGAAAAATCCACTAGGATTGCAATCCTGGTCATTAACTCATGGTCACTGAAAGAAGTATATGTTTCCCCTTTTTTGAGTGAGTAGGGAATGAAGGACACCTGTTTCTGGTGACAGCATTCAGCTTAAATATCACGAACAGCTATGTGGGAGGGTTATCAGAGGGCTGTTTCTGCCCAAAAAACTGAATGTGAGCATGAATCATTGCCATCAGAGCAGAAGGGATAAAATGAGAAAACCACAAGGGAAATTGCAAAATCTAAAGAATAATGTGGAGGGATTCTTATAGGTTACATCATCTGTCAGCTCCCTATCACTGCAACATGTTCAGGATCTTGCAAAATGTACACAAGTTGTTGTCAACTGAGTAGTGAAGGCACTTAAAGCAGTTGCAAAGACAAAAATTACATTTATATAGTGCCAGTCATGAACTTGGTGCATATGCTCCAAAGCTTCACAGATGGTGAAGCACTTTTCTCCTGAAATGCAGTCACTGTTGCAATTTAATGGCTCATAACACACGAAAAAAAGGCATTTCTGCTGTAACTGAAATCATTTATGAGCTTTTTCTGTAGACAGCTAGTCAGAACTAAGCAGTGGAAAACACACAGCTAATTGATTTCCTAGAATAATATCAGAAATGAGCAGTTATGGAGAAAGACCAAATATTTGGGGACATTTTTTTCAGTAAACGATACAGCTCATAGAAGAACTCTTCAGCAGTTTTATGTAAGGCAGGAGGGAAACGTACGTCCTTCAGAAGCTCCAAATTGGTGATCAAGATTGTATAAATGTTGCTGATGAACTGCTTTATACTGTTAACAGTTTTCTCAGCAACTTAGCTATTCTGTTTACATCGTCAAATCACTATGCATTACCTTTTAATATTGATTAAAAGATAACATTCTGAGTAGTAAATCCTCCACTGCAAAATAACCCAAGGTAGATCTCATTAATCCCTTCTCTGACTATTATTGGAATAAATGTGTTTTAGGTTGCAGAGAGTACAGTGGTGCTGAATATCAGTTTGTATCTGTCTGTACTGCTTGTAATATGGTACTGGGTTCATATTACTCAATATGTTCTTAGTTCCCAGATCATAAAATTAACAGGGTGTGGCAATAAAATCTATATTAGAATACAGTAGAACGATGGAGCATTATAATAACAAAGTAGTGGGTTGCAACAGTACAAGCTAGACAATGAGAAATCAAACTGGGAAATCAAATAAAGCAGGCTGGTCGGAAATGGCAATCACTGTATTTATAAATAAAGCCTGTGCAACCATAGAAACCGCCTTCAAATTATTATTTTCTTATACATTTGCTGCTTAATGAGCTGATTTTCAAGTTCAATTGATATTTCAGTCTGTATTTTACTGATTTCCAGAAAACAGATGACGGGATCGTGCAGCTTTATTTTCTTCTACTTTATATATAGTTGCAGTATATTATTACCAATCTGTGTGACCAAACCGTGATTAACATTCGAAGGTTGTAATTCATTTAACCATTGGCAATCAAGAGCCTTGTTGACATCAGGTGATAATTGTGTTATGGAGACGCACCGCGCCAATCACTGAAGTCAACGTCTGGGTGTGTGCAACAATGGACCACAGGAATGCCGAAAAGAGTGGTGTCACAGTGCAGGCCATTTAAAAAAGACCTCTGCCTAATATCGGAGGGCAGAAAATTACAAAAATAGCACTCAGATTGACGATCATAGTAATAACACAATTGTGCTTGACCTTTATAAACATTACCAGCCGTGAAGGACTAATTATAGTCCCACATTTTGCTTAGCTTAGTAATGACCACTTCAGAACCAGTAATGATCGTAATGGCTTCCAAAACAATGCTATTGAACATTTTATCATGCTTGTGATTTATCCTAAGGTTCTGGCTCACTGTTCAGAACTAGTACTTGGTTTATTCAAAGCCAATGAAATAGTCAAACACCTAAAGTTGAGACCAATTTGGGACAGGGAGTTTTCCTAATGTTGCAGACATAGCAAAGACAATATCTTATAGAAATAGTATGTAGTTCTATTTGGGTAATCATTCCAGTTTGTTTAGAAAGTTGTTAACATGAGGCTATGAATTTACATGGTTAAAGTACTTATATTAACCTTTCTCTCTTTGCTATTTGAATAGGTCTAACAATGCTTTGCACTTTAAATGCTCTGATATTCAACGTGAGCATGTTAACCATTTATAGGATAACATGGCTGATAGTAATTTTCCTCATGTGTAGAAGCGGTTAACATAACAATTGACAACTGGGCTGTTGGGTAGCAAGAATAATTACATTGTTTTTTGTTGTGGTTGTTCTTATAATAAATGTTATCTTTGTGCTTCTTGAATATAGAATCTCAGGAGTTGATTTTCACTTATAGACATTGTAGCAACTCTCCCTTCCAGCAGTGCTAACTTCAATTCCATTTTGTACCTGGGCTTCATTGAAAGGGAATTGCAGAGCTGCATACTCAAGCAGGTGTTTACAGATGTTGGAGGCAGGGGATGGTGTAGGAAGGATGGTGTAGGAAACTCTGGAGTAGCATCTCTTTCTCCAGGGCATTGATTGTCATTAAAGCTGAACAGAATGTGTACACTTTCAGATCTGGTACAAAATGGCAATCATATCAAGAAGGAGATGCCGCTTTAAATAAGCAGGCACCTTGGCTGCTCACATCTATAAGAGTGCCTGTGGCCAGAGTAGCTATATTGAAGAGTCAGTATATTAAAGGCTGTTAAGACATGCTGATAGAATGTTGTTAGTCCATAAAGATTTAGGAAAATATCACAAAGGAACACTGGCATTATTTACTGGCAATTAACTGTCAAGTATTATTGGTACATAAAATAATTACATCACAATTATTTACTCTTTGGTGTGGATGTCGCTATGAAATTAACATGATTAGACCTCAATAAACAATGGCCACATTTAGCTTTTCAGTGGCAGGAAGAACAGAACAAAATAAAATTATTTTTCCTTAACATATTTCACAGTGTAAATATATAAATGTATGAAAGTAATGGATCAGTCAAGTTAATATTCTAACTTCTTAGACTTAGATGTTACCTAGTTACAATGGAGAATTGGAAAACATGCCCATACAAAGAATGTCAGAGATAACAGTGTGGAGCTGCAGGAACACAGCAGGCCAGGCAGCATCAGAGGAGCAGGAAAGCTGACGTTTCGGGTCAGGACCCTTCTTCAGAAATGGGGAGGGGGAAGGGAGCTCAGAAATAAATAGAGAGAGGAGGGGTGGGGCTGGGGAAGGTAGGTGGGGTGGCATTAGTTGAGTGCAGGTAGGGAGGGGTGTGGATTGGTCAGTGAGGTGGGTGGAGCAGATAGATGGGAGAGAAGATGGACAGTTGTGTCAGGTCAAGGAGGTGGGGATGAGAGGGAGGGTTGGTCATGGGAGGGAGATTTTGAAACTGGTAAAATCCACGTTTAGGCCATTGGGCTATAGGCTCCCGAGGTGGAATATGAGGTGCTGCTCCTCCAGTTTGTGGGTGGCGTCATTGTGACACTGGAGGCGTTTGAGTTTCAGAGCCGAAGAGAGTACTGTATATGTCATAGATACAGACATAGACGGGGTATAGTATTAGGTCATGGAATAACAACATAGGAGTCACAAGTTTAAATGCCACCCATCCTAAATTGTGAAATTGAATTCCATTAATTGGTCATTTCTATGTAACATGAGATTTAAACACATGGACAACCCAAAGATCATGAAGCAATGATTCTCTGTTCCCCAGTCATCAGGCTATTATAAACATGCAGGGAAATTAAGGTTAAAAAAAATTTACATGGAATGAAGTCTATTGGTCAGATGCATCATTTGTCCATCTGTTCCTTCTTCCCGTGAGGCTGCCTTCTCACAAAGAGACCCTTCTTCCCTCGGGGTATCCATTTGACTCCTCTAGCTGCCCTCCATCACTGTCGCCACCTGCTGATGAAGGTACCTACATAGCTGTTCAAGCCCCACGCTCAGGACTATCCATCACCTGCTGCTGCAGGTTCCATTACATATACATAACTGTGTAAGGGCTTTGGGATCTTGGAGAAGACTTGCAATGTCGAACACATTTATTCACAAAAATCAAAGCAAGGAACAAACAAACTGGAACTTATTTACTTTTTGGAACAGACAGGAGCTGCTTGCCTTTTGAGCAACAGCAAATTTACTGCCAATGGGTGGTGACTGCACCTCACCTTCATCTCCTGAAAACTGGTGTCAGCCTGATCTGTTTCACCTGACACTGCAGTGTTTTCCCATGAAGAAGGTGACATTCTTCCTGCTCAATGTCTACATTTGCCCCCTTGGAACAAGTTACCACTCTCCCAGCTCTTCAGACTCCATCACATCTCTTCTCTGCCTGCTACAGTTGTGCAAAGCAAAGCTGGCCAGGGTTATCATAGAGCCTTTACAGTGTGGAAGCAGGCCGTTTGGCTCATCGAGTCTACACTGACCCTCTGAAGAACATCCCACCCAGACCCACCCTATCCCTGTAACCCTGTATTTCCTATGGCTAATTCACTTGGCCTGCACATCCCTGGACACTGTGGGCAATTTAGCATGGTCAATCCATCTAACCTGCACAACTTTGGACAGTGGGAGGAAACTGGAGCACCCGGAAGAAACCCACACAGACATGGGGAGAATGTGCAAACTCCACACAGACAGTTGCCCGAGGTTAGAATCGAACCCAGGGTCCTTTGCGCTGTGAGACAACCCTGTCTGAAGTGTACTGCAAGGCACCCACCCAGACTGATCTAGCATTGTATCAATACTCAACCTCAGTCAGGGTGTTGTGCAACAATGTTGTCAGCTATGTTCACAGAAAGTAGCCCTTGTTTCCCAGCAACAATCCTTCTAAGCATATTCAGCCCTTGAAGTGAAACAGAAACATGAGCGTTCTTAAGGATATAGATATTGTCCCTCTAATTTTCTTTCCAGGCACGGGCCTGTGAGACCTGTGTGGGGCAGTGACTTCTGCTCCAGAAGTAGTCAATGCTGTGAGCGGTGTGCTGTCACCATTCCAGATGTGTAGAACCTTGCAGTGGCTGCACGCATACACAGCCATGTACCTTAAAGGGAACATTGGCTCTGTGACAGCATCCCTAACATCCTTGCTGTGTGTGTTATGCACCAGACCAACCCCCCTCAAAATATATTAAGAAGATAGCAATATGCCTCATCTCTCTGGAGGATAATAGACTCTAAGCCTTCTGTACCCCCTCCACATCCTGAGAGGACCTTCAGCTGCCACCTGTTTATGTTGAGGCTGTTTGGCAGCCACTGGACGTTGCTGTTGGTGTATCCATTGCTCCTCAGTTTCTCTGTATCTTCATAGCACCACAGCAACAATGACAATAATCCCTGCCTGTGATTGGATCCATTGGTCACGTTTCCACTGAACCTGTGTGGAGAGTGTCAGAAACAGAGCAGATCTGTAATATTTTGAGTCGTCAGCATTCGCATCACATACGAATGAAAGTCGAACATAGTCCTTGATAGAATGGGACAAGGAGTTCTCTAATAAGGAGGGCTATACAATGTTTCTACTTGGGCCTTTGACTGGGACTTTCTAATGACGAATGTAGCAGAGCTACGTTGCACAAATGCAGTGCAAAATTGGAAGTGCAAATTATTACTGATTCCTTGTTCCCCCACCACCACCACCACCCCAACCTCACCCAAGAAATGCAGTATTGTAGAGAAGAGCATGTTGGTGAATACTTGCAATTGAAAGTGAGAAGAAATAGCCCTGTGTCCTTGTGTGGCTTGTAAGAATCTGGATTCACAAAGATGACTATGATCAACTGTAAGGACCAATAATATGGTCAAGATTGCTGTGACCCTGCACTGTAGGACACTGCGTGAATTAGCAAGCAGTGTACTATGATTACATTTGGCTTTAGCCTGCACTGAGAGAGTGCCTGATAAATGCAGTTGCCCCTTGAAGGACCTCACATTGATCACAAGTAGAATTTGTGCTCAAACAGAAAAAGAAATCCTCTGCCCACTTTGGGTGTAGTTGCAGCCATTTTTCATTTCCAGTTCATATTTACAAGTCATTATGTGTATGGAAGGCACTGCAAGTCATGCTTGGCACTGTAAGTCTCAGGCTCAGTCTGGTCATCAGGGACCTTCCTCAACTCTTATGTTCCTTTCCTCACTTTTGAGTCCATTTATAATGAGTTTCCAAACATCCCCACACTGCTTTGTATTATGATCCCATCTCCCGACAGCAATCTCTGAGGCCCTGCTCTATAGTTTAGTTTTGCCAATCATCATGTTGGTTGGCAGGTCCATCCTTACAGGGCCAGGGTGGTTGTGACTGTTGATAACACCTCTCCCACAGTAACCTATGACCTCTGTAGTGCTACCATCTCCACCCTTTAAATGCTGAGTTCTCCCCCATTCACAATTATTGTGGAGGTGCCGGTGTTGGGCTCGGGATGGCCAAAATCAGGAGTCACGCGACACCAGGTTATAGTCCAACAAGTTTATTTGAAATCATAAACTCTGAAGTGCTACGAAAGCTTCAAATAAACCTGTGGGACTATAACCTGGCATTCTGTGGCTTCTGACTCTCCACAATTATTGTCTGCTGCGCATCCCAGCATGGTGCCTCCAATCCCCACAACCTATTTGCCCAACATCCATGCCACGGCAGTGACCCTAGCTAATCCCCTTGACTTTTACTGAGGTAAATCCCCACCTTTCTGACAGTCAGGCCTGACTGATTAATGATCAGACGCCTGACTGATTTGTGTGTAGCTCCTGACTGACAGTGTGACTCCCTGCATCAGTTGCATGGGACCTGCAAGGCTGACTGGCACCCGCTCTCTGAACTGTAGCGATATGACCTTCTGACCCTGACCATCTCAAGAGCCAACTGACCCTGTCCAAGTTCAAAACTAATAGCAGTTGTAGTCCTTGATGGATCCCCTGACTGAAGGCTGTCTCCTTTGGCCTGATTGAGGACCACTCCCCTCAGTCTTTGGTTGACGTGTAAGATACTGGTGTGAGATGAATGTAGCACTGTGCCATTCAGCAACCACCCTTGACTGATGACTGTTGACAACCATGATGAGCTGCCTGGATATGTGTCTGCAACAAAAGGCAAGTCAAGACAAAAATACTGTGAGCCTTTAAGGTCTGTCTTAGGGGGAAAAGCATAAACAGGCAAGGCAGAGATGCTGTGAGCATCCAAGTAGGCACAAAGTGAGTGAGAACTAAGAGAGCAGGCGAGGAGCTCTGAGATGTATCCTGGTCAAATTCATGAGTTGGGTGCCTATCCTTGCACATAAAGTGTCCTGGAAACAGTATTATAACGATAGGTGCCAGTGTGCTTCAAAGCGTAGGGCCAGATTGGAAATGAATGATGAGGATGCAATGAGGCTGGTACTATTCAATGCCAATGTCTGTGGACAGGCTGCTGCCCATGGAGTGTGCCCTGAGATTTTGGTGATTGCTGTCCAAAATGCAGACCTGAAGCAGCAAGCAGTGAGCTGGAGTCACCTGCTACCTACTCAGACTTCCTTATCAGGAACTGTCAGTGTCTAGTTTCTATCCACTGTGTGGAAGAATGGGAGACAGCATCTCAATGAGGCAAGATTAGGTCATTATGACAAGGTAATGACACTGCTCATCGGTGAAATTCTCATTTTGCTGTTCAACATGTGATTAGAGAATTGGACTGTTGCTGTTTTCGTTGAGAATCTAATTTCTGCCAATTTCATCCTATTTTCACAACTGACTTGCCAGACATTGATCAGGGGCTATGAAGATTCTGCTGATCTGTCAGAGCCTGGAATTTCAATGGTGACAATGACTAGCAGCGTTTAATATTGATTTATAATAAGTAGGGTTACTTGGAAGTCTAAGCCTGCCGACACTCTTTGACTTTGTCTTCTCTTCAACCAGCCTGTCATGAATGCAAACTGAGAATGTGGCATCAAACCACATGATAAAAGATGTACCAGCTTAAAGAGGGGAGATTCACCGGAGTTTGAACACCCTCCAATTCTCTCACATGCAACTCAAGACTGTGTTCTTAGTTTCTCTGGTTTTCTTCAAGCATATGCAAGACAGAACACACCTCAGTCAGGCTAAGACACATTCTCTCTGACTCGATTACAAACAAAGGCTCATACGTTTTGTTACTGTAACCAATAACATTGATCGCAACATCAAATGATCTGCTTTGGTAGCCATTCAATTGAAATCCTCTTCACACTGTTTGTACACTAAACACATGATCAATGTCCAATCCCATTGGGGTTCACTTTGATGACATTACATCAACCAACTGTAGCTATGCCATGTACACTTTAGGAATTTACTAACATTATTGGTTTTAACAGTGTTGTGATGCAAAGTTCACCAGGGAACAGCTGACTGCTGGTTCAGTATACCAGATAAACCTAGTTTCCTATCAATTCCCCCTGTTGGCACTTGGCCCAGCACACAAGATGCCAATTTTGTAGTTGAAGATTCCTTTCTTCAAGGAAGCCAGTGCTGGGATTCCCGGACTTGTCCCTTGACTAAATGTCTTTCCACTTTGGTTTCTGGACTCCCATTGCCATCATGTTAGTGCTCTCTCTGTGTGACAAATAAGCTCTGCCAGATTCAAAATCAGTACCCACTGAACTTTAGCCAGCATATGGGAGACAATTCGGATCAATAGGAGATCCTGTATATTTGTCCCTCAATTCCATTGATGCACCCATAAAGTGGCCGCCTGACCCATTTCCCGCAGTTCTGCCCTCATCCCTTCTCCACTCCCACAACGCTGATAGGGATTTAGGGTGCAGAGGTGTTACTTGATAAATCACTTTGGGTTTTCTTTCACATCCCAAAATTTTCCAAAATTCAAATAGTGTTACAGGCTAACACGCTTTCCCTTTAATATTTCATTTATTTACCTTCAAGAGAAGCAGTAATGACTTCTTTTGTACGTTGAAATTACTGAGACTCTGTAATTTATTTGCTTCTCAGAACCCCTTTGAATTTCAAGTATCTGTTAAGTATTTTGGAATACTAACCCAGGGAATCTTAATATAGTTCATTTTGAGAAAAAATATGTCCGGACTTAATGGTTTTTAAAAGCCTGATACTCACAATGTAATGTTTTTACAGTATTTCCCCTATTCTCAAGCACATTCTTAAAAAATGGCTTGGGTGTGTTAAGGATGATTCGTCCATCACTTTGCTGTGATGTTGAAAGTCTACAGACAGGTTCAGAGCTTCTTGAAGCTGCTGGAAAACTTACTGCATCTATAGTTATCTGAAAAACAAATACAATCTCTACCCTTCCCACTTCAGGTAGAATGGGTTAATTCATCCAAACAGCTCTGACAATTCAGAAACGAAAAAATTTATGATATTTTGGCATTGTGCATTCTAAAAGCTGTGCGGTCAACTTAAACTGTGCGGTTAATACTCCGCTGATTCAAAAGCGGCAGGGTAACAGTTCTTACATGTAATTAAACCATCACTTCGTTTATTTGAAAGCGAAAAGCCACGTGTGTATTTTGTTTTCCAGAACAATGGAAAAACCAACATCCCTTTGTTGAATTTTCCTTTATTTGTTTCAAACTCTTTGATAATGGCTTTCTCAGACTTCAAAACGTATCTTCAGATAATTTTCATTCAAAAAAATTATTCTTCAATGTTCCAAAATTTCAAGTTTTCTTTATTTTCCCTGCAGTACCAATTCACATTAATAAGCATTTGATGTGAATAAGCCTTAATATCTGGATTGAAGATTCAGCCATATATTAAGATAATATTTGGAAATTCATTCCGACCAGCAAATGAAATTCCAAATCTGAGAATTATATTTCTGAATAACCGTTCATCTGAAACATTTCTCTTAAACTAAATACAAACAGTACAGCATTTACAAAAAAAATGGAATAAATTACGATTATCTTTATTCTTCTTTATTCAATTTGCTTTTAAATTACTATAGTTAAAAGTAAAATTTAAATTCACACAAGAAACCCTTTAACACACTGAGTCCAAACAAAAATCTCAGTAAATATTTTGTGCAACCACTGATAGCTCTTTAAAATGACTGAACACCATTGACCTCAATCTTTTAATCAGTTTGCAATTCAATGTGGCTTGCTTCTTTTTTTCTAGCAGTTATAATAACACAATAAAACCCCAAAACTAAATGCTTCATTTGGATCCGCAGCATAACTTTACATGTTTTTAAACTGACACAGGCATACACCACAATCCTGTTCACACTTTGATATCCCCCCAGAAATATGAACTCGTACAAGATATAAACTCAAAGTGCGAAACATATTCCCAGATCTTGAGGTCCTGTGCGAGCACAATGAAATGAAGTTCTCAACCTCAAATACAAGTGGCTTTATTTTTGTTTTGCAATAATTCTTTTTACACTTGTTGGTCACTGATAAATGTGATTTAACGAGGTGAGAGGATGTGTGCTTTTCTGCATATGATATGTCTCCCCCCTCACTTTTATTTTAAGTGTGGAAAGTATAGGTTCTTGATTAGTAAGGTGATCAAAGGTTGCGGGAAGAAAGCAGGATAATGGGGTTGAGAAACCCATCAGCCATGATCGAATGGCGGAGCAGACTCGATGGGCTAAATGATCTAGTTCTGCTTCTATATCTTGTGGTTTTACGGCATTATTTTTCTATGCCCACCAATGAGGTCTCTTCCCCTTTCTTCTATGAACTGAGTTCAGCTTTGTTGGCAGCTGCTGTTGTTCAATGCTGTTTTCATCTAATAATGGCAGGAGTAGACTCACCCTCCTTTTCCAAATAATGGGTGTTCAGTCACCCTCCCCTCTCTCAATGTGCACCACCAGGGTGTCATGTTTTGATTTTCTTCCTAGGCACCAAATGGTGTCACCCCACAATCCTTGGTCCAAGTGTAACTACAATGGTCCAGTTCTTGTCACTGTTTCTCCTGTTTTATTCAAACATATGCAGGGCAGAACACACCTCAGTCAGGTTGAGGCACAATCTTTCCAATTTAGTTACAAACAAAGGCTCATACTTCATTCTTAACATAACCAATAACATTGATTATATTACAATCGCTCTGCTTTGACAGCCATCCAATTGAAATCCTGTGCCCACTGTTCATGCACTAAATACATGATCACTGGACAATTCCATTGGGGTTCATTTTGATTACATTAAGCCATGCCATGGACACCTTACGGATGTACTAACATCATCAGTTTTAACAGTGTTGTGAAGCAAATTCTCCCAGGGGTCAGTTGACCACTACCCTGTTATACCAGATAAACCAAGCTCCCTACCACACTCCAGAAGATGATGGTGAAAGCTGCCAATCTTTTGCAAGTACCCAACTGTTTCAGTACTATCCTACAGGGAAGGGAGTCTTGCTGTCCATTGACTCTTAATGTCTTCAGGACAAATTAGGGCAAACAATAAATACTGCTTTACTCAGTGTCACTTAAATCTCTGGAACAAAGTATGGCTAGTGCTGTGATGTGATGGATTTATTCACAACAAAAACTGACAGTCATAAGTGGGTTAAGACTTAGCCTTATAAGCTGAAACATAAAGGGTCACTTTGCCTTTATTGAGGAAATTGGAAAGGAGGATAAAGAACATAAAAGGAGAACTGTGCAAATCCATCCATACAGGTTAAATTAAAAAAAAATGTTTGCACAGTCTCAAAAATCAGGTGGTGGCCCCAAATTTTGTGGATTTCGCATGGCCTTGAAAATGCACTACAATTTACAGTGTCAAACCAGGATAATGCATATTTCCTCAGACGAAGAGGTACATTTATGCCATAGCTTTCAGAGAAGGTTCAGTCTAGTATATCTAAATGCTATTAGTTTATAATATTGATAGCAGGAATCATTGAAATACAAAGGTTAATTTCACAATTCCACACTCTCAGCAGTAAACTGTATTAACTGGATCAAGATGATAACTTTGCAGTCTTGGCTCCAATTCCCATTCTCTTTTCTGTACAGCAAACCCGCTTGGAGCGTGACAACAAGGATTTATATCCATGAATTTTCATCGCAATTATTACAAACAAGGAAGATAATGTGAAACATTATTAAATGTGATTCATATCTCATTAATGACAGGATCACAGATTATATCCACATCTCATAAGTGTTTTCCATTTGTACCATAGAGAAGACGAGCATTAAGTTTAAAGTTTATGTCACTGTCTTGTACCGGACTTGGACTTGGACTAATAACTCAGAATTTATAAGTTCAAACTTTAAGGGGATGCGATGGCTGAGTGGTATTATCGCTGGACTATTAATCCAGAGACCAGATAATGTTATGGGGACCGGGGTTCAAATCCCACCATGGCAGATGGTGGAATTTGAATTCAATAATTTGTCTGGAATTAAGGATCTAATAATGACCATTAAAAAACCCATCTGGTTCACTAATGCCCTTTAGGGAAGGAAATCTGCCATCCTTACCTGATCTACCTACATGTGACTCCAGACCCACAGCAATGTGGTTGACTCTTAACTGCCCTCTGGGCAATAAATGCTGCCTAGCAGCAATGCTATAAAGGAATAAAAGACAACACTCATGCCAAATAGTCAAATTGAATGCAATAAGTTTTTCATTTGCATACTAGACCCAGAATGAGTTAACATATCAACCTCCTCAATGTGAATCCCACTGAGGTCTCTGATGTTTATATCTTTGAGAAGACTTTTGCTTGAAGCAGTGTTGTTTTTTGATGTTACAAAAATACTGACAGCAGCATCCACTTTCTCTGAACATTAAAAAGAAAGCCACGTAAAAGTTACAAATTTCCCAAGGGATCCAATTCAAAATGTGGCTTTGCGACAGGCTGCACTCTTTGTTCAATGTCCAAATAGTGAGATAGTACCTACTCAAAGTGATCACATAACTCTTCATTGTGTTTGACGTGAGATTGCTTCCTAAATTCTGAATTGTATGACCATTCTAAAGCCAATGAGTGTGCAAAAACCATTTCACACCAACATAAAAGCAATACTACATTAGGAGTCCACCAGGAATCATTTTACTTGTAATGCCATCTCCTCATTAATTTGGAAAACATTTCATGGAGAAGCCAGGAACGATGTTACTTTGGGCAAAAGGAATAGCTGGTGGCAGTCATCATCATTTAGAGGCGTGAACAGAGGAGGAGATGCTGTTGAGTTATCATCATTTAAAGGAGGGAAGGAAAGGAGGATTTGGATGCAGTCAGTATTAGTTTGAAAGTGAGTGAAAGGAACATGTGGTGACCGTTAGTATCAGTTTGAGGAATGCAGCTTACAGGCCAAATTGCATCAGGGACACTATGTTACATCTGCCAGTAAAATAAGAAAAACTTTAGGGTCTACGTTAATTTCTTAAAATATTTTGAGGGGGTCTGGTCTGGTCCATAACAAATTTTATTCAGCTCTGTGGGGACTGGATTGGCCAGGACCTGCTGGAGGTGTATGACAGAATGCTTCAGGCAGGCAGTGTGCGTGCATACATAAGGAAAGGTACCATCACCCTCATCTACAAGTGGATGGGGAGAAAGAAGAAATTAGAAATTGGTGATCAATTTCACTGCTGAATGCAGATTACAAAATCCTGTATAAGATCACCGCCAACTTGTATCAGTCTTCTCTGTGATTGGTGATTCACCCCAACCAAACCTGTGTTGTACTAGGCAGGACGATCTCTGAGAGCCTCATGATCCTCAGGAATATGCAAATACCAAGTGTACTGAGGTTTTATCAATCCCCGATGTTGTGAAAGATGGATCTGGCCTTGGCACTGCAGAACACAACAAGTACTTGGACTGTTTTGTATCACCTGTCCTTTGTGGAAAAATTTGCAAAGTAAACCTTAGACCACGAATCCATCAAGAAGTGGTAGGGTCTCAAAACTCTGCAGGAAAAGGAGAAAGTGGATCCTGATAGGTTGTTCCCTGAGCAGACTGCCAAAGATGTAGATTGGCTGGTGATGAGATCAGATCCTTCATGCACGCCCAGTCTCTGTGCATCACCATACAATGCCCTCAAAGTGGCTGCAGTTGGAAAGATTGTCACACATCACCTGCTGGAAGTTGCCTCTGCAAAGAAATTCTGAAGAAAGATGCTGTGGTTTTTGTCAAGGCTCATCCTGAGCAGTTCCATGATGCAGGACTCTGTATAAGCTGTTCCCCGGGACACACACAAAGACGAAAGTCGACTGTGCTTGGAGGACCATCAACTCAGTGAAAGATGCTCTTTTGTCTGCCCAAAACTTAATGGTCTTCCAGTGAAAGAGATGACCTCAACCGAGTGTTGCAAATTTGCTCATTCCAAGGTCCAGGGACGCAGCAAGGCTTGGGACGGCTGCCGCCAAGGCACAGTGGGGAAAGATCACCATCTAATGCCTTTCTGCTGAGGTTTAACAAGGGTCTGCTCCATTATTGGACGTTAAAACCCAGAATCCTCAGGGGAACAAAAGGACAAAAGTTGGAGCTGTAGCTGGGGAGACCTGACATGAATCTGTGCAACTTCTCTCTCTATGCCTTGTGAACTATCACAAAAGAGGGAAGATCAACCCTTCACTGTTGATTTTAATATAACTTGCTAATCTCACCTAACTCTTCAATTGTGCACTGAGACTTAAGGCTTACCATTTGATTATTTAAAGCACTGTCTACTTCTTTAAATTGAGATCACCCAAAACTTTGCTCTCCATGTCTTAATTAACATCAAGTCCGATTGACTCATTAACCTCGCGCTCATTCACCCACATGGGTTCCTGGTGAAATGTCGGCTTGATTTTAAAATTCTCATTCTTGTTTTCAGATCTCCCCATGGCCTATGTGTAACGTCCTCTGGACGCAAAACCCTTTTGAGATTTCTGCATTCCTCTGATTCTGTTTTCATGAGTTTCCCTGATTTTAATAGCTCCACCATTGGTGGCTGTGCCTTCAACTGCCCCAAGGCCTTAAGCTCTGGAACTCCCTTCCTAAACCTCTGCCTTTCTCTGTCTTTCTTTCCTCCTTTGAAAGATGTTTATTGAAAAGTTCTGGACCTATGGTTCTGGTTGCCCTGCTATGGGAAGGATATTATTAAAATAGAAACAGTGCAGAAAAGGTTTACAAGGATGTTACCAGGACTGGAGGGTTTGCGTTAAAAGGAGAGGCTGGAGAGCCTGGAACATTTTTCCCTGGAACATTAGAGGCTGAGGGGTAATTTTATAAAGTTTCATAAAGTCATGAGGGGCATAGATAAGGTAAATAGCAAAAGGTCTTTTCCCTAGGGTAGGGGAGTTCAAAACTACAGGACATAATTTTAAGGTGAGAGGGGAAAGATTTAAAATGGACCTAAGGGACAACTTTTTCATGCAGAGGGCAGTTCACGTGGAATAAACAGCCAGAGGAAGTGGTAGATGCAGGTACAGTTACAACATTTTAAAGACATTTGGGCAGGTACGTGAATAGGAAATGTTCAGAGGGATACGGGCCAAACGCAGGCAACTGAAACTAGTTTAGTTTGGGAAAATTGGTTGACCTGGATGAGTTGGACCAAAAGGTCTGTTTCCATGCTGTATATTAGAAACTCATTAAGTCACAGAGTCAATTTGATGAGATAATTAAGCAAGCCAATTAATTGCTGGAATATATTGTTACAGTATTGAATTATAAATCTACTGAGATCACCACTGAGGCTACACAATGGACTAGTCAGACCACACTTTAAACATTCCATACACTTCTGGTTATCACACAATTAAAAAATATCTACAAACAATAGAAAATTTGCATAAAACAGCAACAGGAATTATTCCTAGTACGAAGGAATTAAGGAAAAAGTATGTAAAAACTCAACCTCGAAAGCCTGAATAAAAGACAATTAAAGACAGCTGTCACTAACACTTGCTAAGGCAAGTTCAAAATACACCTTTAATGAAGTGAATGCAGAACTTAACTTTAAAAGTAAAGGCCGATAGTCTTCCATACAGACTTTTCTCATTCATTCACAGAATGTGGATGTAGCTGGCAATGTTTAGTATTTATTACTCATTTCTAATTGTCCTTAACTGAATAGCTGCTGGGGCATTTCAAAGAGCAGTTTAAGAGCCAACACAATGCTCTGGTTCTGGAGTCACACATAGACTAGATCAAGTAAGGACAATTTTCCTTCTCCAAAGAACATTAATGAATTAGGCAGAATTTTCTAACAATCTGAAAGCTATATAGTCACCACTACTGACACTCAGTGCTCCCATTAATATATGTAACTTGTGCGGTCATTCAGCAAATTGGCAGGCATAGCACAAGTCATTCACACATTTTTTCCTGTATCCATGCACGACTTTCCAAATACAAAATTCAAAAATAATTTGTATTGAATTGAACAGGCAGCAAACACCCAAGAAAATTTAGGGACAATGTTTCTGCCAATAGTTTTTTCTTTAAATTCTAGATTTATTTATTAATGAAACATAAATTGCCAAATACTGTAACACAGCTGGGCTTGAGCCCGTTTTTTCTGGATCACAAATCCAGGCCTCTGAACTAATAATCCAGTAATATAATTATCATGTTATTGTCAAAGTCTTCTTAAACCAAACATCAAATGGGTATTTCAAACAGATTAAATCTCAGGTTAGCTGGCTGTGAGTTTGGAGACTGGAGAGATGAGCTTCAAAGGACTGAATGTCTTTGTTCCTGGCCGTCATTCCACCCTGTGTAATAGTAAGAAATATCAGAAGGCCTGCCCCACCAGGGAATTGAAGACTGGATTTGAAGACTCGTCAAATCAGAAATGAGACAGAATAGCTGCAAAACTAGGTTTGACCCTATTTCCAGTTCCTCAACAGGATCCTCACCAACTTTTACCGATGCACCATAGAAAGCGTTCTATCTCGATGCGTGCGGCAACTGCTATGCCCAGAACCATAAGAAACTACAGAAAGTTGTGTGCACAGCCCAGACAATCACAAAAGCCAACCTCCCATCCTTAGACCCCATCTATACTTCTCGTTGCCACGGAAGGGCTGCCAACATCACCAAAGACCCCTCTCGCCCCTGTAATACTCGCTTCCAACTTCTTCCGTCAGGCAGAAGATACAGAAGCTTAAACACACGTACCAACTGTGTTCAAAAATAGCTGCTTTCCTGCTGTTGCCAGTCTGCTGAATGGACCTCTCTAATTACAAATCTAATGTTGACCTTGCTTTGTGCATCTCCTGTGCAGCCATAGCCCTGTGTTCTTCGCTCTGTCTAAACACCCCATCATTTGTATGTCCTTGTGTGTTATGATCGGCCTGTAGTGCTTGCAAAACAAAACTTTTCACTGTACTTAAGTACATGTGACAACAATAAATCAAATCAAATCAAATCAGACTGGGGCTCTTCACTTAACCTTAACATTGACTGGAATATCAAGACTTTAGTTTCTTTCTTAAATATGAATCAACACTTTTAAGATGTTATTAATCAATTATTCTAGAATTAACATGTTGAACTGTAGGAATCCCAACATGAAAGCTGACAAGTGAATGTAGGGTTACAGCAGGCAGCAGTAGTGAACCACTGGCTGATTTCTCAATTAGGACACTCAGGAAAGGAAAGCTAATCTGCAAAGACAAAAATCTCAAATCATCTACCAACATCAATGCTACTGGCATCACCCTACACAATGCAATTGGAAGCTGAGGTGGGCTATGACAGCAAGTGGACACCCTGGAGATGAAACCTGGTTCAGTCCAGGAGCTGGGTGTGTGTCCCTGAACTCAAGTGTCCTTGCTGCAGCTTTGCAATGTTAGTTGCCAGTGCAGCCTGAGGTGCATCATTGAAGTGCAGAAACATTCTGTAAGTGGATCAGAAATGTGCTACCAAGGTTCGTAAGATGTGGGGTGCACGTGGCCAGTGCCCAGTACCCAACATGGAGTTCTTTTGTGGCAAGGTGATCCTGCCAAAAATCTGCTCTGGGGTTCCATGTCGAGTTTTCCCAATGGCTTGTTTGTATGGTGAATTTTGGGAAGGTTACAATGAGTTGGGCAGTAATAAGGTGTTTAACAAGCAATAACGAGCATCAGTTGGGAACTCCCTGCAGCTTAGCCAGGATCTCACCGTGTTGCATGACAAAGGTGTACAAGATGTGGTGAGATGATCTCCACACCTCCAAATATCTCACCTGATTCTGCCAATGCATCTTGCCATATCCTATGTCACTTTGAGCCTGAGAAGATTCTGTCCTAAGAGTTCACTCTTTCTTTATCTCAGGAGAGCCTGGTTAAATTGACTCCTTTTTAATCGTAAATTTATTTTGGTCTGAGAGAAAGGTATCCAAACAGACATGGTCCTTTTTCATTAACTTTGTTGCGGACTGACTGGGCCAGTTCATCCCTTCTTACCTAAGAGCATAATAATTTGTGGTATCCTGTCTGAAACTGGGGAGTCTCACTCAGGGACTGGTCATAACAACATTTTGCTCTCTGTATGGCTCAGCTAGGAAAAGCATTTAATGAGTGGACTACCAAAAATATCTGAATTCCAAACTTTCTAATAGGTAAATAAACACGATGATTGAGGCCAATTAAATTTCAGTTTGTTAATGTCTGTTATACCAGATCCGATTCAGCTGCCTCTGTAAAATGTTGTGATTATATATTTTTGAGATCTGTACCACTTGTAAATTGAGACTTGTGAATTGACTTTTTATTGACATTTACAGCAAGGATTCAACTTGCATCCTCCACTAATGTGAATTGTATCCCTCTGCTCTGAATTATAGCACATCTAGCCACAGCATACCAGCAATGATAATTTGTAGCAGAGAACAGTAATTTTGAGGCTGGTGTATGTTTGCATGCAGTCGCAGGATGATGTCATGTGCAAAACTGCACAATGACATTTTGAGTACAAGACAATAAACAGCCTGGCCAACTCCAGTGGATGAGTAATTGGAATCAGAAGTGCTAGGGTTTTCACTAACCCGCTGGCTAAGTTATGTTAATAGGAAACCACTTCAATTCTAAAGCTAAAGGTGAGATTTATTTTTACTTTTCTCTCTGGAGGAACATGGGCCACACACCATCATTCATTGTACACAGTCACAACTATGGTAAAAAATGCATTGATATTGGAATGGTCATACATTAAAGATCACTGCTGTGTAAATAGAGCTTTTCTTATTAAGGAATACACAATACATCCCAATTCTGAAGGAGGGTCACTGGACTCAAAGTGTTAATTTTGCTTTCTCTCCACAGGTGGTGCCAGACCTGTTGAGCTTCTCCTGCAAATTCTGTTTTTGTTTCAGGTCTTTAGCATCCGCAGTTATTTGTTTTATGATACAAGATCCATCAGGTGGTTTTGAACTTGAACCGAACAGAAACAAATCATTTTCAGAGAAATTGCTCTGGCCTCTCGTGTTGTAGTCAATAAGATATCAATAAAAATCTTTCACCATGTGATCCTGAAACATAAAAGGTGCCTTCTCAACATAAACTGGCCACTTGGAAACAAATGCCAAATCTTATTTGAAATTTGAATTGGACAGTGATCAGTTGCTATACATTACACCCATGTTGCTTGGTCCCACAGAGCCCTGCTCTCCTCCAGGTCCTCTTTTCAATTCACTGCCAACTTAGAACTCTCTTTCAACCCGGATGACAGGTAAGGAAAGAAATAACATGCATTTGTACGCTGCCTTTCATAACCACAAGATGTCGCAAAACAATTTACAGCCAATTACATTCTTTTGAGGAATAATCAGTGTGGTATTTTAGGAAATGGTATAGCCAACTATGTGCCCAGTGAGACTCCATAAACCTGAACAACATCAACAGCAACTTGAATTTATGTAGAGACTTTAACAGAATAAAATGTCTTCACAGGAACATTATCGAGCAAAATGTGACACTGAGCTGCATGAGATAGATAGGTGACCAACAGCTTGTTGGCCTGTTGTTACAGATTAAGAGTTTCCTTTAGAATCTGTTGGTTAATGTCAGAAACAGTATATTCTGGACTACTTGGCTTAAAATGTACATTTTTCTAGAGTTTCAAAACTCCTCCTTCTTGTCACAAACAGGAGAATTGTAGAAGATAAAGATGCTCAAACAATAACATTGAATAATCTTTAGTGCCTACCTCCCGAGGTGAGGCAGCCACCTGAATCAGCACTGCACATGTGCCAACAGCACACTGCTCCCAGTTCCTGATGCAGACTGATGCTGCCTCAAGCCACAACTTGTTGATTCACTTGGTCTTGACTTTAACACAATACCACCCAGAGGCAATTGCAAGTGGTTCACTTCTCGAGATGCAAAAAGCAAGAGAAGCTTCTTCCATACCAATCATTACTAATCATGATACAATTAATCTTATTTAAAATTAATTATGATGCCAAACATTGTAGTGCTATTACCAGAGTCCCTTTGCTATGTTTTGTAAAATGCATTACACAATGCCCAACAAGATTGTTGATTATTTAAAGAACTGCCCGAAAACCTCAATGGTCGCCCAGTGATGAGAACCACAAATTCAGGAAGGCAATTCGAAAGCATAAGGCCTGTGTAGTTGAAGGGTGGTGGTGGTTCTGGGGGGGAGGCGGGGGTTGCAGAGTGGGGGGGGGGGTTAGTTAGTTCATTTGGCTGGACAGCTTGTTTTTGATGCAGAGTGATGCTAACAGCATGGGTTCACTTCCCACACCAGCTGCAGTTACCACGAAGGACTCTCCTTCTCAACCTCTCCCCTCACCTGAGGCCCGGTGACCCTCAGGTTAAACCACCACAAAGTCATCTCTCTCCAATTGCAGAGCAGCCCCGTGGTGTGGTAAATCCATGGTGACTTTACCTTTATAGTTGAAGGCACGGGTGTCACTGGTGGGGTGTTTTAAAACCAGGGATGTTCAAGAGGCTACAACTGGAGTGAAACAGATATCTTGAAGGATTATAGGCTTGTCAAAAATGATACCGATGTTAAGGAGATGCTGGCATTTCGGAATGAGACCATTGAAGAATTTGAAAACAGGAACAAGAATTTTAAAGTTGAGGCGTAGCTTAACTGAATTGAATTGAATTGAATGAATTAGGTTTATTGTCACATGTACTCACATGAGTACAGTGTTACAAGCTGCCACTTACAGTACCAATCTATATAAAAAAAGGTACCAAAGCAGAAAAATAAAGAAAACAAAGTTAAAAAGTTAAACATTACAATTTGTCTAAGTAATAAGTATAACTGGGAGCTGATATAGGTCAGTGACTGCAGAAATGATGCGTGAATAGTTAGATCGGAGTTAGGGCATAGGCAGAGTTCTGGGTGACTCCAAAATTACAGTAGGTGGAAAGTGGGAGGCTAACCCAAACTGCATTGAAATAGTCAAGTTTCTAAGTAAGAAAGGCATGAATAATGACCAGGTTAGTAGGAATAGTTGAAGACTAAAGTTATGTCAGAGAAAAACTGGGACACACTGTGGAGGCCTTTGGTATAATAAGCTGAAATGACTCAAGTGATTTGCTTCCCTTTAGGAAGACAAATGGTGTGTTCGCCTTCATCGCAAGACGATTTGAGTCCAGATGTACTGATGGTTTACTGCAATTGTACAGGGCCTTGGTGAGACCACACCTGGAGTAGTTTGCTGTGTAGTTTTGCTCTGCCTAAGAGAGGATATTTTTGCCATAGAGGCCGTACAAGCTTCACGAGGCTAATACCTGGGACAGCAGGACTGAAGAGAAATTGGTTCGACTAGGCCTCTAGTCACTAGAGTTTAGAAGAATGAGAGGAGGTCTGACTTAAACAGACAAAATTTTAATGGGGTTGGAGGTTCCAAATGCCAGGGGGAGGTTTTGCCCTGGATGGGGATTCTAGGACCAGGGATCGCAGTTTTAGGGTACAGAATAGGCCATTTAGGACTGAGATGAGGAAATATTTCTTCACTTAGTGGGTGAGTGGAATTTGCCTGAGGAACTTGTTTCCACAGAAGACTGGAGGCTGGATCACTAAGTAAATTCAAGCAAGAGATTGATAATTTTTTTTGACGTTAAAGGCAACAAGGACTATAGCTAGGAAGCAGGAAAATGGCATTGAGACAGAGAATCAGTCATGATCGTGTCAAATAGTGGAGGAGGCTCAAGGGGCTGACTCCTTCTCTTAGTTCCTGTATTGTATATGAGTGCTACAGCCTGAGCAGACTACAGCAGGCTAAGTTGGAAGACAGAACGTAATTAATGACAATTTCCCATAAAAAAATCCAGTCCAGTGTTTCAGATTGTTTTCAAAGTACTTGCCAGCATTGATGAAATGGTAAATATCTAAGAATTTACTAACTGTTCAATCTCTCAGGAACTAACAGTCAGTATTCATTAAACGTATCAACTGTTTCCCAGTGCCAGGAAGGATTAATAATCTGAAGGTTCTAAAGCAATGCCCCTTTCTAATTGAATTTCCATAGTTCATGACAGTTTGGTGCCAAGAGTAATTTGTTACATGAAATGTAGTTCTGCTAACAGTTCTAATTAAATAAAATGAAGCTGTTTGGCAATGGTTTGCCATTTACATCTGCCAGTTCATTGACGTACCAGCTACAGTCCCTAGTTTAATCATTATAAACCAGTAAATTTTCATTTGAAAATTAAAAGTTAATTCCTGTCTCAACGAAAGGCTCTCTTAAGGAATATTTTCATTGACCAGATGCTCACTAGGGATAATAGTGTAATAATCACATTTTATTTAGCTGCTACATTTGTGCTTGGCTCTGAAACAAATAAAATCAAAACCAAAAATAACCATCATATCCAACAAATCCTGAGTTCACCACCTCTTCTGAGACATGAAGGCATTTTGGACGATAGCATAGTTGAGAAATAACATATTGACAGCTGATCATCTTTCCCAGTTTTAAACAGTAGAGAAGTATAACAGGTGACAGCTCCCATTCTCAGCATTTCACATTTCATATGAACATATAAATCAGAAGCAGAAGCAAGCCAATTGATCCATCAAACCTACTCCAACATTCAATAAGATCATGACTGGTCTGTTTGTGTTTTGAATTCCACATTCCCATTTACATGTGATAACCTTTGATTCCACTACACAGTAAGAAATTATCTATTTCTTCCTTAACAATATTCAATGACCCCCACCTTCACTAATTCTGAGGTAGCAAATTCCAAAGTAGCACAACCATCTCAGAAAAAAAGAAGTGCCTCCTAGTCCTGGACTCCCTACCAGAGGATACATCCTATCTCCATCCACATTGTAAACACCATTCAGTGTCTATACACTTCAGTAAAGTCACCCCTCACTCTTCTAAACTCTAGTGGAAATAATCCCATTCTATTCAACCTTCACTAATAAGACAACCTGCATATTCCAGTTACTAATCTAGTAAGCCTCTGTGAATTGCCTCAAAAGTATTTATAATCTTCCTTATTTTTAAATGTTCAACTTCACTCATATTTAAGGATAACATTTTATCAGCCATCTTTATTTCTCGTTGTACCCGTGTAACTCAGAATAACTCAGGTACTAGAACACACAGATCTCCCTACACCTTGGAATTCTGCACTCTCCTTTTATGTAATGATATGATTTTTTTATCCTTCTCGCCTAAGTAACAAACTTCACATTTTCCCATATTATACTTAATCTGCTAGATTTTTTTGTCCAGTCACTTAACCTGTGACTCCATCAATATCCATCTATACCTTTCTTACATTTTCTTCACACCATATTTTAGTATCTATCTTTGTGTTATCTGCAAATTTAGCTACCATACATTCACTCCACTCATCTAAGTTATTGATAAAAATTGTAAAAAGCTGAAGCCCCAACAAATTTGCCTGTAGCATTTGACTTGTCACACTTCGCTAATCAGAAATTGACTCATTTATGTATACATTCTGTTTTCTTTCAGTCAGACAATCTTACATCCCTGCTAATAAAATCCCTATTCATGAGTTTCTACTCTATGCAATAACCTTTTATGTGACACCTTTGCAAACATCTTCTGGAATTTCAAATACAGTTAATCTACTGGCTCCCCAATCATCTGATCTGACACTTACTTTTGAGCTATTACCTTTTTTTTCCTTAAATTGGATGCTTTTCTTTAAATCTTTAGTTCACTCAAGCTGGTGGGTTCTCTCCTTTTTCTTTGTAGTAGGAATATACATCATCTAAGTAACTTGAAATATCCCCTTGAATGTCTGTCACTGCTTCTTTTTTGATCTATCCCCTAGCCTAGTAATTAGTTTACATCAGCTAGCTTAGCTTTCATGCCCAAATAATTTCTCTTATTTAAGTTTAAAATATTAGCCTTAGACCCACTCTTCTCCCTTTCAAGCTAAATGTCAGATTCAATGACATTTTGGTCACTGCCTTTACTCAGCAGTCATTCATTAATTCTGTTAGAATACAAAACTATTATGACCTGTTTCCTGGTGGTTCTTGAAATGTACTGCTCTAACAAACTGCCTGAAAGACATTCTGTGAGCTCCTCGTCCACATGAGGAGGCGATGGCCTAGTGGTATTATCGCTGGACTGTTAATACAGCGACCCAGATGATGTTCTGGGGACCTGGGTTTGAATCCCGCCATGGCAGATGGTGGTATTTGAATTCAATAAATATCTGGAATTAAGAATCTAATGATGACCATGAATCCATTGTTGTTTGTCAGGAAAAACCCATCTGGTTCACTAACGTCCTTTAGGGAAGGAAACTGCCATCCTTACCTGGTCTGGCCTACATGTGACTCCAGAACCCACAGCAATGTGGTTAACTCTTAACTGCCCTCTGGGCAATTAGGGATGGGCAATAAATGCTGCCTGGACAGTGATGCCCCCATCCTGTTAATGAATAAAGGACACTACCATTGCCAAACTGATTTTTCCAGTTTATATATAGATCCACCCCATGATTATTGCCTTCCCTTTATCAAGAGCACCAATTTTTTTGTGTACTTCATCCTACGTTATAGTTACAGTTAATGGCCTTTTGATCACTTCTTTTCCTGATTATTCATCGTCTCCATCCACACCAATTCTACATTCTGATCTCCTGAAGGTCATTCCTAACTAAGAATAGCAATATTGATTAACAGCCCCACCCTTCCACTGTTATCTAGCTTCCTGTCATTTTTGAATATCATATTCCCCCAATTTTCAGCACCTTGTCCTTGTCATTCTTAAGTCACATCTCCAGAGTGGCTATCAGATCTTTTTTTTAATTCATTCATGGAATGTGAGGGTCGCTGCCTCGGGCATTTATTGTCCCTCCCTAACTGCTCTTGAGCAGGTGGTGGTGAGCTGTCTCCTCAAACTGCTGGAGTCTGCGTGGTGTAAGGAACTTAGGAAGGGAATTCCAAGATTTTCTCCCAACAACGGTGACATATTTCCAAGTCAGGATGGTGAGTGGTTTGCAGGGGAACTTGCAAGTGATGGTGTTCCCCATGTATCTGATGCCCTTCCCCTTCTAAGTGCTAGGAACTGTGGGTTTGGAAAGTGCTGACTAAGGAGCTTTGGTGAATTTCTGTGGTGTATCTGAAAGACGGCACACACTGCTGCTCCTGATTGTTGATCATGGAGTGAGTGGATGTGGTACCAATCAAACAGGCTGCTCTGTTCTGGACAATGGCAAGCTTCTTGAGTGTTGCTGGAGCTGCAGACACCCAGACAAGTGGATTTAAAATTTTATTTACTTCAATGTGTGCCATCAATTCTTTCACTTTGTTATGAATGTTACATGATGCATTCAGATATAGGGCATTTAGTTTTGAAATTTTACTATCTTTGCAACACCTCATCTTGATTGTTGATTCTTAGTCTTGTTCTCTCAGTCCTTTCCACCATTCCCTGACATTCAATTTCCATATTACTATTTTGCTTTCCTGCCTTAATTCTACCCCATGGTTTGCTACACTGACTGAAGCTTGATCTCTCATTCCACATTGTTTATTTTATAGCCCTCGCTACTTCGCTCATCATATGGTTTGTTAGAACTCTGCTCCCTGCACAGGTTGGGTGAAGATTACCCCAACAGCACTGCACTCATTTTCCCAGGATTGATGCCAGCGCTGCACAAGTAGGAAAATACTTGTCCCAAATCAGTCTTAAACCAATGTATTTATTTTACTTTGTTCAATGTACCATCTGCCAATTGCATTTGGCTCAGCTAGGAATCTAGAGATTGTTACACTTGAGGTTCTGCTCTGAGGTTACTGCCCAGCTCCTCCTATTGGCTAACCAGAATCTCTTGCCTTGTCCTGCCTATGTCATTGCTATATACATGGACATGAAAACAGGATCCTCTCCCTCCAGATTCTTGCTCAGCTCTGTGCAGATGTCCTGAATGCCAGAACCTGGTAGGCAACGCAGCCTTCTGGATTCATGCTCTTTACCGCACAGTGCAGTTTCAATCTCCCATGCTAGACTTTCCCTTATTACCAATACGTTCTTTGCTGCTACCCACATTTGAATGGCTTCCTGTACCCCAGTCCCATAACCGATTGGCTCATCATTCTGCAGCCCCTGTTCTCCTCCAAACAGAAATAACCTCAAACCTGTTACTCTATGCGGCTCCTGCGCTCCTGCCTTCTGGGTCAACTTACCTGCCCTACTTGCAGTCACATCCTCCTTCCCTCGACACCTGTCCAAATCCAAAGAGCCTATCTGAAGGGATGTGACTGCCTCCTGGTACAAAAAATCCAAATAGCATCCCCCTTCCTGCAGTGCCACAGTGTGTGCAGTTTGGTCTCTAACTCTTTAATTCTCCACCAAAACTGCTCAAGCTCTAAAAGCGACTTTACTGCAGACATGTATGCCCTGGATCACACAGGTATTTAGGATCTCCCATACACTACATCTCCCAGCAGCCATTTTTAATGTACTTCCTTAGTTGACTATTTTTAAAAATGTACTCAGTTATTTGTTTCCCTTTTTTAACACTGGCACCAGTTCTTGTACTACTTCAAAACTTAGGAAGAGAAAATAATTGTCTTTAACTCTATACCAGATAATCACCAAAAATCTTGCTTCTTCTCTTGTACTTTGCCTCTAATTCTCCTTTTGTTCATTCTTCCTGATGATGCTGACTGCCACCTTGTTCCTTTTGCTTATTCTTGAAGTTGATTTTCTTTTAAAAATATTTTTTTGCAAAAATATTTGGTAGATTGTGATCTACATTCACAGCTAATAGAGCAGCTCTGTGCAGTCTTACTCAAGAAATGAAACATTGGAATTTGACTTTCTCTGCAGTTGCGAAACAAAAGGCATTTCTTACTCATGCAGCACTCTATTTAAATACACTGAGGCAATGGGAGGCACAATGCTAGTGCTCCCATCTGCAGCAAGCACCAAACTATTATGAAAACAAACGGAAGGGGCCTGGCAACATCTTGCACCTCATTTTCCTTCTGGCTGGTCGGGTGTTTGTCTCCTGTAGGGGCACAATGAAGAAATGGGTCAGGCCTAGGTGCATATGTTTGGCTATCCAGTAAGTAATTGTCCACCTCTGTAAGGCTAACTAGTTTTGAGGCTTTCCGGCTGATATCCAGAAAAAAAGTAAACAACAGTGTCCATTGCTGCTGCTACAATCTGGATTGCTGTTCCAGTTTCCAAGCACAAGACCTCATTGAAAACAGGCTTCATCATTCCAACTCCGATGCCCATGAACTCATAAAGACAGTCAGGCTAAAGACTAGTCAGGTGGAGTGCACTTAGAGTAGTCTTTATCTGCCTATCATACAGACTGTTAGAAAAAGAAGAGGAAAATCAGGAACTGACACCATTCACATAGGCTGATTTGAGAGTCTTTTAAATTCTCTTCTGTTCACTTTGAACTTAGCTTTTGCACTATTTTCCCAAATTGTAACTACTTCTTTAAATAATTCAAAGTTTTTTTTATTGCATTCTTTGCTATCAACTGCAGGTCCCAATCTTATTGCTGGCTGCAAACTTAACAATCTTACATCTGGTCTCAGTACGCAAAAAGATAGTGGTCACAACAGTGATTTCTGTGGGACTCCACCGAACACTGAACCACAACCACCACACACTTTTCCCTGACACCTCCCCCTGTTCCCATCTTAGTCTATCAAAATACTAGTGATTCCTACTTCTACCCTTAAACAACTTTGAATTCAGCGCCTGGATTCCCGTACATTGATTTTAATATGAATATTTTCTGTGCAATCAAGATAAAAAGCCAATACAGTCAGACACAGTTTAAAACATAAAACATAAGAACTAGGAGCAGGAGTAGGCCGTCTGGCCCTTCGAGCCTGCTCCGCCATTCAATAAGATCATGGCTGACCTTTTCGTAGACTCAGATCCACTTACCCGCGTTCTCACCGTATCCCTTAATTCCTTTATTGTTAAAAAAAAATCAACCTTTTTTTTAAAAACGTTTACTGAAGTAGCGTCAACTACTTCACTGGGCAAGGAATTCCATAGATTAACAACCCTCTGGGTGAAGAAATTCCTTCTCAATTCAGTCCTAAATCTGCTCCCTCTAATCTTGAGGCTATGCCCTCTTGTCCTAGCTTCACCTGCCAGTGGAAACATCCTCTCTACTTCTATCTTATCTATTCCCTTCATAATTTTATATGTTTCTATAAGATTCTCTCTCAATCTTCTGAATTCCAATGAATATAATCCCAATCTACTCAGTCTCTCTTCATAAGCCAACCCCCTCAACTCCGGAATCAACCTAGTGAACCTCCTTTGCACCCCCTCCAGTGCCAATACATTCTTTCTCAAGTAAGGAGACCAAAACTGCACACAGTACTCCAGGTGTGGCCTCACCAGCACCTTGTACAGCTGCAACATAACCTCTCTGCTTTTAATTTCAATCCCTTTAGCAATGAAGGACAAAATTCCATTTGCCTTCCTAATTACTTGTTGTACCTGCAGACCTACCTTCTGTGATTCATGCACAAGGACACCCAGGTCCCTCTGCATAGCAGCATGCTGCAACTTTTTACCATTCAAGTAATAATCCTTCTTACTATTACTCCTACCAAAATGTATGACTTCACATTTATTTATGTTGTATTCCATCTGCCAGACCTTTGCCCACTCACTCAATGTATCTATGTTCCTCTGCAAAGTTTCACAGTCCTCTGCACACTTTGCTCTGCCACTCATCTTAGTGTCATCTGCAAACTTTGACACACACTACACGTGGTCCCCAACTCCAAATTATCTATATAAATTGTAAATAATTGCAGTCCCAACACCGATCCCTGAGGCACACCACTAGTCACTGACTGCCAGCTAGAATAGCACTCATTTATCCCCACTCTTTGCTTCCTGTTAGTCAACCAATCCTCTATCCATGCTAATACTTTACCCTTAATGCCATGCATCCTTATCTTATGCAGTAGCCTCTTGTGCGGCACCTTGTCAAAGGCCTTTTGGAAATCTAGGTACACCACATCCACTGGGTCCCCGTTGTCCACCTCACTCGTAATGTCTTCATAGAATTCCAAAAGATTTGTCAAGCATGACCTGCCCTTCATGAACCCATGCTGCGTCTGCCTAACGGGACAATTTCTATCAAGATGCCTTGCTATTTCTTCCTTGATAATAGACTCAAGCATCTTCCCCACTACAGAGGTTAAGCTAACCGGTCTATAATTCCCCATCTTTTGTCTACTTCCCTTTTTAAACAGTGGCGTCACATTTGCTGTTTTCCAATCTGCTGGGACTGCCCCAGAGTCCAGCGAATTTTGGAAAATTGCCACCAGTGCACCTGCTATTTCTCCCGCCATCACTTTTAGTACCCTGGGATGCATTCCATCAGGGCCAGGAGACTTATCAATCCTTAGCTCCATTAGCTTGCCCAACACTACCTCTTCCGTAATAATGATTGTTTCCAGGTCCTCACCTACCTTCGTCTCTTTGTCAATTACTGGCATGTTATTAGTGTCCTCCACTGTGAAGACCGATACAAAATACCTGTTCAATGCCTCGGCCATTTCATCATATCCGATAACTAAATTCCCCTTCTCATGCTCCAAAGGGCCAATGCTTACGTTAGCCACTCTTTTTCGTTTTATATATTTGTAGAAACTTTTGCTATCTGTCTTTATATTCTGTGCTAGTTTTTTCTCATGTTCTATCTTACTTTTCTTTATAGCTCTTTTTGTGGCTTTCTGTTGACCTTTAAAGTTTTCCCAATCTTCTAGTTTCATACTGTTTTTGGCCACTTTGTATGCCTTCTCTTTCAATTTGATAGCCTCCCTTATTTCTTTAGACACCCATGGCAGATTACCTCTTTTCTTACAGTCCTTCCTTTTCATTGGAGTATACTTTTGCTGAGCACTTTGAAAAATTGCTTTGAAAGTCCTCCACTGCTCGTCAACTGTCCCACCATAAAATCTTTGTTTCCAGTCTACTTTAGCCAAGTCCTCCCTCATTCTATTGTAGTTCCCCTTGTTCAAGCGCAGGACCCTGGTATTGGATTTTATCTTCACACTCTCCATCTGTATCCTAAATTCAACCATACTGTGATCACTCCTTCCAAGAGGATCCCTAACTGTGAGGTCATTAATTATTCCTGTCTCATTACACAGGACCAGATCTAGGATAGCTTGCTCCCTTGTTGGTTCCATTACATACTGTTCAAGAAAACTATCTCAGATACACTCAACGAACTCCTCCTCAAGGCTACCCTGACCGAGCTGGTTCGACCAATCTACATGTAGGTTAAAATCCCCCATGATAATTGCCGTACCATTTTTACAGGCATTAGTTATTTCTTTGTTTATTGCCCGCCCCAATGTGATGTTATTATTTGGTAGCCTATAGACTATGCCTATCAGTGACTTTTTCCTCTTAGAACTTCTAATTTCCACCCAAATGGATTCAACCTCATTCTCCATAGAACCTACATTCAACCTCATTCTCCATAGAACCTCCATAGAATAGTTTAGGTATTTCCTCTGCTGTAATGTTCCCAAAGAAGAAAAAAGGTGTTTGTCAGGTATGATTTTCCCTCTGGCCATTGCTTATTAGGCATTTTCAACATTAGGCTCGTTTTGGTCATGTCCTTTTAAAATGGTTCCCGTAGCTTGGCAACCACTCTAACTGCAGTGTTCAGTCATTCATCGCCAACATCCAACAATTAGCTTCCATCATTTCACTAACTTTCCATGGTAGTAGGAGGGAAGGATATATTTTCAGCAGGAACATCACAATACAAGATCAAGTTATTTATGGCTTGGATAGCTTAAATTTTGAGAACGGATGCGGTGATCTATTTAATAACTTTGCCACACAAAAATTCTGCAAACTTCTCCAACCAAAGTTTCTGAGCTTTGCCAGTTCTGTTTATTTGACTGACAGTGATTATCTTGGCAGAAGATTTCTGTTGTTTTTTCTGCTATAACAGTTTCATAAGTGTGGTAAAGAACAGGATATTCAGAGCCTGTTGCTTTCCTAAAAAGTCGTCAGGAATAAAACCCAGTCCCGCCAAAAATAATACCAAAATAATTAGGTCTGGATTTTTCTTTTCACACAAAGGTGACCTCCTAACATCACCCAATGCTAACAGGAGCACATCCTTGTTTCCTGAATGCTGCAGCAGCTGAACAGGATCCCCACCAGCAAATGATCCCAGGAAAGTTCTGCTGCTTCTGAAGCACTACTCTGTTGATAGCATTCATGGAAAATGTGTGTTGCTGCTGAGGCCAGCATTTATACCATCTTGAACAGCTCCAGTCTTTGGGCTGTAAATACACCCACAGTGCTGTTAGGTGTTTCAGATCTTTGGCCCAGCATCAGTGAAGTAAGAGCAATACAGTTCCAAGTCTGGATAGAAAGTGGCTTGGAAGGCAATTTTCACCTGATGATGCTCCTATGCATCCTTTGCGCTTGACCCTCTATGTGACAACCTAACGTCCAGTCTATTCCTGAGCCAGGGGCTCGTCCACTCAGTCTGCTTTTCTTTTACTTTTTTTTCTCTTGTTTCTTTTTCTTCTTTTTACTCACCTCTTGTGAAGAGCTCGGTTGCAGCAACTGCATCGGCGGTGGCGAGGTGACCCCAATGTGGGCTTGTGGCGGAGGAATCAGTGGTGGATTTGGGCTTCCTGCTGTTTCTGCATCAATGACATGGGCGGGCGTCGACTCATGGGTGCTGCAGCATACGCAAGTTTGGATTCCCCGTGGCATCTCTTGGGCCCAGTACAAGAACAAGTGGCATCAGGGGCGGCTGCATCAACGAAGTGGTCCGTAAGTGGATCTTTGGCGGCATTGGCAGGGTCGTGTTTGGGCTGGCGCAAGACCTGGTGGCATGGGTGGCGGCTGCATTGGTGAGGACCAATGGTGGCAGCAGCTTCAGGGCAGGCAAGATGGCACCAGACAGTGGCATCTCTTGTTCTGGCAACGTGGCAAGGGAACTCATGGCTGGCTGCTGCAGGTCCACAGCTGAGCATTTAACAAGAAGGACAGTACAGTTGAGTTTTATTTCATTTTTTTCTATTTTTCTGCCTTTATATTGTATGTTTTGGTCTATATTTCTGTGTTATAAGATGGCACTGGAGAGTGGCAACACTATACAACAGTTTTTACTGTATTTTGGAACAAAATGCATGTGACAATAAATAAATCAAATCAAAAATTTCTACTCCTCCAAGGTTTATGCTTGCGATCCCTAACCCTCTCAGTTGTGTTAAACTGATGCATCAGCAAAAGTGCTATCTATTCTCTATCAAGTCACCTCTAGTTCTACAGGGCAATTAGCACAGCCAAACTATCTAAGCTGCACATCTTTAGACTGTGGGAGGAAACCAGGCAAAACCAAGCAATCAGAGAGGAAACATGCAAATTCCACACAGACAGTTGTGCAATGCTGGAATTTGAACCCAGGTCTCCAGCACTGTGAGGGAGCAGTGCTAACCACTGAGCCACCACGTCATTTGATACATATGCAAAACCCTATGAGCTGCAGCTTCTTCACATTGGTCACAAACTTTCAGTGAACAAAGCATTATCTGAATCTTTTTTCTTTCTCAACCTATTTGTAAATGCTTCTTTCAAAATGGCAAGTGTATGTCAAGTTGGCCCTACCAACATACAAAACATTATATTTATCTATCTTTTGGTCCTGCTGCTGTAAGTGCTCCATTCTGATTGGTGGCACTGCCATTGTGTTAAATGGGATAGATTATGAATGGATGTAATGGCTTAAAACTGGGCATCCATGAAGCACTGTGAGCCAGTGCTATGAAAGAATTGTTTAGGAAGTAATTAGTACGACTGCACGATGCAAAGGGGAATCTTGAACCTCACATTGAATATCAGACAGGTCAGAGCTAGGGAGTGGCCCTTGGCAGTGAGAACATTGCCCATGCTCTGTTTCACTTGAGGACAGGTTACAAGTGCAGATGTACTAGCTGAGTGTAAAAAGCAGATATTGGCTTCTGTGAAGAAGAACTGCAGCACTGATTGCATTTAAAAATTCCACAGCTAATGACCTTGAACCCTATTATGTCATCAATAGTTACTTTAACTGAGCCAAATGAAGAATTTTAGTACAAGGACATCCACATGCCTCCTGTTTCCTCTCACCAGAAGCTTGGCGGGAGAGGGTAGGTAGTAAGCATACACTCCCAATATTGCATCTGTGAAAGCAACAAATAGTTCTTTCCAATGATGACAGGAGTTACCAGACTAAAGTTATTACGTGATACTCAAAAGGATTATTTGATCTAAGGAAGGGTCTGAGGAAGGTCATCGGACACGAAACGTTAACTCTGTTTTTTCCTTCACAGATGCTGCCAGACCTGCTGAGCTTTTCCAGCAATTTCTGTTTTGTTTTGTTGATTATTTGATCTACTCAGTTTTCAAAGTGGAAAATACTGCAAATGCTGGAAGTCCAAAACAAATAAACAGAAAAAAACTGAAAAACACAGAGTAGGTCAGTTCAGAGATGTTAACCTTTCATGGACTTTCTTCCAGAAATGCTTCTCCTAACCAATGTATCACAGGCTGGTGGATGAGGAATGTGGTCTCAGGTTGCCATTGTACCCAGTTTGCTGTGTTAAGACGATGAGCCAAGGTCAAGCATTTCCTCATAATAATGCAAAAAAAATCAAAGGAAGCAATATCTGCAACCAGGATTTGTGGTAAGATTCTGCATGGTAACCCTGGCAGAAGCCTTAGTGAAGATCTCCTAACCATGGATGATGTGCAACTGATGAACACCCTTAATCATAGAATCCCTACAATGTGGGATCAGGCCATTCAGCCCATTGAGTCCACACCAACCCTCTGAAGTGTATCCCATCCAGACCCACCCCATCCCTGAATGCTACATTACCCATGGCTAATTCATCTAACCCGCACGTCTCTGGGCTGTGGAGGGAAACCAGAGCACGTGGAGGAAACCCACACAGACACAGAAGAAATGTGCAAACTCCACACAAACAGTCACCAAAGGGTGAATTCAAACATGGGTTCCTGGCACTGTGAGGCAGCAGTACTAAGCACTGAGCCACCGTGCCACATTAACAAGCTCTGTTCACTTTTGTCAGCAAGTGATATTGCACGCCTTGCCCAGACATTGAAGGAGCACCGCATAACAAGGGACCACTGCTCCTAACAAGGGAAGGAGAGAAAATATCTGATGCACCAATAAAAACATGTCCTCGTCCACCATTTTAGCAACGTAAATATCTTAATTTCAAATTTTTAGCCTGCTCCTATATAATATATATGTATATTTTTGCATTTGCCGATCATGTTCAAATCATAGAATTTTACTCATTCTATCTTGTATGCTTCAATTCTTCTTGTTGGTCTCTGAAAATATGCACAGGAGCTGACAAGTAATCCAACATTTTAACTATAATTTTTAAAGAACAATTAATCGCCATTTAGTTCAGATGGGGTGTGTGTTTCATTGAAAACACATTGAAGGTATTTCCAGTACCTACTAACTCAGATTATGAAAGGATATTTCAATAATAATTGTGACACAAAGTAACTGCTCTTTTATAGTCAGAGTACATTGCTTGAAGACTGCAAAATCTGCTCCGGTGTCCCCACAATTTTTTAAAACTGCTTTCTGAAATTTTTCTCAGTAGAAATATTTCACAGTAACCTAAATTTCATATATCCAAATACGGCCTTAACAAAATCTATAAAATGCAAATGAAAAAGTTGACATACTTCACAAGGGATATATAGATAGAAGCTAAGAGGTGGAGTAGATCATCCAGCCCTTGGAACTGGCTCTGTTATTCAATTTGATCTTGGCTGATCTTCTACTCTCAGTGCCAAATTACAGCTTTCTTCCCATACACCTTGATGCCTTTAATATCTGAAAAGTTATTAATCTTTTTCTTGAATAAACTCTGTGACTTGGCCTCCACAGCCTTCTGTAGCAGAAAATTCCTCAGCTTGACCAACCTCTGAGCGAATAACTATTTCTTCATCTCAGTCTTAAATGGGCCACCACATATCCTGAGATGGTTCCAGACTCCTGTCCCAGGGGAAACATCATCCCTTCATCTAGTCTGTCTTTTTGCTTCTGGAGTTGGTCTTTTCCTGTGAAGACTTGATGTGTGAGGATGATTTAAAATGACATATACTACAATAATTCTTGTTTCTGTGTTCTGTTGTTTGAGAAAATGTGTTAAGGTCAGGAGGGAGACAGGAAAAACATGAATCAAAGAGAGAGTGAAGTCATAGATAATACCTCAGTTGTTAACAAAGTGAACAGGTTGATTTTGAAGCCAACTAACCTTAAGCTTCTGTGGATAATATAGAATTTATAGCACAGGAACAGGCAATTTAATCCAACATGTCTACATCAGTGTTTCTGCTCTACACTTTTCATCACCTATTAATACAACCTTCAATTCCTTCTCCTCCATGTAAAAACTTAAATAGCTTCCCTTTGAACACACCAATGCCATTCATCTCAAACACACTAGAACATTACATATTCTAATCACTTTTTGAGTTACGAAGTTTCTTTTGAATTCCTTTTTGTATTTGTTGGTGACTACCTTTTATACCTGGCCTAAGTTTTCAACTCTGACAAGAGTGGAAAGGGCTTCTCTGCATCTAATCCAGCAAAAGACTTCACACTTGTGATAAACTCTATTGTCACAACCCTGATGTGAAGTGTGTGCTGGTCATCAAGATTAAAAAAAGATAAAATGATAAATGACCAGCTGAATCACCAAGGTAATTAATTTGCCTAACTTTGACCATTGTCTAGGACAAAAGAAACTCACACCTAGTTTCATCAATAAACAAAAATATATTCTTAAGATGTTTATTTTGTAACAAATGGCAAAAATTCATTATTAACTACAGCTATGTAGACCTAAACTATGCCCATTTTAAACCTAAACATTCATTCACAAATAGGAATGCGAAGACAGATAGCTCTGCATTAGTATCACAGGTAGAAAACGTAAGGGAGAAAAAGAACAAATTCTGTGGATCGAGTTTTTAAACCCCCTACAAGGGTGAAGTGACCTTTTCCCAACTCTTTTGGTTTTGGCAATAATATCACATTGTTGTTGACCATACGCAGATAGAAGAGCCTCAATTCTACAGATAATTCGGCTGTTACTAGGTAGATTTTCAACATAAATGCACCTGGTGCCAGCTTGTCTCACGGAAGTATCAAATCCAGCTTCTTCAAGAATCACATGATCTTCCGTAACCAATAAGTGAACACAGCACAGTTCCCCTTTTGAACTTCGGGTTACAAAATCAAAATGAAAAACACACCTCGTCCATTTTCTAAAACACAGCATTGTCCTACTTGTCATTGTTTCAAACTTACATTCCAACAAAATTAGGCTTCACTTGATCAAGATACCTTTCACCCTTCTCTTCACTTGAGAAATAAGAATTGTTGCAATTATGAAAATGTTAATGCTAGGCACAACTGGCTTAGAATATTATCAGAGATTCTAATTTCTAACCCAATTGGGACAAAGAGAAAGAAGGAACATAATATAAAAATACCTACGGTAGTAAAGGATGACAGACATCTTTCCTTATTTTATTTTGATTATTTTTAAAGAATAAATTTTGAAGACAAATGTAGCCTGTTTGAGAAGAGTAAATAAAGGGCCAGTTAGTGCGTGTGGAGGAAAGAATCTTATTGAAATTGATGTTGATAGCCACTCTTGAGAAAAGAATGTCAGAGCATGAATATGTGGATAAAGGATGCAACATAATGCCGAAACAATGGTGTGCAAAGAATGTAAGAGCTGAGTTGATCATAGAACATAGAACTGTATGGCATAGGAATGGACCCTTCGGCCCATGATGTCGAACATGATGCCAAATTAAACCAGTCCCTTCTGCCTGCCCTTGGTCCATATCCCTCCATTCCTTGCATATTCACGCCCTTATTTAAGAGTCCCTTAAATGCCCCTATCGTATCTGCCTCCACCACTACCCCACCAGCATGTTCCAGACTCCTACCACTCCCTGTGTAAAAAAATTGCCTCTCACATCTCCTTTGAACTTTCCCCCCCTCACCTTAAATGCATGCCCCCTAGTATTAGATATTTCAACTCTGGGAAAAAGATTCTGACCGTCAACTCTATCTATGCATCTCATGATTTTATAGACTTCTAATCAAGTCTCCCCTCAGCGCCTGCCCCTCCAGAGAAAACAACCCCAGCTTTTCTAGCCTTTCCTTATAGTTCATACCCTCTAATTCAGGCAGCATCCTGGTAAACCAATTAAAAGCAAAGGAGGTAGAAATTGTGAAAAAAGAAAGAAGATGCTGGGAGAGAAGCAAAAATAACTCTGAGGAAGAAACGGTGAAGAGAAAGAGACAGACAAAAGCACAAAAGAGGTGTTGAAGTCAGAAGTACAAGGACATGAAAGACAGGTGAGAGAGCGAACATATTCTTCACCCTATTGCATGTGTGACTTCAGGAGATCAACTAGCATCTAATGAAAGACAACTTGCTGCTGCAGAAATCTATATTCTTTCATATTTAGAATTTTTACATTTTAAGATTACCATATTATTGAATCTGAGTTTATAGAGGATATCATGTGATGCCGTAACCATTCAATTAATGTGAACAGCTCAGAGGTACATATAACTAAATCACATGTCATATTTCAAAGAACATCAATGAGTGTTTGATATATATACTTTCTTAAAAAGCAGCAAAACAAACAAATTAAATTTTGAAAGCAACCCTCTAAAGCTATCAAATTACTGAGAATATAGTCATGTCATTTGATCTGTTTTTATAGTATGTTCACTAATATAACATAATGTGATTCATTGTATCATAGCATAACATAACCGAGATATATATTTTGAATTGCTGTTGGCATTGCATAAAATCTCCATAGGGCACCAAACCCATTCTAAACAAGCTCAGTTCTGTGTAGCATGGTTTATGAGCAATTTTGGCTGATAAAATTGGTAACATATATGGGATAACAGAAATGCATGCCAGATGTTTTCTGGGATTTGAAAGCAACTGGGATTCATAAATTACACATCCATATTTCCATTTGAGCATGAACATACAATTTAAGTAAAATAAGCGCTGAAAGTTAGGAAAATGAGAAAATCAGGAACATTGAGCAATAGATTCCAAATAATTTGAAGGCTGGACAAAGTTGCTGATAGCAGCATTTATTTAGAGATTCTAATAAAAAGAAGAGAGTCATTTGGTTAAGCATTTGAAATCTCACTGGGAAGTAGTCAAGTTCTTCATTAAAAATTTCCCAAAGTTGATGAGAGTAATAAAAGGCTGTCTGAATTTTTTGATACATGCTGCATCTTTTGCCAAGCATATAATGCAGCTGCAAAAACAGATTTGTGTATTTTATGGAGAATTCAAACTGATTGACCATGAAAATAAAGTATAATACTTTATTTTTGCCAAGAAATGTTAGATCTTCGTGAAGAAAATAATTCAGCTTGAGGAGCATTAGAACACTGGGTGCAATATTGGTTTCAAAAAGCATTAAGAAAATGTCATCAGGAAATTGTTGAAGCAAAAAAGTTAATAAACTAAATAAAATTACTAATTCAGACGATTACTATCGGACTTAAAATTGGGAGTACGTATGGTACAAATAAACCATGGTGCATTGTGATTATCGTAACTTAAAACTCCGCTAGAATTTTATAAAGTCTAGCCATTAAAAATAGAAAAGATGAAGATGAACATTTGAAGGTTAGATTGGAAGATAATTCACTTCAAATTCAATGTTAGTAAAATTCAGCTGTTTGTGGTGAAAGCTGTACTCCAGTTATTATTTAATTTTTCTTGATCTTTTCAACTCATCAAAGTTAAAGCTGTGCCTGTTAAAACTGTAGCTCTCCCATTTTAAACCAAAGAGGTCATTAAAACATGTGAAGTGCAGGGTGCTCCTGGGGGATTGACAGCAATGCCAGCCCAGGAGAGTTGGTGGGGAGCCTACCTCATTTTCCAGGGCACCCCCCATTAGGATGCAGTAGGCATACTGCCAGTGCTAAATACATTTCTCATGGGAAGTTCACTGATAAGGAGCAGGAAGCTGGGGGCTGCTGTGGATTGTTATGCCTTCCAGCATCTCAAAGAAGAGCAGAATCTTTGTCATGGCCCAAGTAGGAAAAAAGCATCGTAGGGCTGAAGGAAATCTGGAGATGTGAAGAGCAGGAGAGGTAGAATAAATGTCCCTGGAGTTTTGAAATTCAGCTACAGAGATGCATGTGGCATAAAACTGTGGGTGCTGGGAAGTCTTCTTTCCCACAGCTAGTCAGGGTGTGCCAGGGTCAGCTGGTGAATAAGCATTGAAGGTAAAGATGCATTTTTTGAAGATTAGATTGAAAGATTGAATGGATGCACAAGGTACACTGCAAAAATTCACCAAGCTTCCTCATACTGCACCAACAACTTCCACCTCAAAGGGCAAAGGGAGCAGACACATGAAAACATCACCAGGTGCAGGTTCCCCTCCAAGCCACTCACCATCCTGACTTGGAAGTATATTACCATTCCTTCTGTGTCATTGGATCAAAATCATGAAATTGCCTGACAGGCAACTCACCACCACTTTCTCAAGGGTGATAAATGCTGGTCTAGATGGCGACACCCATATCCCAGGAGTGAATAAAAAAGGTATTTGCTTTTTTATTGTTGTTGTGTGATCTCTTAAAGGATGTGTAAGATGCACCCTATGAAACAGATGCAGCTAGAATCTTAAGACTTTTCAAAGTAATTCTTCATTTAGAGTGTGCATATTCTAACTAAGCTCAAGGTTTAAGTTTCTCTCATGAGACTTTCCGCATAAGACAATAAGACCATAAGACATAGGAGCAGAAATTAGGCCGTTTGGCCCATCGGGTCTGCTCGCCATTCAATCATGGCAGATAAGTTCCTCAACCCCATTCTCCTGCTTTCTCCCCATAACCCTTGATCCCCTTGATAATCAAGAACCTATCTATCTCAGTCTTAAATGTACTCAATGACCTGGCCTCCACAGCCTTCTGTGGCAATGAATTCCATAGATTCACCACTCTCTGGCTGAAGAAGTTTCTGTTCATCTTCCTGTGTTCTTGACAAAATTATAGACATTCCTATGGACATGATGAAGGGAGTTAACTTTGTATACTACAGATGCCCCAAGTCTTTGTCTCTATAAAATACAGACAATCTCCTAGAGCTTTGTTCTGATCCACTATTATATCATCGTGTTTCATAATCCCAGCAGTCTGTATTTTATGTGTGGAATCCAAGTTAATTCCAATTAACATTCATATTATTTTAGTCTTCCTCCCTTTCTCCATTCAATTCCAATTTTCTTGCTTTCCTTTCCACAAAAGTCTGCATGCACTCTTTGAACAATTGCTCATGACCATCTTATAGACATGTTTTGGCAGCTTATATCTTTGGTTCCGGTAAACGGTATGTTTGCAATATTTAGAATAGGCCAATGAACAAAACTTCTGGCAATAGATTTCATGCTATTTCTGTGTATTCAATATGAAGTTCAGCCAGCATCTCTTAAAGAACTAAGTACCACCCCTCTATGACCTCGCTTAATGCAACCCCTGTTCATATGACAACTTATTACAATAAGCGTGAAATGAATTCAATGCTTCATCTGCTCATCAGTCAATCTTTATCCAACCATTCAACATCTTAATTTCGGCAGCAATTGCATTTGCAGTGATTGGAAGCTCCTAATTTATTACTACTCTTGTGAAGATTGTGCCTTCACAGCTTGCTTTTCTTCATGTGGCAAAAATGACAGTGCATCATCTATATCCTTTCCCTTGGAGTGGCATTATTCAATGTTGCCATCATAGTGCGATAGAAGCATATAGCTTATTACTGCATTCTGGTTGCTGCTATCATTGTTTAGCAAATTTTGGACCAGGAAAAGCCGTTAAGGATTTATGATCTGTAACGTACATCAACTTAAACATACCCATGAAACGTTTTGATTCCAAAGATGATTCCTTTACACTTTGTAAAAATTTACTCACTTTTGGGATGTGGGCATCACTGGCTATCCAGCATTTATGGTCTGTCCATAATTGCCCTTGAGAAGTGGTGGTGAGCTGCCTTCTTGAACCATTACAGTCCATGTGCTACAGTAGACCCACAATGCCCTGAGGGAAGGAATTCCAGGATATTAATCCAGCTACAGTGAAAGAATGGCAATATATTTCCAAATGAGGATGATGAATGGCTTGGAAGGGAAATTGCAGGTGGTAGTGTTCCCATATACCTACTGACCTTATCATTCTAGACGCGTGTTTGTGGGTTTGGAAAGTGCTGTCTAAGGATCTTTGGTGAATTTCTGCTGTGCATCTTTTAGATAGTACACACTGCTGACACTGAGCATCAGTGGTGGAGGGAGTGGATGCTTGTGGATGTGGTACCAATCAAGCGGGATGCTTTGTGTTGGGTGGTGGCAAGCTCCTTGAGTGTTGTTGGAGATTCACCCATTGAAACCAGTGGGGAGTATTCCATCATACTCCTGACTTGTGCCTTGAAGATGCTGGAAGGGCTTTGGGAAGTTGGAAAGGGAGTTACTCACTGCAGTATTCCAAGCCTCTGAACTGTTCTTGTAGCCTCTTTTCTTTATATGGCGAGTCCAGTTGAGTTTCTGATCAATGGTAATCGCCAAGGGTTGATAATGAGGGATTCAATTATGGTGGTTAGATTGTCTTTTATTGGAGATAGTCATTGCCTGGCATTTGTGTAGTATGAATGTTTCTTGTCACATTATCAGTCCAAGCCTGGATATTGTTCAGGTCTTGTTGAATTTGAACGTGGACTGTTTCAGTATCTGAGGAGTCGCGAATAGTGCTGAGCATTGTGCAATAATTGGCGAACATCCCCACTTGTGACCTTATGATGGAGGGAAGGTCACTGAAGCAGCTGAAGATGGTTGGGCCGTGGACATCTGTTCATAGTTGCAATCATTCTTGGTCAGTGTATGTCAACCAAATGCTATGGATTTCTCTTGACTATTATGACTCTTGACTGATCACTGTCCCAATTCCATAGTTTGAAGTATCAACACACTTGCTTCAGTTAATGCTCTTTATTGTCATGAATGAGCACTGTATCATTATCAAGCTTCTGTCACATGCATCATAAGCATCTTATGCTTTTGGCCATTTCTGTTTCACATTGTTCTTCAATAACTCATGAAGTGGAGCTAATACCATTATAATGTCAGGCAGAAATTGTCATAATATCGGGCCGTGCCTTGAAAAAACCTAAGCTGAGACCCACCTTCTGGATTTGAAGCTTTGACTGCAGCTTTTGTCTTCTCTTGCATTGGTTATAGCCTTTTTGCATTGATTTATCAGATCAAGCTACACTACTTTGGTTTGAAGAAAAGCACACTTTCTCCTTGTCAACTTCACATTGTGATTCATTTAGTATTTTTTAGTATTTCATTCAACACTTGAAGATTTACCTCCTTTGTTGCAGTCTAAATCAACACATCATCCTGATTATAAGATCCAAGTTACGTTCTTCACAAAATTATATCCATTATGGTTTAGAAAATATTTGGTAAAAACTTCACACCATAGGGCAGTTTCATGCAGGAGCATAATCCCATGTTTGTGTTTACTATCACGACTCTCTTAATCTACATGGAGCTGTGCATTAGCATGGGACAAATGGATAGTGGATATCTTGGATCTTGCTAACTCTGCTTTCACATCTTAGGGGGTTGATAGTGGATACTGCTCATCATCCAGTACCTTGTTGATCATGACGTTCAGTCCCCACATAGTTTCAAGATGCAAGAAATGATAATGGCAAGAAACCACTTGTGGCAGTGGCGTACTGTTCTGTGGTTGACTCCAGAACATGCTAGTCCGAGAAACTATCCTGAAAACATTCTATCAACTCTTATTTAGACTACCTTTGCCTATCTGGCTCATCCAGTGCTTATGTAAGATACAATCTCTAATGGGGATTATTATTGTATATTTGTGTCAAGCTCCAGTCATTTCTTTCTTTTTGCTCCATCTGATCATGTGGTTATTGTTAGGGAGCCTGTACACCACTCCCACACGTGACTTTTTGTCTTTATCATTTCTCATCTCTACCCAAACTATTCCATATTCAGGTTTTCTGAAATTAGGTCATCCATCTTTATTGTACTAATACCATCTTAACTAACAGAGCTACAACTCCTTCATTTTCTTGGTTTTCTCACATTCCCAACTGTCCCTCACCCATCAATATTCAGCTTCCCATCCATGTCCTCTTCAATTAAAACAATGGAATCTGTGTAGAACCACAGCAGAACATTGTTGAAAGACTGCTGTTGAGCCATACACAGACTAAACCAATGGTCTCAGGACAGGAAAAGACAAAAAAAATGGAGTGCATTAGAAAAAATATATGGCAGGTAAGATGGATGTTGGTAAAGGCAATGAACCTACTGTCTTCCCATACAGGAAGTGTGACAGGCTTAGAGAGACCTAACAGATGAAGGAAATAAAAATAAACCAACCATGGCAAATTTCTCTTGTAATAAGAATAACACACGGAGATCACTGTTAGCAGATTTCAGCTGGTACAGGAAGCCAAATTAAAGCTGGTCCCTATTAATTTAACTTAATTAAAGGGATGTTGTTTAGTAGGTATGGTTTGAAAATAGTTATTTTAAAAGTTGAAAAGGAACAGACTTTGGGACTACAGACAGGCAAAATAAATATTGTAACAGAAAATGCAACAACTGAAACACAATCGGATTGACAGGGGTGATTTTAGCTTAGTCCACCATATAAGAAACATTGAGGATTGCGTGCCTTAGTTTAATCTTCACTTTGGTGCTAATTTTAATCTGACTCATTGGGCAGAAATCCAGTGGAACTGGGTTTTACATTCACTAGTTTCCGCTGGAGAATAAAATTGGTCATGGTGTAAAACACTCATGTTCCCATTCCTATAGGTGAGGTTAAAATTGCACTCACAGTTCCAGACCTTTTTCTTTCAAATGTCAAAACGTGCAATGGACAATAGTGTATAATATGTGATATCAACATGGCTACCTGTCATATGTTACACTGGATTTATCCTTCTATTGGTGTAAGCGGAAAATTGGATGAGGTCTGTGATGAGTAGCTAGTTCAATGTCACACCTAGTTGCAGCTGCTCTTACAACCTTTCCCCGTATGTTTGTATATTTCAGATCCAAGAACAACCATAATTCTAAGAAATTCTAGGTTAATTAGCAGATATATTCTTTCCCAAACAGAAATATGATTTGACATTGGCCATGATAAAATGTTGTTTATGATAAAAGTAAAAAGTCAGAGCAGTACTTTTCCAAATTTTGGTAAAGTCCAGGTTTAATAAACATTGCAAATAATAAAATTCTCTGTTCTTGTACTTAAATACCTCATTATATTTATAAACTCTAGTAGTTTTATAATTGAATGCCCACATTGTGTATTTTAGCAAATTATTCTGTTTGGATATACTGAAACTAAGTAGATATTCTAATTATAAATGTTACATGTTCATAAACACATGTTTTACGCTGACTAGTTTTGGACAAAGTTGCAGTGATGAGTGGAGTCAGTACAGTTTGGACTAAATGTTATGGCTGATTAGACAACAGTTTCTGCCAAAAAAAGTTGTTTGCGTGAAGTCTTCAGCAGGTTCTCTAACGACACTGAAAAGTTTTCATGTAATATTCCACTGCAGTGATGTCAGGAAAAATCTCTTCAATTTCGCAATCTTTGCTATGGCATTTACAACCATCAAGTCAACAGGTTCTCTCATGAAAACTTCCATGCCCATGTTATACTGCAGTAATACCAGGAAAATTTCTAAATGATTTCACAATCTTTACTGTGAGATTTGCAATCATCAGCTGACGACAGGGAAAAGAAATGCAGGAGAGAAATTAGAACTGTGAGAACCAGGAATAAGACAAAGAGAGGAGATAATAAGACCACTTCTTATTTTTAAATAAAGGATTGGTTACCCCATTTTCTTTTAGAATGTCATCCCTGTCAGACAAAATGGCAGGTGACAGTGATTTTCCTATGAATGATTTTGAGCAAAACAAATTCATTAACAGGAAAGACAGAAAGTAGACCAATCACGACATACCTGTACTAACATTCCTTTCACACTTCTCAAGCAGCTAATGAGCCACTTGAGCAGTATAAATGAGAGAAAAAAAATCATTCATTCAGCAGTGGCAGAAGCTTTCAGTAATGGCTCAGTGTCAAATTTGAAAAGCCTTTTTCATTCAATATGCACAGGCAAAGACCTTGGCAGAACATCGCAGCGATAAACTCAGGATCATTATCAGGACGAAACTGGAAGGAGATCTTTAAGAAGTTAGGAACAGAAAAGGCCATTCAGCCCTATGAATCCGTTGTACACTCAATTAGATCAGCGTCGCTCTTTAGCTTAATTCCATTTACCCACCTTGGTTCTGTATCCATTAATAACTTAGTATCATCTTCAACTGGCTTATCCTCAATAATTTGTGAAAGGGAGGCGGGGAGTGTGTGTTAAGAGTTCCCGATTTCCACTATTTTAGGTATGAAGAATTACTATCTGATATCACCATCAATCTTCCTGATTATAATTTTAAGTTTAAACTACTCTTACACTGTCCCTCCCCACCCCCATTTTGATTGGCAGGGATTAAGTTCTGCAAGGAAAGGGTATCATTAATGTTTTGTTCCAGATTGCCCAACCAAAGGCAATATTTTCTCTGAACCTACCTGTATTAAATCCTTTCATTAACTTAAAGAGCTGAATTAAAGTTGCACAAGTTTAAAAAGAACACAAGGAGGAGTGAGTATATTAAACAGCTTTTCACTTCACTATAGCGCATTGCCACGCGATCAAAATGTCTTAAAGCACACCATATAGTGAACGAATTTAGGGGTAACTGTGACTTCAGGTATGTTTGAAATTTGCAATAGTTATATTGTATGAGAATAAACAGCAATGAGATGCATGGACCCATAAATACGATGTTTTTGATTCTAATCTTTGGATAGACCAAGCCATTCGGAGTACTTGCAACAAAATAGCAAGGAAAGCTATCTATGGAAATGAAGCGAAGTTATTGTGGTTTCACAAATTTTTTTTCTAAAAGTTGCATTTGCAACGAATTTCCACTTGACAAATTACCCTGCCTTAACTCACACAACACACATGATTAAATGCAAAATGAACATGGAGTAGGGATGGAATGGACTTGGTGGCAGGTTCTCTCAGAAAAGATACAAAGTGCAAGAGGTAAATGTTGTTCAATTATTAGGGATGGTGACTTTCAAAGGTGTTAGGTCTGACAATTGCTTAGACTTTTGGAATAGATGTGAATAAAGAAACGGATGTTCAAACCAAAATACTAATGTTAAGGCCCAATAAACAAGCAGATTGGATAGTTCTCATGGAAGATCAGGCCTGATCAGAAACTTTAATTTTTATGTTGTCAATCCCTTCCAATGTCTAGTCATATTCTTCAGTTACATCATCGGAGACTAACAGTTCGAAATATTTCTTTAAGATCTGAATGAGATTTGCTTGAATCTTGTATGTGCAGCTTCCCAAAGTTTCAGCTGTTGTTTGGCTGCATCATTGGACATTAGCTGTGTTGGACTTTGACTAAGCTATAGACCAAGATGCCTCATAATATGGAGAACAAATATCCCTCTTACCCTAATATGTTACCATTTAATTATTGGACTCATAAATTTTCATCTGCTCTCTTGATCAAGTGCCAACAGGAGTTGCACTGCAGAGTTTTAGAGCAATAAGCAGCAGTGCACCAATATTTATCATTCAGACTTGAAAACAGACATTCATAATTCATGATGAAAAGTACATTTGGTGAAGTGCAGGACACTAATGATACAGGGCTAGGAAAACTACAAGTTGAAGGATGAATTAGAATAATGACTTGCATTTATTTCAGGATGATTGCACAAGTTGGAGATTAGTTCTCATGATGTTACTTACTTGCCCTTGTGGGTATTAGATGCCAAGATAGAGGGAGGTGCAAAAGAAATAATATTACATTCTTCCCGATCTATCCACCCTACACTTCCTACTAGCCAATCCCCACCACCCCCTACCTGCATCCACCTAACAGCACCCCACCTACCTTTCCTCAGTCCCACCCATCTCCCTCCAACCTCCTTGACCTGCCACAACCTGTCCATCTTCTCTCCCACCTATCTGCCCCACCCATCCCACCGACCAATCCCCACCACTCCCTATCTGCATCCACCTATCACCATCCCACCTACCTTTCCCCAGCCCCATCCCTCCTCCCTCTATTTATTTCCCAACTCTCTTCCCATCCTCATTTTGGACGCAAAACATCAACTTTCCTGCTTCTCTGAAGCTGCCTGACCAGTGATGACCCTCCAGCTCTACACTATGTTGTCTAAAGTGTTTCTATTACCTCTGAGGAGCTGAAATGCCAGGAATCATTTGGAGCTCAAAGATGCAGACTTTATAGTTCAGTGCAGCTAGGAGTCTGGAATTCAGTGAACCCCAGAGGTAGTGAAGGCTTATTGAAATTAATGTCAGCAAAAGAACTGGGGTTGTGTTGGGAGTAGATGCAGGAGAAAAGATGCAAGAGTCCAGTGGAAATAAGTCGTAGGGAAAGAGATTGAATCACTGGGAGGTGAACAGTTGTTGAGGCAGTCCAGATCAGAGCAACATTTGAAGAATTTCAGAGTCTAGATTTTTTAAAGTGAAGATTGGATTTCCTTTGTGAAGAAGATAAACTTTTATTGAGATTTGATGACTCCCAGTGTCACTAACATCTGAGTAGATTTCTGAGAAATCCATGGGATCTGTCTAAACCACACCTGCTAATTGATGTGCTCTGTGGTGTTGTTTGACCACAGTTTGTCTGTTTACCTCATGTTAATTCTGAATGTTAGAGTATAAGTTTTACATGTGTATATACATTATATGTACAGTAGTTTTTTTTTACTTTTCTAACTTTCTGTAGTAAAGCATAGCAGTGAATATCTGGGTGTTTGTTTGGCTGGTATAGAATGAGCAATTAAGGTTAGGCATGTTCTGGGCCTCCTAGATAGATGACATGAAATAGCTTTGGCAGATGGGATAAAAGAAATCCAAAGAGATTCTGCAAGTACATTAAGGGCAAAAGAGTAACCAGGGAGAGAATAGGGCCCATTAAAGATCAACAAGGCCATCAATGTGTGGGACCACAGGAGGTGGGTGAGATCCTAAAAGAATATTTTGCATCAGTATTTACCATGCAAAAAGGCATGGAAGCTAGGGAACTCAGGGAAATAAATAGTGATGTCTTGAAAAGAGTCCACCTTACAGGAGAGGCGGTACTAAACATCCTAAAATGCAAAAAGGTAGATCAATCCCCGGAACATGATCAAGTATATCCCAGGGCATTGTGGGAAGCTACGGAAAAAATTGCAGACCCCTTAGAAAAGATATGAGTATCATCGACAGCAACCTGTGAGGTGCCAGAGACTGGAGGTTGGCTAATGTTGTGCCATGATTTAAGAAAGGCTGCAAGGAAAAGCCAGGGAACAACAGATTGGTTAGCCTAATGTCAGTAGTGGGTAAGTTGTTGGATGGGATTCTGAGTGACAGGATCTACATGTATTTGGAAAGGCAAGGACTGATCAGTGATAGTCAGCATGGTTTTGTGCATGGGAAATCATGACTCACAAATTTGCTTGAGTTTTTTGAAGGGGTGACCAAGAAGATAGATGAAGGCAGAGTGGATGTTGTCTACATGGACTTTAGCAAAGCCTTTGACAAGATTCTGCATGGTAGACTGGTTAGTAAAGTTAGATCACATGGGATCCAGGGAGAGCTAGCCAATTGGATACAAAATTGGCTTGATGGTAGGAGACAGAGGGTGGTAGTAGAGGGTTGTTGCTCAGACTGGATGCTCGTGACTAGTGGTGTGCTGAAAGGTTTGGTGCTGGGTCCGCTGTTGTTCGTCATTTATATAAATGATTAGATGAGAATATAGGAGGCATGGTTAGTAAGTTTGCAGATGACACCAAAATTGGTGGTATAATGGACAGTGAAGAAGGTTATCTGAGAGTAATGGCAGATGGAGTTTAATTCAGATAAATATGAGGTGTTGCATTCGGGTAAGACAAACTAGGGCAGGACTTATACAGTTAATGGTGGGGCATTAGGGAGTGTCGTCAAACAGACAGAAACAGGGGCGCAGGTACATAGTTCCTTGAAAGTAGCACTACAGGTAGACAGGGTGCTGAAGGTGATTGCCTTCATCGGTCAGAGGATTGACTACAGGAGATGGAATGTCATGTTATGGCTGTACAAAGCATTGGTAAGGCCACATTTGGTGCATTGCATACAATTCTGTTCGTCCTGCTACAAGAAGGATGTTATTAAACTGGAAAAGATGCAAAAAAGATTTACAAGGATATTACCGAGACTGGACTAGAGGGTTTGAGTTATAAGCAGAGGCTGAATAGGCTAGGATTAGTTTCCTAGAGCATAGGAGGCTGAGAGGTGACTTTACAGAAGTTTATAAAATCATGAGGGGTATAGATAAGGTGAACAGCCAAGATCTTTTCCCCAGGGTAAGGGAGTCCAAAACTAAAGGGCATAGGTTTAAGGTGAGAGGGGAAAGATTTAAAAGGGACCTGAGGGGCAACTTTTTCACATAGAGGGTGGTGTATATATGGAATGAGCTGCTAGAGGAAGTGGCAGAGACAGGTATAATTACAATGTTTACACTTGGACAGGTGCATGGATAGGAAAAGTACAGAGGGATATGGGTCAAATGCGGGAAAATGGGACTAGTTCGGTTTAAGAAACCTGGTTGGCATGAACAAGTTGGGCCAAAGGGTTTGTTACGGTGCTGTATGACTCTGATTATTTAAACTGATGGATAGATATTTAATTGAAGCTATTTGTGGGTGCTGGATTTTCAGTATGTTTTGAAAATCTATTTCATTCAGCACTACAATTTTGTGTTGCTACAATCTGGAAATGGGGATTCACATTTCTTGTGTTTCTTGATAAAATATAAAAAAGGAGGAAAGGAGGCATTAATCTAGGCTCATTTTGGTTCACAGGCAGATTGCCTGCACTTTTCCGTACAAGTGTGGTTCATAGATCCGTTAACAGACTGATTCAGAAATATCTGAGGAAAACTTTTGTAGGCTTCATGCATATAATGAAACAGTTATGGCGCCTGCTTGAATTTGAACTGTAGACAACTTCCCACAATAATGGGGGAAGCTCATGGAGGCTGTCAAAGCCACTATCCATATTTTATGCCTGAGGCCCATCTACCAAAGGAGTCATCAGCACTACAGCCAACAAACAGTTGCATCAAAGAAGTTATTTTCGCTCAGCGAGGTAAATAACTCAACCTTTTCCTTTGGACACACAGCAGCATTTCTGTTTGTGGAACTTTGCTGTGAATAAAATAACTTCAATATTTCCCTACTTTACAACAGTGACTAGCTTTGAAAAGCTAGTTCATTGGCAGTGAAGTGCTTTTGGTGATATCCTTAGTTGTGAAAGGTGACTTATTAAAGCAAGTTCTCTCTTCTCAAATGAAATAGTTACATTTATGACTTATAAGAGCTATCATTGAAGTGCATGCATACTTTCCTATATAGATTGAACACACTTGTGCACAACATCTGTCTGACTTTAAGGAAGAAACAAAGAAATGTTCATGCATTTTGTTCTTGCACCAAATTTCATGAAATTACATTTTCATTACCTCCTGCCCTGTCAAATCAATGTGTACTTCACATCAAAAGAACAGAAAAAATAGGTGGAGGTGTAAATCATGTAATCTTTCAAGTCTGCTTCACCAGTCAATATGAGAATGGTAGGAACAACCAGCACAAAAACTAACACTTTAATAATTGCAGGCTTATTAAAAACATGGAAAACAACTAGCCCCATTTATAAACCTTGAGTGCATTGATGTAATTTATGTGTTATAACGTCAGTATGCTGCACTACAATTAACGCTGCAAGAGGTGTGAATCATTTACAGTGAAGATAGCTCCATGAGATTCATGCATGTTTAGAAAAACAAAAACAAAGTTACTGGAAAAGCTCAGCAGGTCTGGCAGCCTCTGTGAAGGAAAAAACAGAATTAACGTTTCGGGTCCGTTCTCGGGTCCGGTGACCCTTCCTCAGAACGGACCCGAAACGTTAAGTCTGTTTTTTGCCCTTCACAGATGCTGCCAGACCTGCTGAACTTTTCCAGCAACTTTGTTTTTGTTCCTGATTTACAGCATCCGCGGTTCTTTCGGTTTTTGTTTATGTTTAGAAAACTGTTGAATAGTGGCAGGTATATGTTGCACGAGAAGGAAGCATTTTGAGCACTAGCAAATGTGATAAGACTGTATTTTGAGTGGTAGTACCAGATATAGTATAGAGCGTCTGTGGAAATATATACATACATACATATCCTTTAGTGACGGAAAATGCCATCCTTACCTGGTCTGGCCCCCACGTGACTCCAGACCCACAGTAATGTGGTTGACTCTTAAACTGCCGTCTGGGCAATTAGGAATGGGCAATAAATGCTAGTCTTGCCAGCGATGTCCTCATCCTGTAAATGAATTTTAAAAAATACACGTTTTGGGAAGATTCGGTAGCACCTGAACAATGGTAAGTATGGAGATTTCATGGACAGAAATTTTAAAAAAGTGTCTAGCCAGCATTTCCTGGGATAATTGTGTTTTATTAATTATAAATTTTATTTGTTCTTGCTCTGTAAACATTCAAAAAATATCCTTCGTGACATTTTAATCTAGCACATAGGCGAAGTGTAAGAAAAGCACAAAATTATTCGCTTCAAAATCCCAAATGGAGATAGTCAAAACACTGAGTAAATTCATCAACTGAACCAAAGATTTTAATTTGTATTTATTGAATAAGGCATGTCAGAATGGTTTCTAATAGCCTTGATCTGCCCTTTTATTTAAACGTCCAAGCTGTTAGTATGATCTAATTATTATTCAAACCACTCGCAACATTTTAAGTGTTCCATTTTATCTTGTCTAAAAAATGAACGGTAAGTTTTCAAAAGCCTATATTTTTCATTCGCCTTTAAATTTAGCTGCAATTAATCTGCCCAATTTGATTAAAAACTGCACAAATTAAACAATAAAAGCCTGTCTAATGAGGAATTAATTATGAAAAGTAGAAGGAGAGCTAGGATGAATAAATGCAATAAGTTATGGCCCGAGGCAGGATGTGTCAGGATCTGAGGCAGACAAAGGGCTTCTTCCTCCATGTGTGCCTATGCTGATAGGACTCATCACAGATCAGTAGATCCAGAAGCCATAACAGTCCAGTAATTGAAACTGCCAAAATCAATAGCAGTGACAGGCTTAATTAAATTAAATATGTCTCTGATGAGCTCAAACAGCATGGCAGTGGACTAGTTGACCCTTTCCCCGAGCGATTCTTGAGAGAATGCGGCATGCTGCTTGATGAATATTGCCCCTGAGGATATTCTGCACACTAACTGCTGGGGAGACCTCTCCAAGAGTTATGGCTTGCTTTTTTGGAATGTAATTGTATCTTGAATTCATACAGTACGTTTATCCCTCCCCCACAACCAACCAGCCCCCATCCCCCTCCCATCCGCGTCAGTTACATTGGTATTTCACTGGGTAGAATTTTAAAGACTCTTTCTGATGAAAAGGACAGTTCCTCGGATTTCCATTTTGTGTGTGTGTGTAAGTGGCTACGATTTTTTTTCCCTGTTGTTGAAAATTTTAACTATTCAGGAAGCACGGTAAAAACAATATAAGCAACAGGGATTTTTGCAGACGCTGCAAATTCTGACTGTCCCTTCCATAGAGCATGCAACCTCCGCGGTTGGATGTAGAAAAAATGTCGCTGCTATTTTGTCAATAGCATGTACAACACGGAATCTTGCTTTAGTACACCGAAGCCCTTTTTTGAACTCACCGTTATACAATTTATTTTTATCCCTTTGTTTTATGTTTTCTCTTTCTTTCAGCCAGCAACATGTAGTCATCATTTTACAGAACTGAGCTCACCTTGACTACTTTTGATGTTGACCTGTTGGTTAAAATGAAATAAACAATGCACCTCACCATGCCTTGAAATGTTTCACGTCAGCGTTAACAATCTCTCCCTTTAGAATAAGCCCTTTGGGGATCAGAGACACCGATTATTGAACCAGATTCCAGTTGAATGCAAGAATTGTTACTCTGACAACGGCAGAGGGAGATCAGTGAGGCTGCGCTGGCGAGCGCACATTGAAGGTGTTTCTTTTGGTGCCAGACGTTCCGAAGACTTCTGCTTAGTTACGCGGAAAGTGGCACCAATCTCAGAAAATAGCACGTTTTCTTCTGGCAGGAAAGCAAAGCCATTTCTGCAGTGGGTTCATGTTATGTTGGAGAAGCATCACTATAAAAAACAGAACATTGGGAAGCACAAAGGGAGCAAGGAATGACTCGGTGTAAATAAACAGATACCATCGCTCATTTTCGTTGCATTCTGAACAATTAGTGGCAGACCATTAAAGCTACACCCTCTTGCATTGCTCCGGGTGCCTGTTACTTCAGCCAACCTGCTGATGCCCAGGGCAACTTAAATTGTCTAGCTTGCTTATAAAACAACAGAGAAGCAACAGTTGCCAGCTCATGCGTTTTGTGTGATTTCTGTTTTCCATTACCATTCGCATACTTGAACATTAGGTTAATCGCATGAATTCTCAGGGATGCTAATATTTTGCTGACGAGTCTACACTTTCCCACTATAAATTCCCTCTGTGCCTCACACTGGTTTTGTTGACGGAATTCTGAAAATGTGAGCCTAAACTAGAATTTCAAGAGATGCATGAGCTCATCCCAAGGACAGTGACTGTTTATTGATCTCCTTCACTCCCATATGGGTAAAAATGTAGTTTTACACTGGCTCAGTAGCAGTAAGGGCCGAGATCAGTATTTTATTGATTATTTTATTGACTATACTACATGTAAAAAAAACCAGAAAGTTGAGGATTGAGATCAATCTTTGTATTGCATTGAAGTCATGATTGATATGAAGTTTAAATTCTATTTAGACATTAAATGAAAACATGCTGCCCTGTAACAATTTTGCATCTAGTGTTAAGCTCAGTTTTATGTGATACAGAACACTAATTGGCTTCCTTGTTCCACTGCACAATGTCAATAACATGATTTTAGGAAGTTTATTCAAAAGGAACCCTCATTTATATCAGAGATAGTAGGAACTGCAGATGCTGGAGAATCCGAGACAACAAGGTGCAGGGCTGGATGAACACAGCAGGCCAAGCAGCATCATAGGAGCAGAGAGGCTGACGTTTCGGGCCTAGACACTTCGTCACTGCTAATATGCTCATAAACTTCATATTTACAGCAGGTTAAAATTATTCAGATCATTTTAGCATAGGTGGAAACCTGACCGGAGAGGTTTAAATATGAAGTTACTGGAAAGATACACAATCATGTTGACTAACTTGCTGGAGTTTCTTGATCAGATAATGAAAATTGATGAATAGATTGTGATGTTGATGGACTTCCAAAATGTATTTCATAAAAGACTGCAGAACTGACATGAGAGTAAACTTAGAGCTCATGGAACATAAACAACTGGAATGACATGGATATGAAATCAGCTGAGTGACAGGAAATAGACTAATGATTAATGGATGGTTATTGGACATGAGAAGATTTGTACTGTGGTTGAGCGTTCCAGGGGTTGGTGTTAAGACTAGTAATCACCTAGATTTTGGTATACAGGGTACAATTTTAAAAGTTGCAGATAATCAGAAATGTGGAAGCATTGTGAACTGTGGGGAGTACTATTTAAAACTTCAGAAGGACATAGATTAGTTGGTAGACTGGGTGGAGAAATGGCAGAGGAAATTCAATGCAAAAAAGTGTGAAATTATTCATTTAGTAGGAAGAATGCAAAGAGACTATTCAAATAAAACGGTACAATTCTAAAGAGGCTGCAGAAGCAGTAGGATCTGGCTATATATGTGCACAAGTCTTTGAAGGTGGTCGAACAGGTTGACATAACGCTCATTTAGCATTTGATATTCTGAGCTTTATTAAGAGGAACATAAGTACAGAAGCAAGGGAATTGCACTAACCCTTCGTAGAACACTGGCTCAGCCTCAACTGGAGTATTGTTCCCAGTTCTTGATGCCACAGCAACGAAGTCTTCATTTGATGAACTTGTATACAAGTGCCTGTCCAGCTGTTCATTGAGTCTTTGTCTCAGAGATCTGAAGTAAGAGCATTAAAAAAAGCAGAAATAGACCATACAGCCACCAAGCCTGCTCTGCCGTTCAATATAATCATGACTAAACTTTGGCTTCAGTTCCACTTTTCCTCTGAGTTCCCACATCCCTTGATTCCCTGACAGGCAGAGAACACATCTATCACAGGTCACTTAAACACATTAATGACCTTTCATAATGCATTTATAATCTTTAGACAATTCCAAAGATTTGCAATCCTTTGAATGAAGAAATTTCTCCTCATCTCGCTACTAAATAATTAACCCCTTACCTTGATGTTGTGCCCCCTACATTAGATTTCCCCAGCCAGCAAAAACAATTTCTCTGTGTCTATTCTTTCAATTGCCTTCACAATCTTGTATGTTTCAACATGATCATGTGTCATTCTTCTAAGCTCCAAACAGTATAGACGCTATTTATTTAGCGTCTTATTTGGGGAACTGCAGCATACAAGATCAATCTGCTTAGGTGTTCATTATCGTCAGAAATGTTTCCAAATGTATTGCCAGATTAGTTTCAAATGAGGTATCTTGAATGTGGCACTGTGTAAGATGCAATCATTCATGCATTGCTAAATATTCACACATTCAAGAATGACGAAATACTGGATAGAAGTCATCACCTTGCGTTTTTATGATTAATTACCTGATGAGACAATCTGGTTTCCTTTTGAACAAGCACTCTGCACATTTATACACTGAGGAACTTATGAGGAATGATAAATTTTATTTTCACCATAAATTAACTTACAATTTGTAGAAGTGACTTCCACTTGGCAGGTGGGTCAGTAGCCAGGGATGAGATTTAAGTTGAGTTGGCAAAGGAGAGATGTATTAATGCAGTGACTTGTTATGATCTGTAATGCAGTGCCTGGAAAGTTGGTAAAAGAGGATGCAATAGTATGGGAATGTCAAGAAGGGAATTGAAACATATCATTAAGAATAAAATTTTGCAGGACTATGAGAAAGAATGGGGGAATTGCGCTTCCATACAATTTGCAAAGTTTTTAAAAAAGTATTAGCATATTCCTGTATATATTTAAAATACAAATGAAAACATTTGTAATACCACAATTTTACATTTTCAGGAGTATAGAGAGATTTTGTCATACAATCAGGAATACGACTGTTGGCTTCCATTTACACAAGTCTGTGGGAACTGGAACGCCCGGATAAACAGCTTTGGGTAATGTTGACCAGTGTCTCCAGTTCCAGTATTTCATGGGGTACTTGGAATACTGCCTGAACCACACACTTTACCTAACATCTGCTACACATTACCTTTGTTGTAGTCTCATGTAATGTGTGGCACAACTGAAGTTATATTAAATTTGGCATTACTAGCTTTTGCTTTCAGATGAGAGACCTTGCAAAACCTGCCCTGCCTGGCAGCTGTGACTGAAAAGTTCGCAAGTGATTTGTCACCACGAGTACCTGTTGATATGATTGCTCTCTAGAGGGTTGTGTGTTCTGCGGACCCTTTTTTGCTCCCAGTTAATGCTCTAAGTATGTGCTACCTCAACATTTCCACTTTCCTTTCAGCAAACAAGCATAAGGCCACATTGTATAAAAGGTGTTGTTTATAACCATGGTACATTCATTGTTATTAGCCCCTACTCTAACTCAGAATGAAATAATTCTGAAAGATCCTTGCTGTATTGGGAGGTCAGTGATCCATTTTAGCTTCCACATATACTACCAAGTAAAGTCAACATGCTGAACATCTCCCAAACCTACTCCATTTATATTAACCATCCTCTCTTGGACTGCTGTACACTGCCTTGCCACTCTGCTTTGAGGAAAGAACAACTTAGAAAATACACTGTTTGTACAGAGGTTATAAAGAGAATTGAAACTAAGAGAAAAGAAAAAAGTGGAAAGGAAAGGCAATGTAAAGAAAATAAGTTGAAACTGTTTCATATTACACAGTTAGCATGCATGCACTACACGTGGATATATTTGTAGTTGCATTTCTGTTTGGAAACATCTTGTACCAAAATGTACCCATGCTTAAATCTGCTTTAGTACTGCAGTGAGGAGAACTGTTTTGGTTAAGTATTGTCCTTCAGACTATAACAAGGTCACATCTGCTTATTATTGTTGCTCAGACGTTTACAATTCCACAGCAAACTTCAAATAAGTGTAGGAATTCATTGCCACCATTCCTCCCTCAACCAATACCATCAAAAACAGAATAACTGATCATTCGGCTTATCTCTGTTTATGAATTAGGCCCAATGTAAAAATATTTGCCTAAATAATAAATGCATTACAAGGGCACATTTTGTACGGGATTTCTTAAAGACATTCTAAGATGCTACATTATTGCAGGTCTGTATATTTTATTGTAAGTAACAATATTCACTGCACTTTGAAAATTAATCAAAGAATACATTGCACGACAGTCTTTTAAATTTCATTGAGAATGGCTTTTAATTATTAAGTGGAAAGTAGGAACAGCAGTAGGCTATTTAGCCATCTCAAATCCATGTCATTCAATGAGATTGAGGCTGACATGCTCAATATTTTGAATATTTTTGAATGAGGAAAAGTCTACCAATTTCAGATTTAAAATTAACATTTTATGCGCTTGAATTGTCATTTGCAAAGGAGTTTCCAAATATCAATTTTTTTTTATTTTTGGAAGTGTTTCCTAATTTTGCTCATTGAAACAAAGAAAATAGGAGCAAGAGTAGGCTGTTCAGCCCTTTGAGCCTAGTCCACTGTTCAGTATGATCATGGCTGATCAACTAGCTTAATAGCCTATTCCTGCTTTTCTTTTTTAAAAAAGTTGCAACAATAGAAGCAGCCTGAATGGGTGGGGTCGAGCTCCCACAAAGCCTTCCTCTTTCTGCTGCAGCTAAAAGCTGGGGTTCTCTCCCTGCTACTGGAATTGCATGTGAAACGATATATTTTACTGAATTTGCCTTTGCCAAGACTGTGTTTATGGGATATTGCTATATTGGAACAGTTAATTAGTAGCAGCTATTAGATTATTTTAAGCATTTCAACGGAGTTACAGCTATGCCAACTCTTATTTTTTATTTTGTTTGTATTTTAATTATAGTGTATGAATATGTTTTGTTTCACGCCTGGTAGATTGAGCAATTGAACTGCAACGGTTGAATTTAACTTACACTTACCTTTAACATAAGAAAAAGTTAGGGTCGAGACCAGGGGTGGGAAACCTGTGGCCTTAGGGCCGGATGCGGCCTTTTGGGGTATTGGTTGTGGCCTTCTGCCTATTTGTCCACAAATACTAAATCTGCCTTTTTAAATCTGTGTACCGTTTTTAAAATATTTACTGGCAACCCAGTCATGTCAAAAACTAAGAAAAGAATATTAAAGGAAGAGAACAGGGTATTCAATGAAGCTTGGGAATTGCAGTATTACGTTGTTGCTGTGAAAGATATAAAGATGTGTTTGGTCTGTGACGCCATAATTGCAACAGTGAAGAAACACAATCCATATCAGCATTATGCAACTCATAAGGACTACAAGTATGCTAAACTGGAAGGAGAACCCCGAACGTCTGCACTTAAGAAAATGAAAGATCAAAAGCAACAGCAGCAGCAAGTATTTAAAATGATGTCAGGACAATGGAACTGACATTACTGACGCAACTTTTAAGTACAAACAACTACCTCATTCAAGAAGGACCATAACTGATCAGCAACATGGATTAGCCCGCAATGTAACAGAACAATTTCATAAAATATGCTTAAGTGAAGACATTTATTATTCGATTGCCTTGGATGAATCCACAGACATTACTGACTCAAGCAGCTGTTATTTTTTATTCGTGTTATAATTTTCTTTGCCACAAGGAGTTACTGGCTTTGGGTACCCTTATGGTGATGACACGTAGAATTAACATCTTCACTATCTTCAAAGTGAAATTCCATGAAGCGAAACTGAATTTATGTAATTTAGTAAGTGTATTCACAGATGGTGCACCTTCGATGAGAGGAAAACATGAAGGATTTGATGCGTTACTACAAAAAGAATTGCCAGATCAATACTTTGATTTCCTTTCATTGCCTTTTGCATCAACAGAATCTCCGTGCCAAATCTACTGTTTTAAGTGACACATTAAATAAAATTATAGTTATTGTAAACTACATTCAAGCAAATGCATCACGGTATCACCAATTTAGCAACATGCTTCAGCTTGATGATGAAACATTCAGTGTGGATCTGCTATATCATTCTAAAGTGCACTGATTGTCACAAGGACAAATACTTGTAAAACTTGTATCTTTACGAAAACAAATCACAAGATTTTTTGAGGAACTGAATGAACCATGTGAATTGTCAAGAGAGGATTTCTGCAGACATGTTGCTTTTTTGTGTGATATAATGTCAAAACAAAATGATCTTAATATTTTTTGCAAGGTAAAACTAAATCTATATATGATAGATATGATATATATGATAAAATCCAGGCATTTCGGAAAAAGCTAACCTTTTTCAAAACTCTCCGTATCCGATCGGAACTTTCAACTGAACACGTTCCTGAACTGGCAAAGGTAATTAATGAACAGGATACAAGCAAGTCATTAAGGAAATGCAACATAAAGGAATACACAGCTGCTATAGACTCCCTGATTGTATAATACAAAGGAAGGTTTGCAAATTGAGAAACATGATCTCACACTGAAACCAGCTTTTCAGCCACACCTAGTTGATGTCTCCAAAGCACCTGATGATTTACGAATGGAATTGATTGAGCTCTCAAGATAATATTCTCAAGTCTCTATTTGACACTAAGAATGATCCCATTGAAATAGGGAAAAATCCCATTGAATATCCAGATCTACATCAAAATTGAATGCTGTCTTGTTTTGGCATAACCTACTGTTGTGAATCAACATTTTCATATGTGACACAAATTAAAATGTTCTTGAGATCTCAGGTGACGGATATTCACCTGGAGGACCAATTAAAGCTACAGTCAACGACATTGGAACCAAATATCCGATTCCTATCTCACAAAAAGCAATCACAAAAAAGTCATGAAATGGTTGCAGAGATAGCAGGAACTGCAGATGTTGGAGAATCTGAGATAACAAGGTGTAGAGCTGGATGAACACAGCAGGCCAAGCAGCATCAGAGGAGCAGGAAGGCTGACGTTTCGGGCCTAGACCCTTCATCAGAAATGGGAGAAGGGAAGGGGGTTCTGAAATAAATAGGGAGAGAGGGGGAAGCGGATAGAAGATGGATAGAGGAGAAGATATGTGGAGAGGAAACAGACAGATCAAAGAGGCGGGGATGGAGCCAGTAAAGGTGAGTGTAGGTGGGGAGGTAGGGAGGAGATAGGTCAGTCCAGGGAGGATGGACAGGTCAAGGGGACGGGATGAGGTTAGTAGGTAGGAGATAGGGGTGGGACTTGGGGTGGGAGGAGGGGATAGGTGGGAGAAAGGACAGGTTAGGGAGGCAGGGACGAGCTGGGCTGGTTTTGGGATGCGGTAAGGGGAGTGGAAATTTTGAAGCTTGTGAAGTCCACATTGATACCATTGGGCTGCAGGGTTCCCAAGCGGAATATGAGTTGATGTTCCTGCAACCTTCGGGTAGCATTGTTGTGGCACTGCAGGAAGCCCAGGATGGACATGTCGTCTGAGGAATGGGAGGGGGAGTTGAAATGGTTCGTGACTGGAAGGTGCAGTTGTTTAGTGCAAACCGAGTGTAGGTGTTCTGCAAAGCAGTCCCCAAGCCTCTGCTTGGTTTCCACGATGTAGAGGGGCCACAGCGGGAACAGCGGATACAGTATACCACATTAGCAGATGTGCAGGTGAACATCTGCTTGATGTGGAAAGTCTTGTTGGGGCCTGGGATGGGGGTGAGGGGGGAGGTGTAGGGGCAGGTGTAGCAATTCCTGCGGTTGCAGGGAAGAGTGCCGGGTGTGGTGGAGCTGGAGGGGAACGTGGAGCAGACAAGGGAGTCCCAGAGAGACTGGTCCCTCCGGAAAGCAGATAAGGGTGGGGAGGGAAAAATGTCTTTGGTGGTGGGGTCAGATTGCAGATGGCAGAAGTGTCGGAGGATGATGCGTTGGATCCGGAGGTTGGTGGGGTGGTATGTGAGGACAAGGGGGATTCTGTTTTGGTTGTTCTTGCGGGGAGGGGATGTGAGGGATGAGTTGCGGGAAATGCGGGAGACACGGTCGAGGGCGTTCTCGACCACTGATGGGGGGAAGTTGCAGTCCTTGAAAAATGAGGACATCTGAGATGTACGGGAGTGGAATGCCTCATCCTGGGAGCAGATGCAGCGGAGGCGAAGGAATTGGGAATAGGGGATGGCATTTTTGCAGGAAGGTGGGTGGGAGGAGGTGTATTCTAGGTAGCTGTGGGAGTTAGTGGGCTTGAAATGGATATCGGTTTCTAGGAGGTTGCCAGATTGGTTTGTTGTCGAAGTTTTTCACTACTTATTAGTTCTATTATCAACTTTACCAAACAAATAAATGTGTCTTTGCTGAATTTTTATTTTGTTTAAAGTCCCCATATAATAGCAGGCTTTGATTAAAATAAGTAATTAGTCAACAAAAATATGACATTTTGTTGTATCTGTTAAATTCTCAGCATGTGGCCTATAGGATCTTGGTTCAATAAAATGTGGCCTTCCAATGTAAAAAGTTTGCCCACTCTTGTCTAGCCTATCTTTGTAATATATTTTGAGAGAGTTTGGTCTGGTCCACAATACCATCCTAATGATACCGTCCCCACTTTCTGGAGAACTAGTGCCAATGCCCCATAACAGGAAACTTTCTTGACCCATACATCCACAGATTATTACCTTTGAAGTTCTTCTTCTCAATTCGGCACCCAGCTCAATACACTGACCTTAGTTTGTCCTGCATATGTCATTGGTACCTACATGAATCCACAATGACTGGATCCTTCCCCACCAACTCCTAGTTGCCGCTTCACCCTGAGCAGACATTCTGAGTCAGGCAGACAACGCAGTCTTATCAAATCATAGAGTCATACATCATGGAAACAGATATGCCGGACCAACTAATCCATGCCGAACATAACCCAACCAAACTAGTCCCACCTGTGTGCTCCTGGCCAATATCCCTCCAAACTTTTCCTTTACTTGACAGTAAATGTGCCCATATCCACCACTTCCTCAGGAAGTTTATTCCACTCTTGCACTTGGCTGCAGTGAGAAGTGTCAATTTGCTTCATTATTCTGTCCTGTATTAACACTATGTACCTTTATCAGCACCCCATTTACCCACCACCCCACACCCCCCACTTGAATGGCTTTCTGTACCAAGATGTATGGTAAGTTAGCTAAGCCATGCTGTTGCTCTTATTCTCATCCAAACAATCTGAAAGAACCTCAAACCCGATGAACAATCGCAAAAGCTATGGATCCTGCACTCCTTCGCTTCGTCACAGCATCCTTTTCCTGATCAGAGACCAAATCAGAATACCCTGTCCTAATGGATGTGACCATGTCCTAATACACAATATGTAGGTAACATTCCCTCTCTTTGATACGTTGCAGTGTCTGCAATTCAGTCTCCAGCTATTAAGCCGTGACCCAAAACAGTTTGAGCAGTAAAAAACTTACTGCAGATTTGTTTGGCTTGGGATTCAGGAGTTCCAATTTGCTGTAACTTTGACACATCACCTGTTTTGCCATCCTTAATTTTAATTAATTGCTTAACTTATTCAATTATTTATTTTCCTTTTCTGTGCATTTCATTAACTTTACTATCAGTTCTTATACTATTTTAAAGCTTAGGAATAGGATAGGCCTTAACCATTTATTAATCATTTACCAAAAAGCTATTTCTTAATTTATAGTAAAGTAATGGTCATTTCATTGAGGATGAATAATTAGAAGAAGCAATTGGAGAAGTATTTGATTTCCCTCTCCCTCATATACCAAACTCCCAACACTCTGCTCAAAGTCACACTCAGTGCTAAGTCACACTGAGATGGCTATACTTATAGGCTATAAGGTAGCTCAGGCCCAGCTGCAGAAAAAAGCAATTTCAGCTGACTTGCTTATATAACTTCAGCTGTCCATAGGTAATGAGCTTATATAACCTTGCAAAACGTACATGAAATATACAATGTAAACAGTATATTTCAGTTAAATATTAAATTTGAAATACAAAAAAAATTAGAATTTTTGAAAGAGATTAACAACTTCCCTACTTGTCAAATTGTCAATACACTGTAGAAGGCAGACTCGAGTAAATACTGGTTCTCTAGATAGTAAGGTTCCATTATCCTATTTGTTTTTAATTTACTGTATTTATTCATGACATTTTAATGATATACAGATCTAAACTCCCAAGCCACTTTGAACTCTACTACTTCTAGTCTTCCATCATTTAGAAAGTACTTTTTAACCATTTTTTTTCAATTTTAAACTAGTTTGCCTAATTTTCTCCAACTGTAAACATTATTGTCACAGTTCTGCTCATTCACCTAATGTCTTTGTAATGCATCTTTCCATCTATACTACTACAATCCCACCTGTCCTTGTATTGTCAGAAAACTTGGATGTGTAGCTCTCTATCCCATCATCTAAGTCGCTTCTAATTGTGGTAAATAGTAGATCCTTTAGGTTTGCTATTAGCCACATTCTGCCAATTAGGGTACTTGCTCATTATTTCTACTCTTTGTCTCCTACCAGCCAAAAATTTTCTAATCAGATCATTAATTTATTCTGAGATTCTGTTTTTGCTACCAGTCTATGCAGAGACTTCATTAAATACTTTCATTAATAGCTTCATTATCTATTTCTTTTCAGCTGTCTTCCAAGTCATGTTGAGGTTGCTACAGGATATTGGTGAGGCATCTTCTCGAACACTGTGTCCTGTGCTGGTCCCAGTTATAGGAAGGATATTATTAAGCTGGAGAGGATTCGGAAGAGATTTACCGTGAAGCTGCTGTGTATGGAAGGTTTGAGTGAGTGAATAAAAAAGGCTGGATAGGCTGGGACTTTTTTCACTGGAGTGTAGGAGGTTAAGAGGTGACCTTACAGAAGTTTATAAAATAATGAGGGGTATAGATAGGATTAATGGTAGTTGCCTTTTCCCTAGGATGGGGATTTCAAGTCTAGGAGGCACATTTTTAAGGTGAGAGGAGAGAGATTTAAAAGAAACATGGGGGACAACTTTGTTACACGGAGGATGGTTCATGTCTGGAATGAATTTCCTGAGGGAGTGGTGGATGTGGTACAATTACAATGTTTAAAAGACATTTGGATAAGTACATGAATAGGAAAGGTTTGGAGGGATGTGGGCAGGAGCAGGTAGGTGAGACAAGTTTAGCTTAGGATTCTGTTTGGCCTGGACTGGTTGGACCGAAGGGTCTGTTTCTACGCTGTATGACTCTGTGACTATATGAGTCTATGAGAACATGAAATAGGAGTCATGACAGACCATTTGGCTCCTCATGCTGCCATTCAATACAACATTGGACTATCTTACGCCTGAACTCCATTTTCATGAACCCACTAACCTGCTTTCCAATCCTGGATGTTATGATGATTTGGCAAATTATTTACTTCAATGCTGAGGCCTATAGTCTAGAAAAGTCCAGGTTTACTTTCTGCTTGGAATGTATTACTTTGTCGTAGCTGAGGTTGATACAGCCTACTATTGTTACTGGCCTCTCTGTTTCAGACACAGCAAGCGTTCAAGGTTTTCACATCTAGTCAGTATCCAGTGGCTCCTGCTTCAGGTGTTGTGTGCGTATGTATTTTGACTACCTAAGCAAGATATTGATGGGTCTATGGTACCTTGCCCTGATAATCTCCAGGGGAAAAAATGTGTAAGTCATGCCATTCAGTGCCTGTCACAAAACTGGGCTCTTTCTAGTTCAGTGGGAAAAGGCCAAATGCAGAAAGTAACTAGTCCAAGACCTAACAACTGCACATTGTTCACCTAATTCATTATGCACTGAAGCAGTTAATGTCTTCAGAAAACATTGCTGAGAAGATAGAAATTAACAGTGAAAACACAGAAAATGTAAAATTAGGATTAAAAGTTATGATGAAGCAATCTGGTCTCTACATCATCAAATGAGCTACAGGAACACATAAGACAAGAATGATCATGATCTATGTCTATTAGTGTTTTAGGTTAGACTTGGAAGAAATTTTGATAAAGGGCTACGCGTTAATTGACAAAGCAAAGTCATAGTCTAAAACACAGCACAATATTTGTAAAAGGCATATTCTGGGGCATTAATATTATGTAAATAACTTTAATATTCACACTATCCTATCTGTAAGATTGGTAACTTGTTACTTTCTTTTCTTCATGTCAGTTTTTGCCATTCTCCTCTGCAGAAGACCTGATCCATTGTGAGTTATGATTCCATGTCTGCAAGTAGTCCTCTGGTACTTAGCTTTAATTTACATCTAAACATTGGCAGTGACTGTTTGAAGGCCAGTTTTCCAGGACTATATCACAGTTGTGTCTGATTCTGCATTGACATAATATCCATGGGGGCACAACTTTAGCCACGGTAATTCCATAACAGTCATGAATGGAAACCCAAGTCAATCGTCCTTTCACTAACTTTGACTATTTCTGGCATTCCTAGTGATGAGATCACCATAGACCAGGCATTAAATCTGGCACCTTTCTAGTATAACATGTCCAGTTATTCATTTAACATGCAGTGGAGATGATCTCTTTGATGATTGTCATATTGCCATTTGGCATGTATTCTCACTTTGTTATGATGTGACATCACATTTTTGGGTATCTCTTCAAATCCGACCCCCTGATCCTTCCCTCAGCACTCACATCATCTGTCTACCCTATTTCTCTTCATTCTAACTACAACTAAAATGCTGTTACTTCTTAACAGATATGAACAAAGTAGCGGGACAAGCTCAAATCTCAGAGACTAAATGGCCAAATCCATCGTTTCCAGCTAAAAAGATACAAAGATTGGTGGAGTTGCAGACAGTGAGGAGGATTATCAGACGATACAGCAGAATATAGATCAGTTGGAGCCATGGGCAGAAAAATGGCAGATGGAATTTAATCCGGACAAATGTGAGGTGATGCATTTTGGAAGGTCAAGTACAGGTGGAAATTATACAGTGAATCCTTAGGAGTATTGATATGCAGAGGGATCTGGGTGTGCAGATCCACAGATCATTGAAGGTGGCAGCATAGATAGATAAGGCAGTAAAAAAGGCTCATGGCATGCTTGCCTTCATTGGAAGGGGCATTGCATATAAGGATAGACAAGTTATGCTGCAGCTTCATAGAATTTTAGTTAGGCCACACTTGGAATATTGCATACAGTTCTGGTCACCACATTACTAGAAGGATGTAGATGCTTTGGAGAGGGTACAGAAAAGGCTTACCAGGATACTGCCTGATATGGAGGATTTTAGCTATGAAGAAAGGTTCAACAAATTGGGTTTGTTTTCACTGGAATGCAGGAGGTTGAGGGGTGACTTGATAGAAGTTCATATGGTTATGAATCGCATAATGGCATGGATAGAATGGAAAGTATGAGGCATTTTCCCAGGGTGAAGGGGTCAACTACTAGGGGACACAAGTTCAAGGTGCGAAATTTAAAAGAGACATGCAAGGCATGTTATTCAGACAGAGGGTGGTGAGTGCCTGGAACTCATTGCCAGAGGATGGGGTGGAAGCAGACACAATAGCAGCATTCAAGAAGCACCTGGATGAATACATGAATAGGAAGGGAATAGTGGGATTTGGATCCAGTAAAAGAAGACAGCAAAATGTGTTGGCGCAAGCTTGGAAGGCTGAACGGCCTGTTCCTGTGCTGTTTATATACATACACATACACATGCATCTGCGCTGTCTCTGTCTCTCACACACACACACACACACACATGAGTTTTTTCCATAGATACATAGAGAATCCAGGAAATTAGGAGATTTAGCAAAGACTAGGGACTAAAGTTTGGACTATCTTGGTCTGCATAAGTTAATACAGCAATAAGCCAATGATCTATGTGAACTGCATTCAAACTGATGAATGAATGAATACTTTTCAAGAAGCATTCTTGGAATTAGCCTACCAAGGTTATTGAACTGTAGCATTCTATTAGTAGACGATTTTTGCTATAATGATGCTGTAACTAAACATCTGACCTACAATTGAAAATAAATAACCTAATACAAGTTTTTCAAGGCTTGGTTTCCTTATTTGTTGTGACAAAAGAAGGCGAAGTGAGTACATCTCAATCTTTAAAATGTTTTCCAAGAGCAATGTGCAGTTTCCAACCAACAGCATTAGTCATTTGTACACAATCAAAAACAAAAACTTTTCATGAAGTAACCCTTTTCACTTGTCCAAACTCACAATTAAACCTGGGCATTCTGAAAGCTTTCAAATGCACACATGGTTCCCATCATATGGAACTGCCAAAAATGGTTTTCTGTAAATTTGTACTGTGGAACATTATAAAGTATAATTACAGAAATGTAGTGATTCATAAAACAATTCTTAATTCAAAATATTCTCTAAATATACTGCAGACATGCAAACCTCCAGCAGTTTAGCTAAACGACATCTGAGACCAATTTGTGAAAGTTTTGTGTTTCCTTGAGTGACAGTTCAGAGTTCTAAGCAGAGTGGTCTTGTCCTCTATGTACCACACTATTATTGACTATTCTGCAGAGCCTGCACAGATTCAGATAAAATTCGCAGTGCCTGAATAGAATAATTTAATTCTATATTATTCTGTGTGGCTATGGGATTGAGTCATCATTTAATCCAGTCTTCATGGTTGTATAATTCACATTTGTGAGGCAAACATAGACTCCTGAATTATTTTGTGAGAACTTGATATTTTGGGTTGCTCTTACCGTCTTCTTGCTGAAAGTTTCAGCTATGATCAGTAATGAGGAATTTGAAGCCGTTATATTTCTAGGATCATTTGAGTTGAGAGCAAGGTGCTTAAAGGAATCTTCTTAAAAATAATTACTGATAGAATCCCTACAGGGTGGAAAGAGACCATTCAGACCACTGAGTCTGCACTGATCCTCCAAAGAGCATCCTACCTAGATCCCTGCCCTACCTGCATTATCCTGCATTTCCCAAATCAAATCCACCTAGCCTGCACATCTCTGGACACTATGGGGACATTTTAACATGGCCAATCCACCTAACCTGCACACCTTTGGACTGTGGGAGAAAACCAGAGCACCCATCAGAAACCCACACAGACACAAGATGATACAGTCAACCAAGGCTGAAATCGAACTCAGATCCCTGGTGCTGTGCGGCAGCAGTGCTAACCACTGAGCCACCCAAAGAATGCTTCCAAAACATTTGCAAAGGATTGTATGTGCTTAAATTTGTGCTAAGGCTGCTGCTTGAATTATGAGGCCAGTTATTTCAGTTATTTTCTATTTTGGATCTTTTCTTGTGTAGCACTTAGGAATTTTCCAGGTTAATTAGGGATAGGCAATAATGACTAGCCTAGCCTCCTTTCTTGCGCAAAAATCCCTTATTTCCTTTCCTTACTTTTTATGTTCTGGGCACAACAGATTTAGTCGGTGACAGTGACATAGTGTGAGATCAGAAACTGTCGAGCAGCCATGCTCCACTCTCAATCAAATTGGTTAACAACAGAGATACTTTACTCATACTGTTTGCTAAGGTACTGGTTGCTTAGTTCTCACCACATTGTTAGTAACTCAAACTTCCAGAAAATTACAGGGCAAAGAGCTATCAAGCTGAAGAATGCAGGAGGAAGACTAGTGATGTTTGCTGTGAGATGTTGTAATCCAGCAAGATTTGTTACCATAAAACTGTAAAGCCATCTTATTTGTCTCTTCTTCCTGGTGTCTCCCTTCAGCTGAAGATGCTGATTCCATAGATCCTGACTACCCTTCAGGACCTTGTACACGTCACGTGTTCTTTATGCATCAGCCTGCATTTTGATTGACAGCAGGGTATCTGCCTTCATCTGACATCTGTGCATGTGTATTTTCCAGCATGAGTTGGTGGGTAGCAATCAGGATTAGATTTAGGAATTCCTGTCTTATAGGCTGACGTAGCAAAAGAGCAACATCCCTCATACCAATTGTCATTGTGTTCACCAAGTTTAACAATATCTGGAATTGAAGCTGGAACTGCACTGTCTGCATGAGAATAATTACATAGAGTCTGAAGGAGGTTTGCAGAGATGTAGATTTCTGTGTCCATGAAGGACTTTGAAAACAAAGGTGAGTATCTTAAAGCTGAGATGATACCTGGTCATATACGTCAAGGAGTAAAGGAGTGGACGACATTTTATTTAAATTTGGATATGGGCAACAGAATTGTGGATGAGATCAAATTTAACGAGGGTGAGAGGTGGGAGAAAATTGGAACATGTGGGTCTTGGTCCTGGATATTTGCATGGTTTAAAGCTCCTGGATGTTGGGAATGACTGCCTTCAAGAGGTTGCGTTATTTCCATGAGTGTTCCACCTAGCTCCTGCCACTGTTTTGTCAGGGACTAGCAGAGTACACATAGATTTTCATGCCTCTCATGTTTAATGCACACTTACTGTTGTCAATCTTCTAGGGTTAGGCTATTGTGGTCATACTTTTGTGCTCACATTTGATTGAATGCCTCAGTATCAAACAACTGCGAGGTTAGAACTGAAGAAACATGAAGCATATAAATCAAAAGCCATCCTTAAAAACTTCTAATAAGAAATCATCAGAAATCAGCCATCAGCATCTAAAATAACAAAAGGTCTTTGTAAAAGCAGGTGAACATTAAAAACATGAAGTTCATCCAACATTTACTACAGTAATTGAAAATTCTAAGAATGTATTGAAAGAACTTAGCAGTATTCAAAAAGTACATATTTCACAGCACTGTAATACAATTACATTCCAATATTGGAAACATTGTCGTGTTTTGCAAACCTTCATTAAAGTCTTTGCTTGGAAATCTCAGCCTCTTGCAAAAGCCCAATCTTGAACACGATAAGGCAGACATTCCTTTTATTGCACTTAAATGGATGGGAAATCATACTGGGTCTGTAACATGCATTTGATCTTCCCCAGTTCATTTCTCTTGCTTTCCTATACCAGTTGAATTTTATTGGCTAACTTTTTATTGATAAGAGTGTGAAGATAGAGAAAGGCTTTACTTTTTGTAGAGAATTTTTTAATCAGAGCATAACATTATTGATCCTAAGAAGTTGGGTAAGGTACAGTGAGACAGGTTGATGGAGGACATCAGGTAGGGTATCTTGTGTATACTGGCTGTCTCGTTCATCATTTTACCCCAACTGCAAGGAAATGGATGAAATGGAGATGAGAGATATATTCAGCATTATTCCAATTCTTTTAGCCAAGCCCTTACATTCTCTCATAATAAATTCCATCTGGTATTATTTTGCCTACTCACTTCTCATATCTAAATCTGTTTGCAGACTCTTTGCATTCTCCTCACAACTTACTTTCTACAAATTATTGTGTCATCAGCAAATCTGGCGACAGTACAGTTTATCCCTCATCGAAATCATTAATATATATAGATCTTAAATAGTTAAAGCTCCAGGACTGATTCCCAAGTCACAGACTAGTTACACTTTCTCAGTCTGAAAATGACCCATTTACCCCAACTCTGTTTCCTATTAGTCAGCCAGTCCATATCCATATTAATGTATCAACACCAATACTATATGCTTTTATCTTAATTAGTACCCTTTTATGTAGCACCTCATTAAATCCGTGTTGGAAATTTAAATACACTACATCTAATGGTTTCCTTTAAACCCTGTGGTTTGCTACATCCTCAAAGTTATCTCCCAGCTCTTTAAGTTGTAATGTCCTTATTACTGCTGCCATGAATCGAAATTTCCCTTCCGCCAGGTACCTGAGACCATTCAGTGGTGGAATTTGCAATTTGAACCCACATGATTTACTAAATGATGTCCTTCCCCAGGAAAATGCAAGTGAGGTGCCAGTGAATTTTTATAGACTGGCTGAAGACACATCCTGTGATATTTCTGGTAAATAAAAAGAAAATCCAGATTTTAAGTCTTGATCATTTACAATATTGCTCATTGTCATGCCTTTCAGTCCAAAAGTATTAGAGGAATGACTAAAATCTAAGAGCTTAAGCATAGCTTGCAAACCATACCACCAATTTAAGAGTTCGCAACCTTGAGAATACATTGGAGTTTAGCTGATTCAAAATCCTCTCTTTTCTGATTTGGATTTATAGGATTATCTTTTTTTGGTGGTGGGGGGCACTCTTATGTTTCCTGGTTACAGCTGTGCTCTATGTGAAGCCTGTACAGAAGTGTGCTAAAGAGCAAACAGCTTTATTTAACATGCCATAGAAGGCTCCTGTTGCATCAGAAATATGGAATGCCTCTCTCAAACACTAATGCCAATAATTGCCTTCGGTTTAACACAAAGAAAGTTTTGGTCTCTGAACAGTCTGGAATGATTTGGCAGCAATTGCCCTAATGCCTAAACATTCTTACAATGAAAATGGAAAATGACAGAGATTTCTCAAACTCAATTAGAATATTACAAACAGCCATTACAATTATCCACAATACCAAATGACCTTTCATCCAATAGTGCTCAACACCAAGTAGGGGACAAATACTTCATGCCCTAGACTCACCAACCTTTTGTTTCTTTGCCTTTCAATTTGTTGACATTGATTGCCTTCCCAAAAAGACCATTGCTCACTCGTCTATTTGCATTTAATATGATCAACTGCACTATTTTCCTCCATTTTAATCTATTCTGATTGACCTACACTGACTCCTTGGTGATCATCCTCCATTGGACTATAATTGCAGGTTTCTACCCCAAGCTGTCCCAATCTTGGCAGTGCATTTCTAACAATGATTTCTCCTCATTCCATAGTCAACTCCAATTACCCAGTTATTTTTCTTTGGGCTCTTCCTCATTCCTCATCCACATGTTAGGAATATGTGACATGCACTGCCAGACTTAATTTGTGATTGAGCAGATGCACCTTCAAATGGAAACCACAATGTGGAGGTGCCGTTGTCAGACTGGGGTGGACCAAGTCAGAAATCACACCACACCAGGTTATAGTCCAACAGGTTTATTTGAAATCACAAGCTTTCAAAGCGTAGCCCCTTCGTCAGGTGACTGACAACCTGGAAGACAAAAATCACAATGTTTTCTTCAAGCTAAAATATCTACTTCCTTATATCTTTGCTAACATTTGCTCAAGCCATCCCAGAATATGCATAATCCTGGCAATTGTTCAGAACTGAGTTAATTTTCAAATCTAATATTTTGTCCATTGCCAGGACTGCTTATATTCAGCTTTGCAACATTATTTATTATCTCTCTGAATCATTGTGAGACTGATTTTCTCCAATGCTTTCCTCTCTGGTCTTCCAATCTCTGATATCCTCAAATTCTATATCATCCAAACGTTACATGGTAATCTGCACTAAACCCCAGCCACTCAGTAGTCCCTTTGTTGACTATCAATGGTTTCCTGATTCCACTGCATCAAACTGAAAATCATCTTCACTTATGTGACAGTACTATGCAGTTAAGAAGGATTCGTTCTTTGGTGTTTATCTTGCAGAGAGGTGTTGCCACATTGGTATTGGAATGTCTGCTTCAGAAGCAGTAAGTAAACAGGTTTGGGATCACTGATTTTTTTTTAAAATTAGACAAAAGAAACATGAGTGGGTGGAGTCAAGTTCTCATAGACCCAAGGTTTTAGTTTTGCTTTCATCTCGGGTTTGGAGTTGGCTGTTGAAGCTGACAGAAACAGCTATTTCTGTGCTGCAGCAAAAAGCTCACTTTCTCTTTCCGCTGCTAGATTGTTTCTTTCAATGTTCCTTTCCCCTGAATTGTAGAGGAGATTGCAAATGAGGAATGCTGAATTTGCCTTTGCCAAGGGTATGTTTATGGGATGCTGCTATATAGGAATAGTTGATGATTACAGTTAACTAGTGTATTGTTTTATTAAGTATTTCAATAGAGTTAAATTTATGCCAATTTTCTTTTATCATTTGTATTTTAACTGTGTTATAAGAATAAAGCCACTTTGGTTAAAGCCTAGTTGTGGACCAATCAAATCACATCTGCAACACAGTGCCTTACACTTGCCTTTAACTAAAATAAAAAGTTAGGGAATAAGCTATCTCCTTAATATATTTTGAGGGAGTTTGTAAGTATGTAACACTTACATATCCTTCTGAATTATTGTCCTATTCTCTTTCAAATCACCTACAGAACTTTGTGTCCTTTCCTCTACCTTCTGGTCCTCTGTCATTGGTCTTCCTTGCACCTCTCACCTCACCATCAGTGGCACAGCTTTCAGAACTTCTGAATTCTGTCTCCAAACATAAAATACCTTCCCTGGTTCTTTTCTCTGACACTCTCTGCCTTTAGAAATTTCTCAAAATGTAATTTTCACTGAAGCCTTTGACAACCTTCTTAATGTTCTCATGTTGGCTTTCTTTGTGAAGGAGCGAGCATGATTATTTACATTAAAATCCAAAGTTATGAGTTTCCATTGTTGGTAATGGACTCTTGTTCAAAAAGATCACAGAATAGAAAAGCAAAATATCCAGGCTACGTGTCTGAGTTGCAGGAACTTTGACTCAATGACAACGTCATATCATTTTAATATTTCCATCTTTCGTTGCAGTCTTAAGTGGCATAATAGTACAATGAGAATAAGTTAAGTGATAGTAATGATGTCTTCAGGTAATATTTGAATTATTATTCCTTAATTGGAAAATGTTTTAAGATTACTTTAGCAAAACAGAACAAGGATGCTGAAATTGAAGTATTTGAGAATCCAGGTTTGAAATGCTCCTCTCAAACTGTTGACTTCCACCACGTACATCAACAATGATATCAGGCACCACTTGCCTAGCAAAAATCTGCTCATAGATGCCCAGTTTGAGTTCTGTCAAGGCTACTCAGGTCCTGATCTCATTACAACCTGTGTCCAAACGAGGACAAAAGAGCTAAGGTGAGATGAGAGTGACTGTCCTTGACATCAAGAATGCACCGACTGAGTGTGGCATCTAGGAGTTATAGCAAAACTGCAGTCAATAGGAATCAGGGAGAGAAAAACTTCATTGGCATCATACCTGGCACAGAGGAAGATAGTTGTGATGGCTAGAAATCAATCGTCTCAGCTCCAGGCCAACCCTGCAGGAGTTCCTCAGAGTAGTGTCCCTGCCCAACCATCAACAGCGTCTTTATCAATAACTTTACATTCATCGTTAGGTCAGAAGTGGGGATATTTGCTGATGATTGTACAGTGTTCAGCGCTATTCATAAATCCTCAGAAACTGAACCAATCCATGCCCAAATGCTTTAGCTACAGGAGCAGGCCAGAGGCTAAAAGTCTAGCTGCAGGTAACTCACCTTGTGACCTCCCTCCCCAAAGCCTATCTGCCAATTACAAAGCACAAGACAGGACCGTGATGGAATACTCCTTAAATGCCTGAATGAGTGTAACTCCAACAATAAACAAGAAGCTTGATACCATTTAATTAAGCAACACAATTAATCAGTACCACTTGCACAAACATTTAGTATCAGCAGTGTGTACTATCTACAAGAAGCTGAAATTCACCAATGCCCCTGAGACATCAACTTTAAAGCCCATGATCACTACCATACAGGAGGATAAGAGTAACAGACAATGAGAACATAATCTCTAAGTTCCAGTCCAAGCTACTCACCATCCTTACTTGGAAAATATCACTGTTTATTCAGTCTCATTGGGTCAAAATCCTGGAACTCCCTCTCCAACAGCATTTTGCGTCTATCTACACCAAATGGATTATTTTTTTCTATTCATTTGTGGGATGTGGGCGTCACTGGCTGGCAAACATTTCTTCCCCATCTCTTGTTGCCCTTGAGAAGATGGTGGTGAGCTGTCTTCTTGAACCGCTGCAGTCCTCCTGCTGTGGCTTGACCCACAATGCTATTAGGGAGGGAATTCCAGGATTGCGACCCAGCGAAAGTGAACGAATGGCGATATATTTCCAAGTCAGGATGGTTAGTGACTTGGAGGGAAATTTGGAGGTGGTGGTGTTCCCATATGTCCAATGCCCTTGTCCTTCTAGACAGAAGTCGTCGTGGGTTTGGAAGGTGCTGTCTGAGGATCTTTGGTGAATTTCTGCAGTGCATCTTGTAGATAGTACACACTGCTGCTACTGAGCATTGGTGGTGGAAGGAGTGAATGCTTATGAATGTAGTGCCAATCAAGCGGGCTGTTTTGTCCTGGGTGGTATCAAGTTTCTTGAGTGTTATTGGGGCTGCACTCATCCAGGCAAGTGGGGAGTATTCCATCACACTCCTGACTTGTGCTTTGTCGATGGTGGACAGGCTTCGAGGAGTCAGGAGGTGAGTTATTTGCCACAGTATTCCTAGCGTCTGGCCTGCTCTTATAACCACTGTGTTTATGTGGTGAGTCCAGTTGAGTTTCTGGTCAATGATAACCCCCAGGATGTTGATAGTGGGGGATTCAGTGATGGTAACACCATTGAATGTCAAGGTGTGGTGGTTAGATTCTCTCTTATTGGTGATGGTCATTGCCTGGCATTTGTGCGGTGCGAATGTTGCTTGCCACTTGTCGGCATTGCAACAGTTCAAGAAGCAGCCTACCAACTATTACCTTCTCAAGGCCAATCAGCAATGGGCAATAAATGCAGGCCCAGCCAGTGATGCCAACATCCCAAGAGTGAATAAGACAAAAACTAGAAGGACAAAGGTATCTGTTGCATGGGAAGAACACAACCATCAAGTTCTAGAACATAGATCATAGAACAGTACAGCACAGTACAGGCCCTTCGGCCCACGATGTTGTGCCAACCTATTATCCTACTCTAAGATCAAAGTACCCTGCATACCCTACATTTTACTATCATCCATGTGCCTGTCCAAGAGTTGCTTGAATGTCCCTAATGTGCCTGACTCCACTACCACCGCCGGCAGCACATTCCACACACCCACCACTCTCTGTGTAAAAAACCTACCTCTGACATCTCCCTTATACCTTCCTCCAATCACCTAAGTCACTTACCCTCCCGAAATATACTTACATCATTGCTCCTTCACCATCACTGGATGAACACCATCAAAACTCCCTGTCTTACAGCATTATGGGAGCACCTTCACCACATGGACTACAAAGTTTCAAGTTGATGACCACCACCAGCTTCTTAAGGGCACCTGAAATTGGTGATAAATCCATTCCAGCAGCAGTATCTAAATCTGGCAAACAAAAAAAAATAGTAAGTGCATTGACAACTGGGACCCAAACAATTTAGCATCTTCAGATGAACACTGGCAGTTCCCAATAAATGTGAAATGCATGTTGAAAGGCTCTACGGAAACTGAGAGTCGCTGTCTACTAAAGCACTACATTGGAATAATTTATTAGACAATCGTCAGATGTACAGAAGTAAATAAATATCAATGATCAAATTGTGTTTGTATATTATATATATATCTCAGGTTTAATTAGTGAGCTATTATTGCAGTGTCTATCCCTCACTAATTTACTCTTTTCTAATGAAGTAATTGAATTATTTTTCGGGTAGAGTTGCATGGGTCAGTCGCGAACTATTTCAACTCCCCTTCCCATTCCGCAGACGACATGTCCATCCTGGGCCTCCTGCAGTGCCACAACGATGCCACCCGGAGGTTGCAGGAACAGCAACTCATATTCCGCTTGGGAGCCCTGCAGCCCAATGGTATCAATGTGGACTTCACAAGCTTCAAAATCTCCCTTCCCCCTACCGCATCCCAAAACCAACCCAGCTTGTCCCTGCCTCCCTAACCTGTCCTTTCTCCCACCTATCCCCTCCTCCCACCTCAAGTCCCACCTCCATCTCCTACCTACTAACCTCATCCCACCCCCTTGACCTGTCTGTCCTCCCTGGACTGACCTATCTCCTCCCTACCTCCCCACCTACACTCACCTTTACTGGCTCCATCCCCACCTCTTTGACCGATCTGTCTCCTCTCCACCTATCTTCTCCTCTATCCAGCTTCTATCCGCCTCCCCCTCTCTCCCTATTTATTTCAGAACCCCCTTCCCCTCCCCCATTTCTGAAGAACGGTCTAGGCCCGAAACGTCAGCCTTCCTGCCCCTCTGATGCTGATTGGCCTGCTGTGTTCATCCAGCTCTACACTTTGTTATCTCAGATTCTCCAGCATCTGCAGTTCCTACTATCTCATCCTCCTGTACCTTGCTCAAAAGGCAAGAGTAAGCAATCCTGAACTATAATGACTGGTTGCCAATTTAATTAAAGGATGTCAAATGTGAAGTCCATCCCTACCCTCACCACAACAGTTATGAATGTATAACCACCAGAAAATGCCAGATAACTATTCAATAAGGAACACATTTTGATCTTTTTCCTCCATTCTCTCTCACACATGGTTATTGAGACCTTTCATTGGGCTTCAGTGCAATCTCAGCCAGGATTTTAACCTGGGGACTTCCTAGACATTCACACAGCCATTGAAAAAGAGTCGCATTTTTAAAAATCTATTCACAAGATATGGGTATCACTGGCCAGGCCAGCATTTATTACCTATCCCTAATTGCCCAGAGGGCAGCTACCTGGAGTCACATGTAGGCCAGACCAGGTAAGGACACCAGTGTCCTTCCCTAATGGACATTAGTGAACTAAATATGATTTTCCTCCAACAATTAGCAATGACTTCATGATCGTCAGACTCTTATTTCCAGGTTTTTGTTGCCTTTTGTCATGGATGGGATTTGAACCTGGGTTCCTAGAAATTATTGGTATCTCTGGATTAATAGACTAGTGATAATACCACTAAACCACCTCCTCTGCTATCATTGGTGACTGTGGCTGTTATCTTGAAAAATTTTCCTTCTCGACTTACTTGACAACTTTCAATAGAATTCAAAGAATCCTTCTCATCCAATATATTTCCTCGGTCATCCAGGTGAGTGGAACTACGCTAGCTTGGTTCCATTCTTATCTGTTAAACAGTAGTTGGTAGTGGAGGTGATGGCCTAGTGGTATTATGATCAAAACATTACCCAGCTAATGGTTTGGGGACCCAGGTTCAAATCCTGCCACAGAGGGCGGTGGAATTCGAATTCAATAAAAATCTGGAATTAAGAGTCTAATGATGACCATGGAGCCATTGCCTGTTGTCAGGAGAAAAAAAATACATTTGGTTCACCAATGACCTTTAGGGAAGGAAACTGCCATCCTTACGCAGTCTCGACTACATGTGACTTCAGAACCACTGCCTTTTGGGCAACTAGGGGTGGGCAATAAATGCTGGCCTAGTCAGTGATGCCCTCATCCCATGAATGAATAAAAGGAAAAGGGAATTGCAAACAATGGCTTCACTCCCATGCTGTTAACTGTAAACTTCCCCAGGGATCTATTTCTGGTATTTCACATTGAGACACTACCCCTCAGTGATATTGTCTGAAAATGCATCAGGTTCCACTTCTATGTCAATGATACTCAGTGCTATCACACCACTGCCTCCTTGGATCCTTCAAGTATCTTATATTTGTCACACTGTTTGTTTGACATCCTATATTGGATGGGACTGAAGCAGTTTTTCTGGTCCCCAGCCAAGCTCCCTGTTTATAATTTCCACCTCTGGTAACAATCTGAAGTTGAGCAAGCATTCAGTGGTTGTGGACTCTAGGTTGAGTTTAGACACTACTGTCCCTTCATTAACAAGAATGCGTAATTTCATCTCTGCAACATTGGTCAACTCTTACTCTCCCTTAAACTCATCTGCTGATTAAACCCTTATCCATGATTTTGTTGCTCCTAGATTTAACTATTCTACACTTCTACAAGCTGGCTTTCCAGCTTGCGCCCAGCCTAAGCTCATCCAAACTCTACTGCCTTCATCTTAACTTGTTCAAAATTTAATTCACCTATCAAGCCTATGCTGGCTGACTTGCACTGGCATCCTGTCCAAGAATGGCTTAATTATAAAATTGTTTTCTTTGCTTTCCAAATCCTCCTTGACCTTACCCTCCCCATCTCAGTACACTCCTCCAAATGGACAAATCTTCATGATCTCCAGGCTCATCCGACTCTGACTGCTTATGCATTCCTGATTTTAACTACTCCATCATTGTGGATCCTACTTTCAGCTATTTGACTCTGGAATTCATTTCCTAAACCAGCAAGCCTCACTTTCTCCTCTTCTAAGAAACTCTTCAAAATCTAACTCTTTGAATAAGGTTTTTGTCATCGTTCTTCATTCCTTCATTGGTATGGTGCTAAAGAAATCATCCTTGTTAAGTAGCTTGGGGTGTATTACCATGTTAAATGTGCCATTCAAATACAATGTTGTTATTGTTGAAATCAATTATTATATAATATTAGCATAATAGTACCTTACTAAATTAACTTTTCAATATCGTTTATAGAAATAGTGACTAAATTTAGTTCTGATTTCTGAGGAAGGGTCACCGGACCCGAAACGTTAACTCTGTTTTCTCCTTCACAGATGCTGCCAGGCCTGCTGAGCTTTTCCAGCAACTTTGTTTTTGTTCCTGATTTACAGCATCTGCAGTTCTTTTGGTTTTTACTAAATTTATTTGTTTGATTTATGTCTTATTACATCTATCCAGAATTGGACAACAAAGCTGAATTCTCCATTATTTGCATAATTAATGATCACACCAAGGATTGAATTTCCTTAAAAATGGAAGGCCTGCAGAAACCCACCATGGAAATTCAACCCCATAAATTATTACTGCAAACCAAAAATATTTCATTAAAAATAAATCTGACATTTGGCCACATTAAAATTGATGCAGAGACTAAATAAATCAACTTCATAACATATCTTTCTTTCGGAATTATTGTCACAAAAATGTGGACGTAATTAAATTGTTGAACAAAAGTTGTGTCTGATTTTGGAACTTTAATCACAGTTTAAGTTTTGTGTAAAGGAGTAATGAGCCAAAATAGAAATATTCATAATTAATATCAGCTAATGCACTCCTGTCCCCTGGAAAACTGTTTGCTTTGCAGGGGCCCCACGTTAATGCTTGGTTTGGAGCCCTTACATGTTATGAGTCACAATACTGAATATCACTTATACAATCCATGTGCACACATGTGATTGTAAACATACATGTTTGCAAGTACTAATATAAAACTGTTGATAAAATGATCGGGCATTAACTTTTACCATTGTGTAGCATCTTTGGATTGAGTCACAAATGATATCATAAGTGATTATGACATTGTTCCTTGTTCTCCTAGACCTGTCTTCAGTCTTTTCCAAATTGCAATTCTAGACTAGCTAAGTCAGGCAGCAACTGTGGAGAAAAACAGAAACCAGTTCTCATCAAAAGTCATCCAGTTAAAACTTCAACCCTGTTTTAACCTTGTTTTTGATTTCCTTATTTTTTTGTTGCTTGAACTGTTGAAGGTTTTACCACTTATTTTTGTTCTTGTTTCAAATTTCCAGCATCCACAGCACTTTGCACTAGTCCTTTTGAAGAATGATGATTAGTCTATTTTGATTTGATACAGTGCCACATTGCAGATTGTTTAGTAAATTAGAAATGTTTGGGATTGTTGGGTCATTAGCAGCATGGAATAGAAGTTGACAAAAAGATAGGAAACAGAGAGTAGATATAGATGGGCATTTCACAGATTGGAAATGAGTTAGAATTGTTCCCCAGGAATTGGTGTGGGACTCTTGCTTTTTCTGATTTATATAAATCATTTAGAGATGTGGTTTGAAGGCAAAATCTCTAAATTTGTATATGATACTAAGCCAGAAGGAATAGTGAATTGTAAGAATGGTGCTGAGCGACTTCAAAGGGACATTAGCAAGTTGACCATATGGGCTGACACCTGGCAAATGAATTTCAGTACAGAGAAATGTGAGGTCATGCATTTTGGTAAAAGAAACATGGAGAGACAATACAGGCTCAATAGTACAAATTTAAGGGAAGTACAGGAGCAGAGGGAAGCTGGGTTCAGTCAATTTCAAACAATTGTTCAGAAGCCTTACAGGATCCTTGGGTTCATAAATGGAGGCATAGAGTATAAAAGCAAAGAAGTGATGCTACACTTGTACAAATCATTGGTCAGACCACATTTGGAGTATTATGTTCAGTTCTAGGCACTTTATTTCAGAAAGGATGTGAAATCCCTGGGGAGAGTGCAAAGGAGATTTACTGGAATGATATCAGGATTGAGGGATTTTAGATACATGGAAAGATTAGAGAAACTGGGCTTATTTTCCCTGAAGCAGAGAAGACTAAGTGGTAACCTTATTAAGGGGTTCAAAATTATGAAAAATTTTGACAGGATAAAGAGGGATATTCCGTTTCCACTAGTTGACAATTCAGTAACTAGGGGTCACAATTTCAAGACCTTCATCAAGAGAGCTCAGAGAGAGATGAGGAGAAACTCCTTTAGGCAGAGTGTTGTTAGGATTTGGAATGCACAGTCTGGGAGAGTTGTAGAGGCAGATTTTGTATGAGATTTCAAAAGAGAGCTATATATGTATTCGAAAGTGATCAATTTAGCAGGCTATGGAGATACAGCTGGAGAATGGGATGAGCTGGGTAGCTCTTTTGAAAGCTAGTACCGACACAGTGGGTTGAATGGTCTTCTGTCCAGTAGGAGTTTTCTTTTAACTATGATATCTCAAAAATATAGTGGAACATCAGAGATAGAAATAAGGCAATATGTTAGAGGCCCTGTTTCTTCACGTATTTCTCTGTTGTTTCCAATCCTCTCCTGGAGTTACTGGGTGTGGGTCCTGACACTATAGTTACTCTGTGTTTGAAATGGATTATTTTATCAAACCTTATATTTCATTGTTGTGGATTATGCTCAATGGACAGCTGAATGTGAGAAGGAGCCCCAAACATTCTGTGTCTTTTTTTTATTCGTTGGATGAGGGGGAATGCTAAGAGTCAACCACATTGCTGTGAGTTTGGAGTCACGTGCAGTCCAAGTGAGAACGGCCACTTCCTTCCATGAAGGGCATTAATTAACTGTATGGGTTTTTCCTCCAGCAACCCATTCGTGGTCATCATTAGACTCTTAATTCCAGATGATTTTTTTACTTCAAATTCCACTATCTGTGTTGGCGGGATTTGAACGCAGGTCCCCAGAACATTTCGTGGGTCTCTGGATTAACAGTCTAGTGGTAATACCATCGCCTCCCTTGTGTCCAACGTCATAGACTGCGTAACATATGAAACGTCCCAGACAGTGACAATGTCTCCTCACTGTTTGACTGAAATATTCTGTTGCCCTTGTTGACAGATGCTGTCTCGTATGCCGAGTGTTTCTAGAATTGCTTTCTAGTTTCTGCCTTCCTCTCCCTCCTGTTATATCTTTCAGAGTTCGGTCGAGCCTCGGAGGGAGAACTTCAGGTGTTTCGCCGTAAATTCAGTGGCCAGGCGCGGAGCAAACTATCTCCCAGCGACATGGAAGATGCTCTAAAATAAACACAAACATAACATCTGTTCAGTTAACGTTTCGAATCGAGTGACCCTTCTTCAGAACCTTCTGGACTGGAAATGTTAACTCTGCTTTCTCTCTCTCCAGATGCTTGCCAGACCTGCTGAGTTTCTCCAGCATTCCCTGTTTTTTTATGAAAAAAAGGTCTAAAGGGCGTTTAACCCTTTTCAGTGCGGTAAATCTTTGACTTTTGCTTCTCTCTTGGTATTGATCGGGGAAGTAGACGCGAAATTCGAGGCAACGGCATCGAAAGTTAAGAAATGGCTATAGGCCTAATTTGCTTTTATTTATCAGCTGACACACTGAAGCCGCCCAAGATTTCCAAATACATCACAGCGGGGCAGTCCCGGAAACCTCCCGAATGCTGAGCTAGGGCTACGAGAGCAGCTTGTCAGCTTGGTATTCGGTGCCGCTTCTCCGGTTGTTTGTGGAGTGATCAGGAGCTGGGTATTTCGTTTGACCCATTTACATGTTGTTAAAATGTTGCTTGGAGGAAAGCTGACCAGAGAGATCTCTGAGAGATTGAGCAAATGCCAACGGGTTGACTCCGGATCCTTGTTTGGCAAGTTGGGGGAGCTTCTGATGATAAACCCTCTCATGTAAAACTTGTCATAAATTAATGATTCTCATTTAGATCCCTTGGCCAAAAACGCAACACGGTACAATGCTGCAACGGTAATTTATATTGAAATGTTCACGATGTTGCAAGTTTCTCTTGCTGGATAACAATTCTCCAATGTCTACGTTGTTTAGGGTCACGTCTTCACAATCGGTGATCCAGAGATATGCCCTTTCCCTTCATCAACAGAAATTACTCCTGATTTCAGCAGAATTTTCTGAACTGCAGTCTTATTTTCAACGTAAAACAGCCGGACTTTACAATTACACTCTCTCTCGCTGTTGTGATTTCTTTTTTAAAAAGAGCTACTAGATTAAACTAATAATTAAAAATATAGTCGTATATGAAGTTTATGTTATTTTGTAAAAAAAAACATAGACACAGGTTGAGCACTATTAAACAAAATGGCACAGTCTAAATTATGGAATTTTAGAACAATGGTGATGCTGGATATTAAACCAGAAATATTTATCAACTAACGGAGTCATATCATTAAACCGAATGATTCATTAATGGAGACAAGGCGGAAAGAACAGGAAACTTACTTAGAACTGTTAAAGAATGCTCACACCACGAATTGAAACGTGTTTCCAACATGACTTGTTGTTATAAGTTTCATCAGTTCTATCATTCCATGCCCCAAAACGCTGAGACCTGTATACAACGAAACGAATCAAAATCGTAATATTATGGGAAATCCAGCCATTGTATTGAGATGCTCAACGTATAACCAATTAAAATACGAAATATGATAAAGCAATTCATACAAAAATAACTTTGCACGCGCAATGCTCGACTAATATTTTGATTAGAATTAATCATGTAACAAATTAATGCGAAATGCATGTTAAACAAACTCATCACGTTCCAAATGACGAATGGGAGAAATTTACTGGCTACAGTAAAATAGCGCAATTTAATGAATGTATCCAGGACTGACCTGAAGGAAATTGACTGCATACTTGACCACGTGTTGCCCGCCCACCGTTGGCTAAATTGTAACTTGGTTGTGGAATTTGGTCGGAACAGTGATAAGTCAAATTTCAGACGGATACTGTGAATGTTTCTAACCAAAGTCCACAATGATTCTGGTTACAGGCTTGCCAATTATTCCAAAAATAAAATACGTTTGTCTATATGAATGATTCACAGTCTTGCTGAGGGCAGAATGTGAGGTGATTTCTGCCGCTAACCAGCTTGGCAGAGTGCCAAGGATTGGACATGTCTCTAGTGAATCCCATTCAGACAACTCGCTGTTAATACTTTACAGAAAGGTGCAATCTTGTTATTAAAAAAAACATTATTTAAAAAAAACTCCACCTGAATGGAAAGAAAGGGCAGCATATCCGAGACTTTTATTTTTCTACATAAGACGGAGTTGCGAATTTCAACCTTAACCCTTGGTTATTCTCTGGCAGTATTCTTTGAGAGAAATTACTATTTTTAGAATCGAATTCTATAAGTAGGAAATCATTTTCCATGCTGAGATTATTAGGACATTACTTTGGCGTATCCTATCGGTTTAAGTATATTTTATGTTTTGATATTGTTCAAATATGAGTGCAGTCCTAAACATTCTATCTTTCTGGACAGGACGGAGTTTTGGAACGGGAAACCTAGAAACGAGCAGAGTGGACACTCAACCCATCAGCAAGATGACGCCAACAAATGGTTTCTTCGTCCTCGCGATATAGGCGTCGCTGGCAAGAACAGAATTTATGACCAAGTCGTAAATTGGTTGGAGGTCCCTCCTTCCAGTTTGATAAAACGGAAGGACTGCAATGTGGGCCAGGCTGGAAAATTTTCTGTGGGCTTCTAAGAGAGCAACAGAAAACAAATTGTGTTCGGACATCTGCGTGATCTTTGCTGATACCCGTCCCATATTTTAACCTGCATTTAATTTTCACACTCATGGTTGGTTCAAACTTGGTCCAGTCACATGGCCAGTATGCCAGCATACATTTTACATTTGGAGGCCGTTAGGTTAATTTATTGTGACAGAAAGAAACCTCCGACAGTACAGCACTCCCTCAGTATACGCTCCAGTTCTGGGTCTTGAACTCACAACTTGATGACTCAGATGCCAGAGCTACTGCTTGCAGTAATCGTTCAGTATCCCTTGTAGTCAACGGGTCCTTGAAATCGGTACTATCTCTCCAAATATTCGCATGTCATGCAAAAGTCACACTTGCAAGTCATAACAGAAATAAAAGCGGTGAGAGAGGTCGAACCCGTGAAACGCTGCTGGGTTTGACGGACTGTTGGGAGCTGAGGACATCTCCAAAATGTGGAAGCGCTTCTTGGTCTCTATGATGCTTGTCAAACCTTCAGAACGAAGGCGTCCCATTACAAGCTTCAGTCTGCATCTCTTTACCACTTGACAACCCCGTATTTCTCTCTGCTTCAGCTTGTAGTGCAATCCGTAGGAGCTGGCAGAAGTTTCCCCTCGATTCCTGGTTCATTTCCATCGGCGCACTGTCAGGGAAATATAACCGCATGTGGCAGCGGAATCTGCCTCCCAATTTATGCTAATTAAGAAGAAAAAAATGTTGTCCTTTAAATTTTGCACGAGGAAATAATGTCTCATGTAACGGTCTGATCATTGGAAGTGAATCACTAAATCCAGCTGTACTCAGTAATGATCACTAATAGCTGATAGCTTAAGCGAGGAAGAAGCGAATAAGAAATGAGATGATTTATAAACGGCTTGCAAATACAATGTCTGCCCTCCTTATACACTGCACATAAATCGAGGAGTGGGAACACAACTTTTGTTAAAATGTGAAATTCTTCAGTTCTGCGGGTTTAATCCAGGGTGTTTCTTCTTTAAAAAATTGTTAAATTAATTTCGTTCATTCTAACCAGGTTTGTTTACGGTAGACTGTATATTAAACAATGCTCTGACAAAAGATAGTATTTCACATCAATACTAAATCGATCATTTCCATGATAACTCCAGCGATCGCGGGCTTGGCTTGGTTGTGAGTTTGTGTCATTCTTACACATGAGAGAAGGCTTGGCAATAAAATAATCCCAACAGTCCACAAGGCACTATTAAATATATAGGTGTTCCTCCTGAATCCCGTCCACTGGATTCTGATCCGCCAAATTCTGTTGTAACGTGGCGCCTTGTAAACTTTCAATGGATTAAGTAACAAATTGGGAAAGACTTAAGGATTATGACAAGCTTCTGAAATCGAATCAGATGTTTATGTTAGATTTCCCTGGAGATCAAAGAGGGCTCCAATAATTCATATTTATCAGCACCAATCTACAGCGTATATTCTGAACAGAGTACCCACTGTTTTCTGTCAATGATGAACCGACCTCATAAATATGTTGCAATAACACTGCTACCGCAAAGTTAAGTGGTACTTCTTTCTGGTTTGTCTAGAAATCATACTACAGGGATTTAAAAAAAAATATTTTGATCTTAATCAGCTGTGGCGGTATGGTAACTTTTTAAAAAAAATATCTTGACAACAGACCATCCCCACCAAGACCTTTCAGCATCTGAAAGGGGAAGTGATGAATCAACTTTATGGGAGACATTTGGTCAGGATTTAAACCAAAACAGTTGTTCCCCACCATTAGTTGGCTCACTCGTATCGAGGTTCAATACAGAAGCGATGCTCATTTTGATGAGGGATACTTGGGGAGCATCGTTTAAGTATCATGCTTTATTATTTAGGGAATTACAATATATTAAAATGACACTTCCGGGCAATTATCTCAAGTGGCACAGAAGTCGTGAGTAGCTTATCGGTCTGTGCAGCCCTGTCTTCAGAACCTCGACCTAGCTTCTAATTAGCGCCAGACCATGCTAAAAATGTTGCTTGTCATTTTCTATGGAGCCATTAAGATATAAAGCATCCTAACTCTTTCATGCAGCAATTCAATGATAGCTTGCCTGCACATTTTTAAAAAAAAATTTATTCCCTTCTGTGTTAATTACTGGACACAAAGACACGTGAAAATTGATTTCCCATATGGAAGCTAGGAACAGGATGAAGTAGCGTTTGAGTCCACAACTGAAGCGTAGTCACCTCACTAGACGGATGGGAGGACTGGAATTTGAATCTAAGTGCGCAAAACGAATCTGTGATTTATGTTTGTCCTTGCATTCCAATTTAAAGGATAAAGTCTCATTTCGAATTTTACTGATTCTGCAGTCACCCACCTAAGGTTATGTTGAATCGAAGTTTGTGAATGGTCAGGAACTTGAGAGGAATGACAGCCAGTGTGGGAAAAACCATAGGCCCCTTGCATCCCGATTAAAATACCTGAAGTAATAATCTCACCTATTGAATATCCGTCGCTAAAGTGTATGTGTGTGTGAGGGCAAAAGGTCATATGTCGAATGCCCTGCAAATCCGGTTTTGAACATACCCTTTGATCGATATTTCTATTTTAGCAACAAGCACGCTTCTTTGCAACACCATCTTGCTGTTTTAAAGCGAAGGGAAAGAACCTAGCGGAGATAAAGATTAGATGATTAAAATTAGCTCTATCTTATTCCGATGCTGAAGTGGAACTTTAAATGGTTAAGGTCGTTTGCAAAAAAAGTCTAATAATTTGTATCGGCATTAACAGAGAGACAGAGATCAATAAAAATGACAGCCGTAAAATTTGTTGGAAAACACGAAAGAACTCTGATTTGTGGGGTTTCTTTGAGAGAAGCTCTGAGCACATGTGGACATACACAAATATTAGACCATTTGAGTTAAATTGCTGTAAAACTACAACAGAAATTTATTCGCCCTCCCTAGCTATATTCAGTGGCTGCTTTTACACCAAAGAAACTCAGAAACTGCGTAGTGGGGAAATATCGAGGGTTTTAAAAAAATGATATCGTGATGCGTAAACGACAAAGCGAGATTAATTTTCACTTAATTCGCCATTGCCCGTTATCTGTGATGTTTACTTTTCCTTCAGAGAAGTAACTAATTACCATGTTTGTGAATTCCGTTTTCCCTTTGTAAATTAATGTAAGCGATAGGGGGGGAAAGTGTTTGCTTCCAGTCTCTTGATAAAGTAAGATCAAATGTATCATCGGCCTATAATACATCACAGAGCTGGAACATTAAAAGAAATTCGGCAATCCAGCTTTACTGTAATTACGGCGCTACAAAAAGATTAGGGCAGTCCTGTGTAAATTAAAGGCGTAGTTTGTTTATTAATCTCCATCTATAATCAAGAGTCATGCCCCGTTGCGCGGCCAGTAAATTATACAAAGCATGAAATCTCTCATCCTACAATCTACAAGTAATGCTTTAAAATTCCCTGTCGTTTACACGAACATGAAATGAAACGCTTGCGTGAAGCGGGACTGGAATGATTTGCCTGTGTGTTTCTTTTAAAAATAAGGCAGAAAACTCTTATCAGGGCAAAGGTCTTTCCCCCAGTAAACTACCGAGTGTTCTAACATGCTTGACATCTTGAATGTTAAATAACCGTGAGGCATTGTTACTCTCTGGCAGCAAAGTGCCTCGTTACGCCTGATTGAACTAATTGCTTTGAAATAGGATATATTATCTATAATTATATAGATCTTGGAGGAGACGGCCTGCCTTTTTTTCTTTCATCTTCTCCAAGTGCATCATAATTTCGCGATCAAATTAATTTCAGGGACTTGAAATATTGCATTCCTTTCATGGATGCGAACTCCAAAGGGCTGGAGTTCCAGTTTGAAAGAGACAGTCTTCGTTTTGTTGACCTGCGTGGGTTTGGGATTTTAAACGGCTCCAAACAGCTCGATGAATACACTTTCCCAGATTTATCTCTGCTTTGAGGCCAGATCCTGGCACAATATCACTGAGGTATTTGCCAGGATCTTTGTGTTATACGAAATATGTCCCACCAACTTTTTTTTTGTTTATAAAGTAAACACCTCTCGGATAAAACACATCTCTATTGGAGATTTAAGATACTTAAAGTCGCCATCATGTTTATTTGGGGAATTTGGGCTTAATAACATAGTAGATTGCAGCTCTGTTTTCGTCCGCAGGAGGTGATATTTAACTATTTCCATCCGAATTTTAACCAGCTTTCATAAGAAAACCCTCGTTTGTTGTCCCCTCGAGGAAAATCCAACAGGAATAGCCCTGTCTCCAATTCCGTGAGGAAAAACTCCCATCTCCATCCACTATTTCCAATTTGATAATGACAAACGAATGTCTCTAGCGGCTCCCAGCTTCCTCTGGCTGGGCACCAGAGTTTGTGTTGTAATTAAGATAAAAGCAAAAATGGCTCTCAGTCCGCCACAATCATTACATTGAACGCGCTGTTTAGGAAGCTAATTGCGCAAGATTGTCATTTAATGTCAGTGGTTGTACTGCAATGCCACATTTAGGGTACAAAGAAGATTAACCGGAATACCAGGGAGCCATTCCTTACAGACACATGTCAGCTCTGTGCAAAAGGTTCTTGAGAAGGAAGTAGCCCTTTGCAATTTGTTTCAATACGGTCGTGGTAACAATATTGCAGACTGCGGGAACCTAGGAAAGCATAAATCACACCTAGGAAGCCCAATGGCCACGAAGCAGAGAGATAAACTCTTTAAACTTGCTTTTACTTCTTTAAAAAAAACTGATCTTTTTATAAATTCCCTAAACTTCCCCTACACTTTTCATTCTAATGTAGCTGCAACATTATAAACGGCCTTTCCAGGCATATAGACAGCTTGTAAAACTGGAAAATGTAAACCTTGAAGCTCATTTAAAGAGCCGTGCATTTCTTAATGATAGTCGCGGGGAATTATTTTCCGAACCCCCTCCCCCAGAAGTGGCGTGCGATCAGCCAAGAGCCATCATTTTCGAACTGAATGGCCTGATGTCCTAGGGCTAGGGCGGGCTGGCGAGGGCGGACTGTTCGCTTGATGCCGAGAAACTTCTGAATACTCTCCCTGAAGTTGGTCCCTTTGATCGCGCCGGCGCTGGCGCCTAAAAACAACATAACTTGTCTGCCTATTAAAGGCAGCGACTAATCGAGACTCTCAATTAGCAGCGTAGATGCCACTGAGGAGAAACAAAGGCCGAGGGGTCTCGGGGTAGGGGGTGGAGACTGGATTCCCGATGGATACAAAATTTTGAAAGGAGAGGGGGGGAAGGAATTCCGATAGATTTCTTTGCTCATTTCCACGTAAACTTTTCTCTCCCTCTTCCACACACCACCACCCCCCACCATGAATACAGTTTTGCATGACTCCAGTTAAAAGGGAAATTGAGCCCACTGTCACTGTGCCTCCCCTAACCAGATAATTACCCTTAAATTGCTTGACGGGCCCTTGTGTTTATATGAGATTAGAGCCCGGAGCTATCGATAAACTCTTCCCAGCAAGTGGCCAATCAGATTAAGTGCTAATTTATTTCGAAAGGTTATTGATGGCGGGCCCAAGGATCCAGCCAATCGTTGGTCTGAGACCCACCCCTGGAGGTGCTGATTGGACAGCGCCCAGCCAAATTTGGCTTCTTAATGCCTGGAGCCTGAGCGGTATCAAGGAGGGTTGAGCATGTTTTGAAGAGTGGAGTGTAGGCAGTGGCCAAATACGGTCAGGGCTGGGAAACATACACACATATACATACACACGAGAGAAAAAAGAGAGCTTTGCATTTCTAGTTGATGCTCCAGTTGGAAAGGGATCGACTCTATATGGCCCCTTGTTCTGCCATGAGCGCTCTGCAAGTGACGGCTGGCGGCGTGAAAAGCGAGGAGCCTCCCCGCTCCTTGAGCAATAGCAAGCTGGCGGGCGACGTGGAGATTGAGCGGCCCAAGGCACCGCCGGCTCTGCTGCCTTTCAGCGTTGAGGCGCTCATGTCGGACAGGAAACCCAGCCGAGAGTGTTCGGCCGCCGCCGAGGGGACCTCGCAGAGCCTGAGCCCTCGCCTGTCCGCCCCGGACACGCTGACGGCTAGCAGCTCCTACACTGTGGAAGGACTCTTAAAAATCTCTGAGGACGCCTTGGTCAAATCGGAGAGTAGCGAGCGACAGGAACGGACGCCGTGGATACAAGATTCCCGGTTCTCCCCGCCGCCCAGTAAGTGAGCCTGTATCTGCAATCTTTGCTTATTTTACTATAAGATCTTAGGACAAGTAGGATCCTGAACAACATTGTTGTAATGTTTGTTAAGAATGTGATATGCAACATGGTCTGGCTCCAGTTCACTTCAATTTCAATAGGTAGCTACGACTTAATCATCTTAAATCTCACTGGAGATGATCTATTTTCAAATTTTAAAACTTTCTATTTGTAAATTGACTTTGGGGGGCGGAGGGGTGGCGTATAAAACGTCACTAAATGATGTCCGTGTTTGTTTTCAGGACGGATGAGCCCTTCGACCTGCACCCTCCGAAAGCACAAAACGAACCGCAAACCCCGGACGCCTTTCACCACCTCACAGTTACTGGCCCTGGAGCGCAAGTTCCGCCAGAAACAATACCTGTCCATCGCCGAGAGAGCCGAGTTTTCCAGTTCCCTCAACTTGACAGAGACTCAAGTGAAAATCTGGTTTCAGAACCGGAGGGCGAAGGCCAAACGACTGCAAGAAGCCGAGCTGGAGAAACTGAAAATGGCAGCGAAACCTATGCTGCCGCCGGCTTTCGGCATTAGCTTTCCAATTGGCACGCCGGTGCCTGCGACTTCGCTTTATGGAGCATCTCATCACTTCCACAGGCCCACTCTGCCTGTATCCCCCGTTGGACTGTACGCTGCTCATGTCGGATACAGTATGTATCATTTAGCTTGAAGGGAACCGAAAGAAAGTATTGTTTGAACAAAAAACAACCCCAGAAATTCTATTGAACATTTCTCTTCATCACTCCCCTCCCCCCCCCAACCCTCTGTTTTACAAATATTCCCCCATTGGAAGGGGGTTTGTGTACGATGTAATATACTGTATATTTGAAGTTTTATCATTTATATTATGCTTATATTTGTTAAATAAATGTAATTGTTTCAAGTAGTTTCTCAAAATGGTAAGTGTTTTTATTTGAAATCGATGAGAATTTACTCTGAAATCAATGTGACAGTTCACAGCCCGATATGTTGGCACACAGACTAATTGGTTTTGTTTGCTTCCTCTGTCTCTTTATTTTAACTAACGCTGAATTGTTTTCCTCTTAGCCAGAACAGTTCTGTCAGATGTAAACTGTTTACTGGGTTTTCTTCCGGATGAATTTGACCCAACCCACAGTTGTGTTTTTATCTTCAGTCCAGCCAGTTTGCCAAAATCGGAGAATTTAAAATGAATCGAAGCTCGCTTTTAAAATGGCAGGGTTTAGAAGCACGGCCAGGCTATAATGGAATAAGTAGGATGGTAATAGTGTTCTGTTGCGCAGCGGAGATTTGATTCTGTATCTGTTTGTTTATATCGTATACACACACTGTCGTCATCGATTCAGGAAGAACTGTTAAGAGTCCTGCAGCTTACACCTATTGCCTTGAAGAATTCTTTCTAAGTTTGTGTTTGCGTCGGTGCTGACATGATTGAGATAACCTCAGGTTTACCATCTTCATATAAGCATTCCTGGACTCTTACTGAAGCGCCTAATCAAAAATCGTTCGCTGGTTTTAAGATGTCACCGGCAAAATCATTTTAAAATGTCAAAAAGAATTTCGTGATCCAAATACAGACTTTTATTTAGATTGTTAGTGAAAACTGACTTCTTTATACCTAAAAAGGAGTAAGATTAAGTCAGTAAAACCATCTCCACTCCCCCCCCAACTCTCGTACTATTGCTCCATGGATGTGAAATTTCATCGTGCTCTTTTAGTTGAAGGTAATACTCAGTCAACATTTAAAAGCAAATAGACGGTGTCCACTCCACCGTCGCCCAATAAACACTTTTTTTCTTTCCTTATGGTTTTGAAAAAGCAAAGAATCCAGTCGTCCCACCTCTCTGTATTTTCATCCTCCTCGAGGACATCAAAAAGACAAGCTGCCAGGACTTTTGTTACTTTTGACCCTTGGGAAGGACTCCGCCGGTTTAATCTTTAAACTTTGTCTTTCTTTGCTCTCTAACTGAGGGAAGTCATTGGCAAATAATTGCTGTAATGAGCACCAAAAAAAACCCCAGTCATCTGCAGACGCGGTGCGGCTCCAGTTTGACTGTAGCTGGGGGCAAAGCGGAACCCTTTATCATCGCAAAAAAAGGACTGACTTTTTCTCTTTCACTCTAGGCTCAGTAACGCTTCCTTTTTTTCTCTCTGATCATCTCCTACCGCGAATAATGGGATTTAATGAAATCCTGTGACGGCAGAATTATTTCCGGATATAGCCCCCCAAAAAACTACTGTAACAGTGGGCTGGGTACCACCTTATTCACACTCAAGTTGGAAGATCAGGCAGCTAGCTCTCATACAGATTCATTAGCCAGCAAAATATCTGGCCAAAAAAAAATAACATTTACAGGGCTCTGATGGGATTTCTTGTCAATACAATGCAAACCGGGATGCTTCCTTTTAACTTCAAGGGGCAAAGACAGGAAAAAAAAAGCCAAGAGCGTGACCTCAAGCAAAAGTCCCGCTTATTGTTTAGGAACCGATTTTTCACGGGTAGCTGAGGCAGTGGACCCCATGTCCATCGCCCCCGCCGATTTTTCTAAAAATAAAACTTCAATGGGCGTCCGAGATGACAGACAAATATCCGAGCCCCTGTGTAGCTCAGCACCAGCCCTGCAGTCTGTCCTGACCTTGCTTTTGATGTCAATATTGCATCTCAAGCCATGTCCGCGCTTCTCCATCCATTAAGAAACTCAGATGAAAGGCTGACAATATTATTATTGGACTCCTCTCTCTTTCAGTGTTGCTTCCCCCACCCGATCTTCTTTGCCCCGAAGGCTAGTCTCTTTGCTCAATTACACCCCATATGCTAACAATTAATAAGAAAGTAATGACAATAAGTTCGGAATCACACGGATGAGCGCTTCAACTGAAAGGAAAAGTTGACACAAAAGAACCAGAGATTTGCCGGTCCTTTTCATGGGCTGGATCGCTTTTCTATTTTCTCTCTCTCTCTCTCTCTGCCCTTCTCCCTCTAGCCTGAGGTTAAACAGCAAACGAAAGGAAACTTTTTTTTCTTCAAACGTTAAAGATTGCAACGTGAATTTGCAAGTGTTTGCCTGCACCCAGAAGAGTGGTGGCGCCCCTTCACGCTGGCCAACTGACATTTAATCATTTTTAAAGTATCATATTGATACACACCAGCCAAATTAGTCCACTAAATGCTGTTTTAGCCGCTTAAGCCCGCATCTTGCCTATATCTCATTCACTCGTTCGCTTTCTTCATGTTATTGATCAATATTTCTCTTTCACAGAAGCTGGAGAATTTTATTCTCCCCAGTTATCAATAGCCGATTTGGTCTACGCTGTTTCAAGTCAAACTTCGTTCTGTTTTATTTTTAAGGCCATTTAACGTTATCTCAAGCGCTGTGGCGGCCTCTTGAACAGTTCATTGATTAAAGGGTTAAAACGTTGTTGTCTGAACGAGGCCAAGGGCTTTTGTAGCCCGTGAATTCAAAGGGCAGGCACACTTAATCAAAACACAAAGGCCAGGTGGAGGTAAGATCGAGCTGTTATGTTTTGATCGATGGAGAAGCAATTGTCTTTATTCCTTTCAACTCCAGAGCACATTCCAGTCACAGTGCCCGGCCTTTATTGTTTTCTGTGTTCCTTTTCTAAAACTTTCGGCACACTTCACATTCCTGCATCACTTTCGTTGTAACAAGCAAAGCACAACCCACTAAAGCGTATTTTTTTTCACAAAACAGGGACTCGTGCATGACAGTTTCTTTTAAGCAAATAGATTCGGGTTACTAGATAGCCAGACGGAATCCGTTCAGAGTAGAGCGGTAGGGAATACGAATGACACGATATCTTTCTGGGGCAGTTGACAGGTTTCCGGTGAGAAACCTCAAGCAGCAATGTAAAGTTTGTGACAGTGCTGGTTTCCAGGGCTCGCTCACAACTCTCTGCTCTTGACAGTACGTTTCGAAGTATTATTAAAATGTAAAGTTCTGTCCAGATCTAAGATAAACATTGCTCGATTAGTTTACCCTATCAGTTGCAATTGTAGTATGCAACTCATCAAGCAGCTAAAACTCATTTTATTCACGTTTTCGATAGAGGTTTTAATTAAACAGGAAAAATAAATCCACACGTTCCCTGACGTAACATAGACACGGTTTTAAAATTGCTTTATATGACTGCTAATTATTTCAAAATCTGGGAATGACACAGCAATTTATAAATACATAAATATTTGAAGTAGAATCAGTTTGCTGGCACAGGATTTGAACTGGCACGGAATTTTTGTAGCTGACCTCGAATGGGATATAAATGCCGTGAAAGCCTCTTTATTGAGCTATCCTTAGATTAGTTTCAAAGTATCTCAATATTAAGTGAACACGTACGATTTTTACTAACTTATCAGAATGCCCTTCCTTTTCGGAATAACCTTTCTGATACCACACTCAACGTCTGAACAAGTGAGTCTCCTTTCTAGCGAATCTTGTCGAAACGCTACATTTCAAACATTTATAGCATAAGTACTGAGTGCTCTTTAAACTGAAATTGCAATTAGAGATTCAGAAATTAGCAACTCAACTATTATAATGACAAAAGACTCCAAGTACCAACACGACGTGAAGATAGGCAACAGAAATAATAAAACTTACTTGCAGACCATTAGTACTTAAAATCTCAATCATGTTTGGATGTATTACTCAGAGCTTAACAGGGGAGAGGGAAATTTTAAGATATTAATTGGAGGCTATCAGGAGTTGGAGGAAATAATAAAAGGTGGCTGTGAAAATAATCATTTAAAAAGGCGTGAGGTCAAATATATTAATTTATGTAAAATCACGAAACGTAACATTCATTAAACAAAACGAATACATATGCTAGTTAATTTACATCTGTGTAAAATGTGCCGTGTCATTTAGCGACGCTGCCTTTTAAAATCCTTTATAGGTTTTTTTTCCTGAAATAAAACGGAACACGGCTGTTATGATAAAAATATAGGTTGGTAATTTGAGTTTGTATGTGAATTAAACCGAGACTGGTGAGACATAGCATTCATAGGAGGAGATGTCCTTTATTAATACTCTTTAAGCCTGTGGTACATGTTTGCCGATTATACCTGTGGATTGCTACTAGGACCTGTCTAACTTGTTGTAATGTAGAATTGTACCAAACTCGGCTCAAGTTTCCAGCAGATTTATGTAACGTGTCGTGTTGCCTTGTAAATTGCTTGGTCCATGTCAAATTAACCATAACGAAGTTTATTTTATATGTCATTTATTGTACCACTGTAAACGTGGGCAAAGGCCATCCAGAGAACGAAAAGAAAAAAATGTTCCAGTGAACAATAAAGTAAATGGTAAAGGGATCTTTAATCAATTTCTCGCTGGGTTCAGTTTAAGAGAAAAAAATGTACGCTATTCGAGGGATGAAAAAAATTTTGGGGAGCAATTTGTTCCAAATTGGATAATGGGAAGCAATATGTGTGTTTTGAGGGATTCCGGTGTCATCTGTTTAATATAGAAATTCACGCCACTTCCACTAGCATTAATCCATAGTCTTTCTGGTTCATGGTTTTATGATTGATGCGATTGTTTCCCGCAATTATAACCAGACAATACTTCTCTTTCTATATGCCTTCTCCAAATATCTCGTCGTGTGATAACCTGACCCTTTCTAATTTGTTTAAAAATGATTCTTTCCCAGATCAAAGACAATCTTGAAAGGTTTAGATGGCAACTTTTAAAAGTACTCAAGCACAGAAAACTCAAAGGAAAGCTTAAGAAGATGTCATCTTCGACATGACATCGTGGACAGTTATTGTAAAATTTGGGCGCGAGGAGGTACGCTGTTTCAAACTGATAAAAGTATGCTTCAATTTTATTGATTTTTAATCATAGATAAATATATCTATGTACTAACGCTAATCATTCAATAATGTTTCGCCTTTTACAGTTCCATGGTTTAGTCTTTGGTGAATTCTTGCACCCCCTACAGTTAGTCAGGAGAATCGTCGTTGTCAATGATCAACGCAAAGACTGTTAAAGCTCTAAAAGCACTATGTATTTTAAATATACATAAATATGTATCTTTTAGGTCCGCGTAGGTAGAATATTGCACATATACCCCACTTCCTATCAAATTTTGTCGCAGTTCAGAAGCTTTGCTTGATTTGTTAACATCTGGCTCAGCTCACTACCGTTTTGCCACGGCAGGGGTTAAGTCTTGGGTTTGAAGAGGAATGTGTACGCTATTGGGGAAGTGGTGGTTTTAAAAGTAAAACAAAAGTAAAAGACATTTCACTTAAAAATGATTTAATGTTCTTGTCCTGATAAGTAATACGTATATGTATCTGTATGTCTTTGTGTGTTAATTTCATTCAATCATGACCTGCTGTAACAAATATAGAGAGCAGGAGTAGGCTATTAAGCTATTTGAGCTTGCTCCGTCATTCAATTTGGTCACGGTTGATACTTCACCTCCATGCCTTGTCCCCGCGTTCTCTTGATGTCTTTAATACCTAGAATTTAATTTAATTAACTTTTTTATGTACAGATAGTGTTAATATATATAACTCCGAATTCCTCAAATACATAACTCGCAGAAATGCATATATAACCCATGTTATATATTTAAGGATAATACAGACCACATACAAACTAAACTTTTTTTCTTTTGGCTTTTCTAATGTTACATGGGGTGATCAGACTTCTGACTGATCGGATGTTAGCTATCATTTTGGATTTAGCCCTTTCTGCCTCTAGCCTTCCGTGTTTATCTGGGACAATAAAAAATGCCGGAAAATCTCAGCGGGTCTGGCAGCATCTGTGGAGAGAAATCAGAATTAACGTTTCAGGTCCAGTGACCCTTCTTTAGAACGGCTTATTTATCTGAGACTGGGAGCTATACCAGGGCTGTCGAAAGAATTTCCCCGCACGTACCGCCTGCTACAGGCCTGTCGGAAGAATTTACAGGTTGGCAATCAACCCATGTGGCCATGGTGTGAACACAATTTTCCTGGCTAACGACTTTTGGACTGGGACTCGAATCTGGAATTTCTGGCCCAGAGGTAGGACATGTTCACACTGTGCTACGAGACCTCCCATGAAATGTGCATTCTGCATGTATACGGTAATTTATGTTAAACGCATAATACGTGTGTGTATTCTATATAATTAATGTGTATTGTGTATAATTACAGAATTTGCAGTGTTTTATACGCCAATTCATAAATGCGCATATTTATCCCACTATTAATATTGAGCAGACAGGAATTCAGTAACAATGATAATATATGTGTGTTTATGTAGGAACATTTTAAATGTTATGGATAAATCTCCCAGGCAGGAACAGAAAGTAACTTATGCAATGTAATCCGGCAGAAATAGTACTGTTTGATGGCTAATGTTGATGAAATGCGTGTAGGATCTATTATGGGGCGTTTATACAATTATCGACATACAGTTGTTAAAATGACACTTTGAGGCTGATAGCTTTTCTAGGATGCAGAATTACACGTTTAATTGTCTGACTTTGGAAGTGAGTGAGTGTGAATCACAACTAGGACTGGAGTAATACTGCCTATTGCGAATTATACTGGTATCTCAGGGGAATGTGCCAGACATAACATAAATAAAACAGCTGACGCGGGAAATTTGAAACAAAAACAGAAATTGCTGGAGAAACTCAGCAGGTCTGGTATCATCTATGCAGAGAAAGCAGAGTGAACGTTTCGGGTCCAGTGACCCTTCATCAGAACCCGGGCATGCCTGACTATGTTATTGACCGATGTATAGTTGAAAGTGAGTGGGAAAGGGTCCAATTTCGTACAACATTAAAAATATTCCACATTTCTTTAATAAGAAACCCGTGAGGAGCAAATATTAACTGAGCACCTCTGTCCCAGCTTAGCCCCTAACCTGGTCACCTGCGCTTGAAACCCAAGCGAGGGTTTTGGAAGCCGCTTGTCTGTACTGGGCAGTCAGATTGGAATCAAACTGCTTGATGAAACCGTGTTTTAGCTTTCACCGTTAATCTGTTTTGTTCAACCCGCAAGTGGCTGTGCGCTGCACCGTGGGTTTATCAGGAATTGGAGGGAACTGAATTTGCTTTGAACATCCCAGCCACTGAAAACAGTCACTTTTCATAACAATATTAATGTGATCCAGCTTTAATTAGGCAGAGCTGGTTTAGTCCAAAATAATTGCCATAACGCCTCTTGATTAATGTCAACAGTACATAGAATCTCGACAAAATAACTGATCGGCTGCAGACTGCACAGCCCGCTATCCCAGTCTTGTCAAATTGATCTAGAAGTTAGTGTCCTGCAGAGCCAAGGTACAGCACTTTCAAATCTGTTGATTCTCCGAATATTTCACACTTCGTCATCTTCTACCCCTCTTGTCATTGTTTCCCGTTATGCATCTTGTGACATAATGGAGCGGTGAATATGTTCAAGTTTCTGAGCTCTGTGAGACTGGTAGAAATATTTATTCGAATTCATCGCTTTTCATAGATAATCCCCCTTCTCGCTGCATTCTTCAATCTACCCCCAACCGAAAAAAGTGACTGATGATCTCAATCGTTTATATTTCACAGGCTCCCAGCTGTTTGATTCCACAGATTTTTTTAAAAAGCCTATTTTTCTAAACAACCTGTTCAGAGATGTTAATACACACTTCTGGAGCAGGTGGGACTTGAACCAGGACCTCCCGGTCAAGATTGAATCAGAGATAGTAGGAACTGCAGATGCTGGAGAATCCGAGACAACACTGCACCTTGTTGTCCTCCCGGTCAAGGGTTAGAGATACTACCACTGTGCCTTTTTTTAAGGAAACCTACTTTTCTAATGAACCTGTTCAGAGATGTCCTTCCACACCTTTTGAGCAAATAGGACTTGAATCCGGACCTCCTGCTCTAGGGTAGGGATACTACTACTACACCCACAAGAGGGCCCTAATAAAAATCTGATGCTGTATCGACTGAACTATTCGGGCTCATCCACTGCGCCATGTTAGCCTGAGATAACAAGGTGTAGAGCTGGATGAACACAGCAGGCCAAGCAGCATATGAGGAGCAGGAAGGCTGACGTTTCGGGCCGTTAGCCTTTCGGGTTAAATAGTTCCACCTGTCTCATCTACTTTGAACGTCCTAATTTTTAACAACACTTTTGCCAATATTCTCCATTATCTTCAAATTTATTTCCAAGTAGAGCCTACTCAAATTCTAGTCTTTGCTTTGTGAATCCTTTTCATTCATTACCACTGCTCCCCGTAGTGGAGAGTGAGGCTGTACCCTATTTCTGATACATTACCCACATAATCTCCTTACATGTATTATATCTCTCTGCTAATTGTGTGCGTAATTATGTATCCAGTGCCAGAATTGGTTATCATGGGTCAATTCTGATGCGGTCTTGCAAGCAGCCTTTATATCCCAGGACCATGTCCAATATTAGATCACTGATATTGCTAAAGTAAAAAAGAACAGAAAAAGCTGGACATGCATCATGTCAGACAGCAGTTATGGTGAGAAAGTATGAAACAATTCACAAATCAGATCGATGAAACTTCAGATCAGAGGCTTAATTTCAGTTTTCCCGCATCTTACTTCCGCGTGAGAGGAAGTTTACATATTTTAATGTCACAAATCATGTGCCCCACTCAAAAAACGTTCCGAGTGTAAGCGTTATATAATGAAATAATCGATTTAAGTGTAACTGGAACCTTTTTGATTTACTTAGTTAAAATACAGAACCTAATTATATCTCTGTGCGACTCATGGACACGCCATTAAACAAAACAAATTTTAGCGAGGCTAAAATAATTTCTTGTTTGTTTGTCATGACCAATTCATTCAGCAATCTTCAATACAAATCTTTGCTAAGAAAATGACGAAGTCAGCGGATTGCGATGGAGTCTTTTAAATGACAGGGAGCGTTCAAAAAGGTTTGTGGGGCAATGCCCCAATTGTTATAACATAGAGTTCCCTTTATAAGCGTTTGCATAATTCTTTCCAGAACGTCATTGTTCATTGGAGGTTAGGGTTGTTCTAGACACTCGAATTAGTTGTTGAGAATGTTAAAGAGATACCTGCAATATTTCTATTAACTAAACCTAATAATACTGCGTGCCTAATGATCGAGGCTTAACTTATGAGTCTATCCCAGCCAGTGAATCACATGCCTATTAATACCACTGCCCTCAGTCATTTTGTCAAATAAATAATTATACTTGACTATCTACATTCTAGCAGTGACATTAAATATATTTAAAGACTTAGCTGTAAAACTGTTCGAGATTCTCGTGAAAGGCGCTACAAAAATGCAAATCTTTAGCGGATTCGAATGGGCAACGTGGGACCTTTCTTTCGTCTTGAGGTCATTTCATCTCTCTCCGCTATCAGGACTCTGCTGTTTAGCCCCATCCTGTGTCTCAACGTTTCTTTGTCATGGAGTTATAGAGTTTTTTTAACAGGACGGATAGAGACTCTTTGGCCCATCAAATACTCAACCAATCGAATCGCACTATCCAGCACTTTCACCTTTGTTTATTGCCCAGCGCCTTCTCCACGTCTCTCCGAAGGTGACTCCCCCGTCTCTCTCTCTCTAGTCGCTATTCTGCACCCACTGCTCCCAAACTGCCGCATTTGTTCATCTCCTGGTCCGTACGATTCTTCAGTCAAACGATTCCACGTCCAACAGGTTTTTTTTTGAAATCACACAAGCTTTCAAAGCGCTGCCCCTTCCTGCGCTCCGAAAACCTGTGTGATTTCAAATAAACGTGTTGAACTATAGCCTGTCATCGTTTGATTTCTGACTTTGTCCACCCCAGTCCAAAACTGGCACCTCCACATCATGCAAGATTGATTCTTCAGCAGGGCGGACAGAGGCAACTTAAAGCAACAATGAGTGTGAACAGCATTAGAATCACCCCTCCCTCCCACTCCTATCAGGCAGATTCACGAAGTCACTGCACCCGAAACATTCAATCTGTTTCTCTCCCCGCAGATGCTGCCAGACCTGCCGAGTTTTTCCAGCAATTTCTGCTTTCGCTTGAGGCCCATTCACTTATTACTGTTACAAGGCGGCCCGTCGGGGGCTAGATAACAGTCGAGAAATGAACCCTCAACTGCCCTTCCACTAAAACAATTATTTCTATTTAGTATCTTTACACAGTTTGATTTTGTAACGAGAGACAATTTGTTTTTACCCGTCCAGCCATTCAATGGAAAGTAGCAGATGTCAAGTTTTGATGACAGGAGGAAGCTGAATATTAAAAAAAATCCTGCCAGTCTAGCAGTGGATAATCATTGCACTTATTGTATTTAATCGACTGTTGTAAATTCAGTTTTATAGTGGCCAGATACGTCTCTAAGCTGTTCCAACGTAGCCCAGCTATCAATGGCCTGTAATCCCCATACACGGACCTCCGTAGCACTATCGCACAGCCGTGTGTATCCATTCAATCGGACAGGGCATGACTCCACATTCTCCGCTGAACTCCTAGAGACTGGGGACTGGATATATGCCAGAAACTAGGAGAAGTTTTTGAGAAGGGAATTTTCAGAGGCGCCGGGGAAATCTCTCTCTCTTTCTCTCTCACACACACATTGATAAAAGCGGCACACAACTTTAAAACGTTGACATCGTTCCGGGAGAACGGGCAGCGGCGAACTATTTGCAAAATAATATGCAGACTCGCTTCGGAAACCTGCAGAAAGTGGTAGGAGAAGCGGGAACCGGTCGAGTCTTCAAGCCAGAGGGGAACATCTCACGTCTTTGTAATGTTTATAAAAGACATTAGAATGTCAGGAATTGCCATTTAATGGTTAAAAAAAAGGTCTGTAAAACAAAACTCTCCCTGATGTGTTTGTGACCGGCAGTAACGGTACGGCCGCTGTACACTTTGCAAAACAGCAAGGTCCATCCTGGGCTCTTATTGATGGAGTTGCAAACAGGACGGAAAGGTTAAGTCTTAGCTCACTGCGCTGGGCCATTGACTTCGAATTGACTTTAGAACAGACCTGAGTATTGGAGCATCACAAAGCATGTGGAATATTGTGAGTACTTACCACTGAAAACAATGTAAATCTGAATAACAGCGGGGAATGGATACCGTTCGGGGTGCGTTTGTTTTCTGTCGGCAGGACTGGGCAGTGTAATGCGTCGGGGAAGAGTCGGGTACAGATTTAGAGCACTACAAAACATTTAACATGTCCCTTCACACCACCCCTCCCCCCCCCCCCCAACCCCCCGCTTCTCCGCAATGTGGCTTCATCTGTGTCCTCGTTTCATATCTGGGGTAATAATTCATCTTCTCGCCACTAGCCCCCCGACGCCCCCCACCCCCCCCCCCCGCGCCACACGTACACAATGAGCATTGAGAAGCAAACTTAAGCCAAAAATGAATGCAGGCAGTTTAATTAAAAGTATTAATCGGCGCGACTCTAAGCTACATCATTTGATTTTTTTCCCCCTTACTATAAGGATGCAAACTTGCTGAAGCACGTTCTTCAGTTGAAGAAACCTCAGAGTCTGCGAGACAAGTTGGCTTGTTTTCCTGTATTGATATCCAATTATTGAGATTTTGAAAATGTGTCCATTGTACAATTCGTGTTCCATCAAAACAACTATGATCATTTAAATTCCCATATATATTTGTTGAAAGGTCGTTCGAGTTTTTGATTGACATATGATGTTAAGTAGTACATCTTTTGAAAGTGGGTTTACTCCATAATTAATTGTACCATCGTCTATCCCCTAATACACACTTATGGGACCTCTCCTCGCATCTGTGACTGACAGACGCATAAACGAATGTAAAATGAAACAAGATTTGGAACCTGCCACACGCAACCCCAAAAAACACTACCCCGCAGAATTAAATATTAACAATGTTCTCTGTTCTGTACATGGATGCTATGAAACCTGATGACATTTTGTCCCCGCCAGCACTTTCTGCTTTTATTTCATATTTGCAGCCCCGCAGTATTGTGTTGCGATAAATACTTGGTCATTTCCAAATTCTTCTTCTGCAGACGAGATGCGCCAAGATATTGATTCTGTTTATTTTCGTTTACGCTCTCACACTGTTCCCACCTCAGCACGTCCCCTCACCAAACCTACAAAACATTCCAGCACCCTCATCCAGCTTCTCAGGGAAGAAAAAACACGTGAGGAAAAGCACTTTTGAGGAAATTGATTTCTATCTCGGGCGAGCTCCTTCAATAATTCAACAATGTTGGAGTTTGGGGCTGCTTTGCAAGGGGCGTTGGACGAAGCATAAAACCGGCAGTTTCTGTTGCACCCGCACTATGCAAGTTGGTGACGACAAGCACATTCTCCTAAAATATGACAGTCCTATTTGCGTGGCTAGTTGCGTGATAGTGCAGTAAACTCCCATATTGTTCCTAACGGTGAGTTGCAAAAGGAGGCAGGGAAGGAATCTGAGCATTGCATGCATTCAAATTCAGTGATTTACTGTGCGCTCTATTAGCACGAATGTACCTATTACCAGTTGTAATAAGGGACTGCCTGCTTAGGTCTGGATCTTATTAGCCGTCCATTTCGAGCTGCCCGAGGAAGCTTCTGCAGAAACAAAAAAAGAGCATTAAACATTAAAGGTGACCCCGAAGGCTGTGGTTGTTACAAGATAATTATGTGAAACACACATGGGGGTTTAAAGGTGTGCAGGAGCAGCTGCCGACTTGTTCATTTTTCTCAAGAACTCCAGCGAATAAAAAAAACCTATAGATCTTCCCTTTTCGATTATTTGAAAATATGCTTTATGATGATGATAATTGGGATTGCATTACTTTTAAAATTAAATATTACCTTCTAACAAGGTCGAGTCATTCAGCGGTGGAAAACGTTACTTCTTTTAAATAAGTGCTAAAGATAAACAAAATACGGGAACTACCACTCAAAACAGTTGATTGTTTGATGCAGTATTAATTGGGTTGTGATTTTGAAATTACAAAATTGTTACAGTGCAAAAGCAGGACATTCAAACCATCCCGTTTAAGACCATTGTCTGCATGAGCATTTCACTTAATAGCAATCGTCCGCCTTCTCCCCGCACCCTACACATTCTTCCTTTTCAAGTAACTGTCTAAGTCCCTTTGAATGCATCAATTGAACTCATCTCCACCATACTCTCAGACTGTGCACTGCAGACCCTGACTGCTGGCTGTGTGAAGAAGCCTTTCCTAGCATGGGCTTTACTTCTTCGACCAATTACTTCAAATCTGTTCCCTCTTGTTCTTGATTCTTTCATGAGTGGTTACATTTGGATACACTTTTCATCCATTTATATTTTTCACAGAAATGAATATTCGCAGCATTTCAATCCTGCTTGAGGAATCACTGCCCTATGCCTTTAAATCTTTGCACTTAATAAAGTTCATTGTCCATGAGATACATCGAGTCGTAGCTGAGAGTCATGATAAACCGTTATATAAATTCAAGCCTTCCATCAGCCTAATTTTGGAGAAAGTGCAGTAAAGATACTGCTTCATATCAAGTAGTATCAATTGTACTGATAGATTTTGGCTTCAGCCTGGGCAGTACATGACAAAACCACAAGTCTGGACTCATTTCATTAACAGTGATTATACTGTCCATGCTGAGTTTGGCGTATAAATAATGCAAATTGATCCACGTCTTTTCAGAAAATTTCTCCAGATGTTGGAAATTTGAAATGCAGTCAGAAGACACAGAAAATACTCAGCAGACCTGGGAAAAACTGGGGGATCAGAGTTGACATTCCAGGTTAGATAACTAATGAAAGGCCATTGACTTGAACTGTGAACTCCTTTGCCCTCTCCACACTTTCTGCCAAACCTGCTGTGTGTTTGTTGCATTTTCAGTTAAGTCTTTGTAGTTTGACAATGATGGCATAGCATTGGGTGCAGTCAATTAAATCAAACCACTTTCTTTCTTCTTAAGCACATCATCACCATGTGCCAAATTGCAGAAGATTACATTTTGGATTTCTGCACACTTTCATGCATTATAAATACCCATTTTGCAGAAATCCATAATTATTTTGTTTGCCTTGGTACCTAACTCACAAGAACAGCAGAATAGCATAATTAACACTACATGGAAAGAAGGTGGTGAAAGGCAGACCAAGTCTAACTGGTACAAGTGCAGATTTTACTGAAAGATTCAATGGGGAATCAAAAACAAGAAAGAAAGCCAACTGGTTTATCTTAGTAGTATTCTCAATTAACACATGGACAAGGAATTTCAGGCGCTAATTCAAAATGAGTAGTTTGATTTTTTTTATAAAAGCATAAACATAAACTTTGTTGACTATTCTTTTAGTTGTTTCACTTTTGTTTGTCACTTTAAACAGTGTATAATGTCATTTAAATGAACTTCTGAATTGACTGAACTGGGTCAATTTTGTTTTATAGGTAAATATATGAACTTGGTCCCATTAAATAACTTTAGATTTGGACATAGCTGTGTTTTCAAAATAAAGTTGTAATTTTTGTGCATGTTAGAATTTTCTGATTATATTGTGATGGCAATGTGCAAAAGAACCAATGTCTAATTAAAATTTGTAATATGTTTGCCACCAGCAGCAAAGGCACCTAATGTTTACTATTTATAGACTGTACCACTGAAGGGGCTGCCACTTTTTATCAATAACTATTTTCCACTCCCATCTGCTTTTCTACTATCCAACTTGCAGCTAGGGAGTAGTACAGATCTTGAGTAATCTAATTGAGATACCTTTTCCTGGTAGCTTATTGGAACTGTGTGGTCCTTTACACTATACTATGATCCCTGCATTGTGAGTAAGCAGAGAAGGTGATGGTATCAGACCTCTGCCTATGTACTGGCGATACCTGATACCTCACAATATTGTGGTATTTGATACCTGCCAGTTTAGAAACAGAATATTTGTACATGCAACCTGATAGTCTGTTTATGAAAGATCCACTTTGTTGTTTTAATATCATGATGGAAAATTTGTGAAAAATAAACACACATTTTAATAGTTGGTCAACTTTAATTGTGTAAGACCTTATCAAATATTAACACATGCACACAAGTGAATTGGAGTTTTTATATTGTCAGTAGCATTTTTACTGATCTCACTGCAGCCACTTAAGTGCCATTATTGAGAATAATTCCAATGTAATTTTACATTTTTTTGCTGCATTATTCTCCTTTGGGACTCTTTTCATTTGCTTTTATTTAAAATACCAATTAATGCGATAATTCTAATATGTACTGGTTATTAAATGATTCTAATGTGCTGAACATATTTAGTGTGTAGTTGATAAAATCTGAGTTCCAAAAGCTCTGAGTAACAACAAAGGAACAAGGAAGTGTGTGAAGTAAAGTATGAAATTAGTTACATGAGCAGCTTCAGATCCCCTTTGATTAGCTCTTTACTCTTTTCTGATCCATTGTTGCCTCAGAAATGCTGGCCTTCATCAGTCAAGGCATTGAGTAAAGGAGTTGTGACTTTATGTTACAGTTGCATAAGTTGTTGGTGAGGCTGCATTTGGAGTATTGTGTACAGTTTTGGTCACCATGTTATAGGAAAGACATAGTTAAACTGGAAAGTGTACAAAGAAGATTTATGAGGATGTTGACAGAACTAATAGGCCTGAGTTATAAGGAGATGTTGGCCAGGATAGGACTTTATTCCTTGGAACATAGGAGATTGAAGGGTGACCTTATTGAGGTGTATAAAATCTTGAGGGGCATGGATAGGATGAATGCATATAGTCTTTTTCCCAGGGATGGGGAATTGAAAACTAGAGGGCATAGGTTTAAGGTGAGAGCACAAAGATTTAAGAAGGTTCTGAGGGGCAATTTCTTCACGTAGAGTGGTGCATATATGGAATGGGCTGACGGAGAAAGTGGTTGAGGCAGGTACAATAGCAACATCTAAAAAAATTTGGATAGGTACATGGATGGGAAGGGTTTAGAGGGATATGGACCAAATGCAGGCAATTGGAACTAGCTGGGTGGGCACCGTGGTCAGCATGGGCCAGTTTGTTCTGAAGGGCCTGTTTCCATGCTGTATTACTCTATGACTCTATGACTCTAAATGAAGGTACTTCACCAAATGTTATTACTTCTGCAAGTCCAAATATGCAACATCCACAGCTCTACCCTCATCCACTGCCTGCGTCACCTCATCAAAGGACTCAATTAAATTTGTCAGACATGACTTGCCTTTGACAAAGCCATGTTGACTGGATAGTATTAACTTATTTTTCTCTAAGCGTAGAATTATCATGTCCCGTTTTATGACCTCCATTAGTTTTCCCACTATTGATGACAAGCTGACTGTCTGTAGTTTCCTCGGTTATCCTTTGCTCCTTTCTTAAGCAACAGTGTCACATTTGCAACCTTCAGTCCTCTGAGGTGAATTCTGTTTTCAGACAGGCCTGAAAACTTTCTGTCAAACGGTTCTGCGATTTGCTCCCTTACCTCTCTTTAGCAATCTAGGATGCTTCTAATCTGGACCTGGTGACTTTTCTATCTGGAGTGCTGTAAGTCTTTTTAGCAGTTCTCCTTAATCTATCATGAGACTTCTGAGTTACTCAACACCCACATTTTCAACTCAGCTCTTGTCACCATCTTCTAATTTGGTAAAGACAGAAGCAAAGTACTCATTCTGTACCTCTGCAGTACCCTTTGCTTCAGTGAGTAGTTTACCCTGTTTGTTTCTTTTGGGCTCCACTCTATCCTTCACTAATCTTTTATGATTAATATGCGTGAAGAACATTTTACTATTTGTTTTATCACAGCCTGCCATCCTTTCCTCATGTTTCATTTCACCCTTCCTTATTTCACTGTTATTCTCTCGGGCATTTGAGATACGATTCCTGATTTCTATTGCTATTATAATTCTGTTACGCATCATATGCTTCCTTTTTACAATCATAGAAATATAGAATTTTACAATTCAGAATGTGGCCATTCAATCCATTGTGTCTCTACCTGCTCCTGAAAGAGCTACCCAACTAACTCCATTTCCCGGCCTTTTACCGTAGCCCTCTAATTCATTACTTTCAAATATACATCCAACTATCTCTTGAAACCTCCTTTGGAATCCACCTCCACTACTCTTCCAGGCAGTGCATTTCAAATACTAACAACTCTCTGCATAAAGAAGTTTCTCCTCATTTCACTCCTAGCTGTCTTGCTGACAACCTTGAAATTGTGACACCTAGTTACTGACATAACACCTCAGAAAAGTTATCTTTTAATCGTGACTGCTCCAAGGAAAATACACCCAATTTCTCTAATCTTTCCTTCTACTTAAAACCCCTCATTCCTGGTATTATTCTGGTAAATTTCCTTTGAACTCTCTCCCTTCCTTGTTTCCTCATAAATATCTCCAGTCATCCAGGGTACTCTGTGTTTGGATATCCATATTTATTTCTCGTGGGTTGTACCTTGCCTGCACCCTATTCATCTTTCTTTAGAAAACTCCCCATTTTTCATCCACTATTTTATCGAGTAAAATGTGTTTCCAATCAACTTGCTCCAGTTCACCTTTTAGACCCCTAAAATTTGCCCTATTCCAGTCTGGAATCATAAAACTGGACTGATTTTTATTCCTTCCAACTTAATATTGAACCTTATTCTATTATGATCCTAATTGAGAAATTGGCTAGAGGATTCTCCACTCCTGCCTCCTGCAAACCTAACTTCATTGGTCAATAAACTGTGTTGGGATTCCTAGATTTCCAGGTCCTTATTACCAACTTCATAAATAGGGCCTGAGACATTTCTTACCATGCAAGTTTGATGCTGAAATAGGGTGTATCAAAGTAATCTTGCGGGATAATGGCTCCCATGATCAGATAATTTCTCACTTTATATCATGCAATGTTGTGAATGGCCTAAAGTGGTTGCTTTTGTTCTCCTGTAGCTGGGGCAAAATGATTATCCTTCTTTTACTGGAATTAAGATAACTTTGAACAATTATTACAGGAATATGAAAAATATTGAATGGATGTGTGTCTTCAAGGAAAAAGATGAAACACTATTTGATTTGATGTCAGAACCGCACTTGGATAATAGAATGAGCAACAGAGACTGACCTATCTTTCTTTCTTTGATATTGCTATATGCTTGCTTGGGCTGCTGCAGCAAGTCTTTGGTAGTCTGCCCATTGTTGTAGTCCCGTGGGAACCTTTATGCACAAAACATTTGATTTTGTGGGGAAAATGCTGCTTGATGCTTCATACTCTTTGATTGTGGAAGTTAAGACATTTCAGAGCACTGATGGGAATTACGTGGCCCTTCCTGAACCGTCTTTACTAGTTTGATTCAGTAAAGCACATTTGGTACCACAGACTGGAATTTTGGCACTGAATCAGGGGTGGGTTCCTCTCTTACAGACCCTTCGTGCAAACACATGCTGAGGAAATGATAATGGTGATGGTGATGGTAAGAATTCAATTGAATATGAAGCAGAAGTCTAACAGTTGTAAAGAGGTGCGTACAGGTTTATAATGTACTATTGCCAGCTGCTACAGGGAATCTTTATTTCCACCATCTGCTCTGTAAGTGTATACTTGGATGTAAAGCATGCATTAAACAACTGGACTGAAAGAACTAAGAAAATACATAAGAAAATATTAAGAAAATAAAGATATCATAGGAGAACGAATCAGTAGAGTGGTTAGCAAGGTTTTGCCAGTGGGGATAAATTTGATTCTGGTAATAGACACTCTTTCTTTTATGGCAGGCAGGTGTCTTTGGGAAAGACAGCATTTAAACTTATCCCTAATTCCCTAAGAGTTAACCACATTGCTGTAGGTCTGGAGTCACATGTAGGTCAGGGCATGTAAGGATGGCAGGTTTCCTTCCATAAAGAGCATTAGTGTACTAGGTGGGATTTTACAACAATTGATGCTAGTTTCATGGCACTGATCACTGACACCAGTTTTCAATTCCAGATTTATTATCTGAATGTTGGCATCTGAACCTATATTCCCAGAGCATTTCCCTGGGCCATGGTATTACTAGTCCAGTGATGATATCACTACACCACTGTCTCCCCATCAGATTCTTAGTGATAGGAGTCCCATGGAAAATTAATTTGCAGAGTTAGTCATTCTAACTTATGGTAGAACTTCCCCTTGGCACAAAATCGCTTGATGTTTGGCACAGTCTCACATAAATTAAATTAATTTGCTTGTGTGCTGTTGTAGTCCAATGATTAACGTGCTGTCAATTGTCAATTCCCTTTAAATAGTTGCCAATTTATTGTACTGCATTAAGATAATGCACAAAAGAATTTAACTGAACATTTGAATCGATATGCTAAACATCGCACCCAAAAGAAATTAAACCTGTGAATTGGCATTCTCGCTGAGCGAGATGACAAGGACGATTGGCACAAAAAGTGCTGTTGTATTTCGCAGTACATCAAAGCCGTATTGACATAGCCAGACATCTACCTCCCACGTTCTGGAAAAATTGATGCTGTTTCATAGTCACCTCATCGTTACGACCGCTGTTCAAGAATTGTTAAAGAGAATGGCATCTAATCAGGTTTAAAATTATGTTTACGATGTTGAAGTGAATTCTGGAAAGTTAGGTAATGTTTTGCTTTCTAATAATTAGCTTAATAGTGCATTGTATTTCATTACATTAGGAACGAATAATAAATTTGAGAGGAAAATAATTAACATTTATTTCGTTGCAAATCTGTTTGTTAATCCAAGCCAGACTCTGCTGCAATTCAAAATTAGTATTTCCAATGTAATTTAAATTGGTGAATTACTTTCAAACAGATATTAGTTCTTACTAAACACATTCACCAGAGGCTATGCTTTTGGTCATCTGTTCTAATATATCTTTCACTGGCTCAATGTCAATTTTTTTTATATGCTGTTCCTGAAATTGTAGAACCATACTATACAGAACAGGCCCTTCAGCCTATTGCATCTTTACCATCATGCTCCTGTGAAGCACCTTGAACTGTTATATAGTCCCAGAGTCATACAGCATAGAAAACAGGTCCTTCAGGCTACCACGTCTATGCCAACCAACAAATACCAAACTACACTAATGCCATTCACTTACACTTGCTCCATAGCCTGTCATGCCCTGACATTTTAAATGGTCATCCAGATGCTTCTTAAATGTTGCAACAATACCTACTTCCACCACCTTCTCAGACAGTATGTTCCATATTTCTACCACCTTCTGGGTGAAAAGAATTGTTTTCTCAGATTTCCTCTAAACCACTCATTCTTCATCTTAAACTTGATTTTACGTCCTTTGAGGCTCTGCCCTCACATCTGCCACGGGGAAAAGATTCTCACTATCTAAACTGTCTACTCCGCTCATAATTTTGTATACCTCAGTCAGACCCACCCCCAGCCCCCTCTGCTTCAAGGAAAACAAACCCAGCCTATCCAGCCTTTCCTCATAATTGGGACTTTTCATCCTAGGCAACATCCTGGTGAATCTCTTCTCTATCTTGTCCAGTGCAATCAATTATTTCTGATAGTGTGGTGACCAGAACTGCACACATTCCATCTGTGGCCTAACCAATATTGTATAAAGTTGTAACAAGACTATCTTGCTCCTATATTCTATGCGATGGCTAATGAAGGTAAGCATCCCATATGCCTTCTTCACTACCCTCTCTACCCATGCTGACACCTTCAGGGATCTATGGACTTGTACACCAAGGTCACTTTGTTCCTCAGTATTCCCTAGGGATCTATCATTCATTGTATCTATCCTTCCCATGAGACCTCCAAAAATGCAACACCTCTCTAATATGTGAATGGTATTACAGTCGTTGCTTAAGGTTATCCAACTTCCTCTTTACAATGACTGAAATAGTCATGAAAGCGGTCTGAAGAGTTACATCAAGTATCAAGTGACTCCTGATCACAGTAAACAAAGTTTTGTGAAGGCACACTGCAGATGTAAATGTGTAAAGATAATAGTTAAAGTCATAATGTTATATTTTTACTTTACAGTCAGTCAAAATTGGAACACTGGTCTTAAATCCAGAATAACCTTCTGAATTTGGTTTTGAGAGTCCATTTAAAGGAAGATATCTGCTAAATTTGCTGATTGTTGAACAGAAAAATTTTGAGGTTTCGTCCAGAGAGTGCCGGGGTTGTTGACAATGGGTAGGATAGCACCACAAGTTTGAATTGACCACGTTCTTCACGGAATACAATGGTGTCATCTCTGCCTTCTATTTCCCAAGTGTATTAATTAGAAACAAAAACAGAAATTGTTAGAAAAGCTCAGCAAGTCTGGCAGCATTTGTGGAGCGAAATCAGAGATAAGGTTTTGGGTCCAGTGACCTTTCCTCAAAACTCAGATAACTCTGATTTCTCTCCACAGATGCTGCCAGACCTGCTGAGCTTTTCCAGCAATTTCCGCTTTTGTCTCTGATTTCCAGCATCCGCAGTTCTTTCAGTTTTTATATTCATTAGAAATGTTGATTTTAAAAATTATTTCCAAAATAATTACATGATCCCTGTTGTATGGTTCAAAACATAAAGGTTGTGACACAGCGATGTTCTGTTCCTCAGATGAATTGAACAGTTAGTTCTGAAATTTATCTATTACTAGAGAGCACTCCAGTGATTATTAATGAATAATTCATGAGTTGTTTATAAGTTTATAAACGATGACTTTGTCATTGTCATAAACACTGCTTTGTCAATGGAAAAAATATAAAGCATAGTTTAGTCAGAGATAGTAAGAACTGCCGATGCTGGAGTCAGAGATGACACAGTGTGGAGCTGGAGCAACACAGCAGGCGAGGCAGCATCAGAGAAGCAGGAAAGCTGACATTTTGGGTTGGGACAACAAGGTGCAGGGCTGGATGAACACAGCAGGCCAAGCAGCATCATAGGAGCAGAGAGGCTGACGTTTCGGGCCTAGACCCTTCATCAGAAAAGGGGGAGGGGAAGGGGGTTTTGAAATAAATAGGGAGAGAGTGGGAGGCGGATAGAAGAGGGATAGAGGAGAGGATAGGTGGAGAGGAAACAAACAGGTCGAAGAGGCGGGGATGGGGCCAGGAAAGGTGAGTGTAGGTAGGGAGTTAGGAAGGGGATAGGTCAGTCCAGGGAGGACGGACAGGTCAAGGGGGCGGGATGAGGTTGGTCGGTAGGAGATGGAGGTGCGGCTTGAGGTGGGAGGAGGGGATAGGTGGGAGGAAGAACAGG